>NC_043700.1:29013560-29153787 GCF_006229205.1 Suricata suricatta
TTATCTTGATGAAGTCCCAAGGGTTCAGTTTTGCTTTAATTTCCCTTGCCTTTGAGGATGTGTCAAGTAAGAGATTGCTGCGGTGGAGGTCCAGGAGGTTTTTCCCTACTTTCTCCTCGAGGGTTTTGATGGTTTCCTGTCTCACATTCAAGTCCTTCAGCCATTTTGATCTTATTTTTGTGTACGGTGTAAGAAAGTGGTCTAGTTTCATTCTTCTACATGTTGCTGTCCAATTTTCCCAGCACCATTTACCTTAAAAAGTATTTCCTAGCTACTTCCCTGAGATACGTACACAACAGACACACACACAATCATATTAAAGTTGGCTTTTAATCAGCTTCTTCCAAACTAAAAATTTCTGTTAAAGATTTTAAAAATATGGCATTTTGTCCAGGGAGTGTCTCCCCTAAACCTACAGCTTCAGACTGTCAACCCTCAAGAATACTGAAATCAGAACCATAACAGACCTAGACTATAGCTGATCCTTGAACAACACAGACCTGAACTTTGTGGGTCCACTTACCTGTGGATGTTTTTTCAACAAACAGTATAGTAATGTAAGTGTATTTTCTTTAGTGGTTTCATTAATTACCATTTTCTTTCTTCTGGCTAACTTTATTGCAAGAATACAGTATATAAAATGTATAATATACAAAATATGTGTTAGCTGACTATTCATATTATTGGTAGGACTTCCAGTGAACAGTAGGCTATTAGAAGTTCAGTTTTGGGGGGATTCCAAGGTTAGATGCAGATTTTCGACTATGTGGGGTGTGGCACCCCTAATACTTGCATTGTTCAAGATTCAACCATATTTCACTGAAGATATCATGGTCTAGAATATGAATGATGATACGGAACAATTTCTATAGGTGGCCCAGAAACAACTGAGTTCTTTAGCTCTCTCCAACTCCAGGGCAATGCTCACTATAACAAGAGTTGGAACATTTATCGTTTTCTTAAGTTTATTTATTTATTTTGAGAAAGAGAGACAGAGAGAGGTAGAACACATAAGCAGGGGAGTAGAGAGAAAGAAAGAGAGAGAGAGAGAGAGAGAGAGAGAGGGAGAGAGAGAATCCCAAGCAGGATCCACAGTCAACGCAAAGCCCTACTCATGGCTCGAACCCATGAACTGTGAGCTTGTGATCTGAGCAGAAATCAAGAGTCGGATGCTTAACCAACTGAGCCATCCAGGTGCCCCAAGAGTCGGAATGTTTAAAGAAATCCAAGTCAATTAAACTATGGCAAATCCATAAAAATGTGACTAACTTGCATGCCATTTATTCACTAGTCATTTTTTCCTAATGTTTTATTTATTTCTGAGAGAGAGAGAGAGAGAGAGAGAGAGAGAGAGCGAGCAGGGAAAGGTCAGAGAGAGAGGGAGATACAGATTCCAAAGCAGGCTCTAGGCTCTGAGCTGTCAGCGCCGAGCCCAACGTGGGGCTCAAACCCACGAACCACAAGATCATGACCTGAGCCGACTCTCAACTGACTAAGCCACCCAGGCATCCCTAATTCACTCATCTTATACAGTCCTCTTCACCAGCTCTCCCATTTAACAACTTGGGATTCAAACTTTCATTTCTCTGGGTTATTCTGTGTTTACTGAATACTGACAAATTTATTCTCTGCTTTAAATAACAGCTGACAAATAGATTTTAAGCACTAAAGTGCCCTGTAAAGGGAATTGCAACTTGGAATACAAATGGAATAAAATTAATGCTGGCAAAGGGTGCCAGATTGCTAACTGCGGAGGCTGAATCTGAAGCGGCAAACAAGCAGAACGGCTCTATTTTATGATATGTTTATGTGCTCTTTTCCTTCCACAAGGGCACGTACTCTTTGTTATTACTCTTACCCGGACTGGTGCAAACAGAAGGCCGCACGTATTATTAGCCCCACTCTACTAACGAAGTTTGAATCATTGATCTGGAGCTAAAACCCCTAATGGGGACCAGAATTTTCAGACTGGCTAACGCTAAAGGACCAGAAAGATCAGTGGCCCCACTACAATGCTGATTCTTCTCAATGACTTGCTCCTGGTACTCCCAGGCACACCCACTAAGATAGCACCCAGCTTCAACCCAGTCCACTTGGGAAGAACACAGGCCTTAATTAGGAAAAGAAAAATGGCCCCTCATAATGTCCTCCAGAAGTAATCCCTGTTTTTTAAATTTTTTTTTAACATTTATTTATTTTCGAGAGAGAGACAGAGTGTGAGTTGGGGAGGGGCAGAGAGAGAGAGAGGGACACACAGAATCCAAAGCAGACTCCAGGCTCTGAGCTGTCAGCACAGAGCCCTACTCAGGGCTCAAACTCACCAACCATGAGATCACGACCTGAGCCGAAGTTGGACACACTCAACTGAGCCACCCAGGCACCCCTGAATTGAGCTCAGTTCTATGCAGAAGTCTTTCTCCTCTATTAGAGTAGCTTGAATAAAACCCATCTAAACCAGTATCCAGTGTAAAACTTTTCTTTTACATTCGACACCTCTGCACTCACCCCCTCGGCACCCCTGCAGCCCGAGGGAGCATACCTGCAGCAGAGAAGTGGCTGCTGGGGCCTCTGGACATGAGCTCCACTCTGGCCTTTGGGGATCCTGGTACTTGGAGTGTGATGTCTAAGGGGGAGGTATGGACTCTGTGGTCACAGGTGAGCACGTGATCTTAGCCCACAGACTCCTCGCCCTATATGAGGGGCACAGCCGGAGACAGCCAGAGTTGACCCCTGATGGCCAAGTCCAGAAGCTCCACTGTCCAGATTTAAGTTGCCAATCATTGTCCCCAAGCACAGTTACTTGCAGGTTAGAATTCATGGTCTGGTATTACAGGGCCTGATGTACCCTCTGTGATTACTTACACCAAGGACACAAATGCAGATTTTAAACCTCTGGACAATGATGTCCAATGCAGTTGGGCAGGAGGAGGGATGGGGGGATAATTACTTCCTTTTAGCACATTCCCCCCAAATGAATCCTTCTCAGTGATTTATTCTAAAATACACCAACATGTCTGTTTCCCATCCCCACTCAAGTTTTCATTAACCCTAGTTACTGATAGATCCTAAATTTATACTCTATCCAGACTGTTCCCGAGCGTCAATCAGATTATCTAATAGCATGCTAGAAATATCCACTGGGATAGCCCAGAAAAAATCACCAATGAGCATGTCCTGACTAAACTAGCCATTTTCCCCTAAAGCCCTGTCCCTTTTCGTGTCTTCTTTTTCTCCGCTGACGACACCTCCAAGGTTGGTTTGAGCCTCTTAGAATAAGCTAGATGCTCTACCTTTGAGTATAACCCTTTCTTTCCCTTTTTCCTTTTAATTCTCTATTTTTAAGTTATTTACTTATTTATTTATTTATCTATCTACTTATTTATTTATTTTGTAGGGGTAGGGGGAAGAGCAGAGAGAGAATCCCATGCAGGCTCTGTGCCGTCAGCACAAACCTAACTCAGGGCTCGATCTCATGAACTGTGAAAACATGCTCTGAACTAAAATCAATAGTTGGATGCTTAAACCACTGAGCCACCCAGGCACCCCTGTTTTTCCCTTGTAAAATACATCTCGAGTACACAGAATTGGATAGCACACCCACTCCAATGAGCTAGGCAGAAACCTACAGAAACTTCAAGTCACAGGTGTTTGAACCCAACCCAGAATTCCAGAACGTACAGAGGAGCTGCCTGCCTGAGCACATGGCCCAGAGAGCCGCCTGGTCCCTAAAGCTTTCTCATGCCAGGCCAATGCTATATGTGATCAGATAAAGTTGCTTTTTATGTGCGTTGTTTTTTTTTTCCAGGAGTGACTTGAAATACACCACTTACAACTTCCTACAGAGAACAGAAGATCATGCGCATGGCATATTTTACCCTTTTCTTTAATTTTTTAAGCAAATCTCCACCAAAATGGATCCGTGAGTCAATGCTTTATGTAAATGCATCATGAAAACAGAGAATCTAAAGCAGAGACCTTCTCTCTCCTGGAGACTAGTTTCTTCCAGACACACCAGTGTCCTCCCACAGCACACGCATTGCTTCGAGAATTCAAATGCTGGGCTTAGTATTACCGTGGGTTTTGCCCAAGAGTACAGCACTTTCCGCTGCAAGTGGGTTCACAGAGGGCACAGAGGGACCAGAGCTCTTTTTTCTACAAGGAGGTCTTGTTGGTCACTGGCTTGCTGGTTTCTCAGCTCCGTTCCTCTCTTTGTGTGTTCTGCTCTGCACTGAAGGGGGCAGAGAGCCTGCAAACGTCATTTCTCAGGATCCCTTGCCAACTGGATTGCATTTAGGTCCCGCCAGTGGGAGCACTGCAGGGAGACTGCGAAGTGGGAGGGCAAGAAGGAGCCTCTTCATAAAGGCTTGTCCTGTAGCAGAGGGAGCCGCAGCACCAGGCACTGTGATCGTATCAGCTGCAGTGGAGACACCAGCCACCAAGACTGTGACAGCCACAGCGGCAGTGGCAACGACCCGGCAGTGCCAGCTCACAGGTTCCTGCTCACCTCCAACAGCGAGCCTTGGAGACCAGCTGTCCTGCACTCCCGGGTCAACCCATCTCCCGGCTGTGCTTCTCCCGCCCAAGGACAATAGCTGCTCCCATTATTCATTCTGCATAATTTCCCTTGCATTCTTTTGCTCCACTAGCCCTTCAAAGCCTTTGTAACCAATCTCCATAATGAATTCCCATTGTTTGAAACACCTATCAGACTAGGATTAATAGAGAAGCCCATTACAAAACCTTGAGACTTCCGGAGCACCTGGGTGGCTCAGTCCGTTAAGCTTCTGACTTTGGCTCAGGTCGTGAGCTCCAGCCCCACATCTGGCTCCGTGCTGACAGCTCAGAGCCTGGAGCCTGCTTGAGATTCTGTGTCTCCCTCCCTCTCTGCCCGTACCCTGCTCACATGCACGCTCTCTCTTTCTCTCTCTCAAAAATAAACAAACAACAACACTATTTTTAAAACAAAACCATGAAACTTCCATCTGACTGCAATTTATTATTCCAAGTTCTGTTGCAGATTTTCTCTTACTCATTTACTCCTTGATATTCCTAAAAATACTATTTCTTCACAATTCTTACCCCCTTATTGTCACCATCCCAGGCTTTTATTTCCTCCTTTCCATTTATGTCTCTCTTCGTCCATCTGGTGAGAACGGGGAAGGAGAAAGAATGCAAGCCTCTGATCCAAGAAGGGAAAATAAAAAATCAGAAACTAAGGCTCCCCTTACGAAAGAGACCATCAAACTACTTGAAACCAGAAGCACATTCCTTACGCAGGTACCGTGTTGTAAAGGCCTTTTCTGAGCTGCGAACTAAACCACACAGAATGCCGATGACCCAGGGAGCCACGAAGAAGGGTGAGGCAGAAGTGAAGGCTTCCAGTAATAGTCCATTTGACCAGAGTCTAAGTTTAATCACAAATGACAAATCCCCTCCACTGTGTTTCTTGACATTTAATGTAAGAAAGAGATCAAGACTGTCTTAGTTGCTAAAAATTTTACTATGGAGCCTTTTACCCGTCGGAAATGAAAACCTCCGTGGCTACAAGCTTATGAAACAACGGGCGAAACACAACTGCGGCAGATAGCAACGACTCATAAATCACACCTACTGCCCAGCGGTGGTGAAACTCACAACGGCATCACTGAGTGTGTTCTCATTTCCTGCCTGGGATTAAATCATTTGCTTCATGATGTTCAAACAACTTCCAGTGTTTGTTATCTCCCCACTACCACTGTCTCCAACAAGCTTCGCAGCAAATTAAGTTACCTCTGACAGCGTCTGAACCTAATCTCAGAAGGGAATTCCATTTCTTCCATGGTAACAATCAGGAGTGGGAAGATGAAGAAGAAACCAGAACAGGGTGGGCAGTTCGCAGGCGGCCTAAGGCACTGCCCTCTCTGGGGGAGACAGGAGCTGGAATGTCACACAGGGCTTATTGGCAAAGCCACTTCAGAGAGTTCTAGAATGTTCTGCTGAACCCCGACTTGCCACTTTCATGGCAAGGCTACATGACCCTGGACTATGGTTTGTGAGATCTCTCAAGGAATGTGAAGAATTTATTCTTCTTCATTATTAAGAGGCACGTGCGGGGCTCTCCACGTCTCAAATTCTGAGTCTACTGCAGTCAACATACCTGGAGACAAGAAACAGAGCCTCTGACTCATAGAAGCCCAGTCACTCCGAAAAAGCAAGGTTTTACTGAATTCTACTATTTGGAAAGCATTAAACCAGGAACTCTGGGACTTCAAAGATGAACGAAATAAGCTCTAAGGGTCTTATGATTATGTATGTAAATGTTAAGCCATTAGCTGAAATTCAAAGTAGAATAACGGTAATGCAAATAGCCCTCGCAAGAGAAAGAACAGAATAATTATTTCTGACTGGTCAAAGAGTTTGGGGCTGAACGGCGGATATGTACATAAAAAAACAACGAAATTTAAAAAAAATAAATAAGACTCCATTATCAACTCAGGGCAAATAAGAAAAACAGTGAACCAGCTGGTTCCCCTAATGAGTATCATTTGCATCGCCATAAAATTGTAGAGCGAATCCATCAAATAGGATAATATAAGTGGAAGGTGTGGATACAAGAAGGGTAAGTTTTTGAGTAGGAGAGTGTAAAATAATCAACCTTCATCTTCCAAGATATAGTCAACAGATAAGGCCTAATACTGAAAAACCATTAAATAGTAATGCCACCATGTTATTTAGAGATGTGTGGATAACGATCACGAGAGGCATCAGACACAAGTCTTGAGTAGTAACTTGAGGAGCTTAACTACTTGCTACTTAAACTTGGAATATGGATAGCTTTGATACGACTAAAATAAAAGATTATATAGGAAAAGTGTCTCCCTCTCCTGTGTACCAGAAACCCAGGTCCCTCGCCTCTATTAACAGTTTCATTTATGTTCCACATTTTTTAAATGTATAGATGGATAATTGCATATGTTAAAAAAATAGTGTTATATTCTAAAAAAAATAAAATAAAAAGTAAAGTTACCACACACACACACAAAATAAATAAATGTATAGATGGAAGGAAAAAGGGAAGGAAGGGAGGGAAGGAGGGAGGAAAAATACCTCATTTAACTGAATCTAGGAAAAATTAATTATAAGACGTATCATTATTTTTTTGTGTCACTGAGAAAACTATTTGCAATTAAACTGTGATCTAATGCTTTCTTAGAACTTTTATTTATACTTAGTAAAAGAGCTCTTTTAGATATGCTTATAGGATTTTGCCATTTATCACTCTTGTGAATACTTAGAAAAATATAAGTAGAATTTGTTAAAGTATCTAAAATGTCTATAGATTCAGAGTCCGCCTCTCTGAATCAGTTTTGAATATTTGAGGTCTACGTTTTCTACACCATGTTCTGCTCCATGCCAGGAAGGCTGTTAGGTGCTTAAAAGGACACAGCACCTTCATCTCCGGGCTTTTCTTCCAAACCATGGGCACAATCCCCAAGGTGTTTTTGTTTGTTTGTTTGTTTGTTACATTTATTTATTTTTGGGAGACAGAAAGAGACAGAGAGTGGATGGGGGAGGGGCAGAGAGAGAGGGAGACACAGAATCCAAAGCAGGGCTCCAGGACCTGAGCTGTCAGCACAGTGCCTGACACGGGGCTCAAACCCACGAACGGTGAGATCATGACCTGAACCGAAGTCGGATGCTTAACTGACTGAGCCACCCAGGTGCCCCATCAATCCCCAAGTTTTGATGTCGGTGCTTTCTTGGCATTACCACGTGTCAGAGAAAGTTTTCAGACATTAGATATATTCTTTCCACACCTGGTCCTTGAATGGTTTGCTGACAGAGACGTCAATGGGCTGCAGTTCCTTCGTGCAGACTGGAAGGACAGCCCCGTCCATGGCCAGGAGGACCATCACAGCCACCTCCCTGCTGTCGCCAATGGTGACTGGAGGGAGGCTAGCAACTATAAAATACATGGTGATATTGGAGATGCTAAACTTCGAGCAGGAAAAATGCTTTTTAGAGTTAAGGAATTCTGGGGGCACCTGCCTAGCTCAGCTGATTAAGTATCTGACTTCAGCTCAGGTCATGATCTCACCATTCGTGAGTTCAAGCTCTGCGTTGGGCTCTGTGCTGACAGCTCAGAGCCTGGAGCCCTGCTTCGGTTTCTGTGTCTCCCTCTCTCTCTGTCCCTCCTCCGCTTGTGCTCTCTTTCTCAAAAATAAATAAACATTTTAAAAAATTAGAATTAAGTAAATTTTTTCACAGAAATGAAAACACATGATATACAGAGCATGGACCTGGTAGTTTCTGTGAAACTACCGTGGGATTATTTCCACAGCAGTGAATGCAGAGGTACCCGATTCTTTTTAATGATCACATAGTCTTGTTCCATTTAGTGTATGTGTATAGTCACTTCAGTGTTCTCCCAACTGTTCCACTTTGTGGGACAAAAACTAAACTCTGTAAAGTGGGTCATGAAATCACTATCTTCCTAAGTCAGGTGCACTGCATCCTAAGTACTTGGTACTGGTGACACCTTCACTAGCAACTAAAACTTCAGTGCATACTACTCATGAGTCTGTCCTTCGACTCTTTGCTGAAGGGATATTTTACAGAAGTCAATCCTCAAGACAGCAATCAATCTCCAAGCTAATTACATCCTCGGAAACCAATGACCAGGACAACAACTGAGTACTTGGGCCAAACCACCTGGTAGATATGGGACTGCCAGATCATTTTATTCCACTTAGCCTTTGGGCCACATTTGACCTTAGTGGGAAGCTATGACCTAGAGAAAGAAACGCTCCTTATTCTCAAAAATCTCCAGTGTCCCAGTCCACTTACTCACCTTAGAGTCTCTCTCTCTCCCCTCAGAGAGAAACAGTGAAGAAAGCTCTGTCCTCCAAAGTTCATTATGCATATGCCGTTCCCAGCTTCATTTCCTAATCCACATGTGTCTTCACAGAAACAACAAAACTACCAGCACAAACTCGGGCAAGAATTTTAGGTCCACGTGAGGAACCCTCAGTAATACAATGTATAAATTATATTGTATAGGCCCAAGTTTAATACTATAAACAAGTAAGATCCACCTCTCCTATGGCAGTTAAAAAGAGTAAGACTGTAAATGCACAAAGGACATAAACATTTTCCTAGAATTTTAACTTTATTTAATTTTTTCATCAAATTTCTAGTAAACATACATCAATACAAGAAGTTCTACTGTACAATAATAATAATAATAATAGTAAGTAGAAGGGAGATGGAAGAGGAAAAGAAACATCACCCATAGTCCCAAAGAAAAGCAATGTTTAACATCAGGGGTCTTGGAGTTTATTAGTGTGTCTGAGTCTTAGTGCATGAATAATTCAAATAATAACACACTTTTACAATACTCGAGTACAATCACTACTGATATAAAAAAAGAATTTATAGTGCCATTAGGTGGTGATTTTTTTTAGGTAGGTTTCACACCCAGCACAGAGCCCAATGCAGGGCTTCAACTCCCGACCCTGAGGTCAAGACCTGAGCTGAGATCAAGAGTCAGACACTTAACCAACTGACCCTCCCAGGGGCTCCTACATTGACATTAGTTTATACTTTATTGTTCATACTCAGAGAAAGATGAAATTTGTCCCTAAACACCCTATCCTGTAGAAACAATGGCTCAAAGAACAGAATGGGCCCCAAAATTGGAAATGAAAACTCCCTCAGAAACTCTAGCCCTGACAAGGGAGGCCCCATAACAGTGCCTTGCTTCATGACTCAGTTACCCCTTCCCTCCAGTGCAGCAGTGCATGTGAGCAGGCAGCCAGTGAGCAGATCCACGGGAACCAAAGTACAAGACACGGAGTGGCTCAGAGAGGGATATCATCTCACAGTCTGGGGGGTGTTGGACATGCTCAGGTAGGTGAGGTCACAGAGCTCAAAGCTGCCACAGCCATCAGATGACCATGTGGGAAAATGGCAGCGTGGAAGGGCGTCTTCTGTGACACGTGAACTACTAAACAAAACAGGTCTTCCTACCCCAGATTTCCAGCCGATTTAACAAATTAATGCCTTGATTGCTGAGTCATTCTTGGTCAGGTCTTTGGTATTTACAGCCTCATGCATTTGAATGGCATTGGCGTTAGTCTGTGACTGGACAGTTGGGAAGTCTGTCCGCTGGTGTATTGAGAAGCAGTGAAGTTTGAAGAGACCTTTCCTGCTCTTTTCCTGACACAGGCTACATTGTTACTGCCAGTGACTTCTAGGAGGCGAACACTGTTGCAGGAAGAACTTTCCAAGTTGCCTACCCCCACATGCTGGTTGTTCCCTCCTCAGTTATCTTGTGGCTCTTGGTACGGACCTGAACCACAGCGTTCACTGTCCCCAACTGCAGCTACGCGTGGACCTACACAGCCTCTCAACAGACAGGTACCCATGCCTTGTTGATCTTCGCCTGGAGAACCTAGCACAAAGCCTGGGGTGTAGTATGTACTCAAAGATATCTACACAATAAAGAAACCCATTTTCAGATCTTATTTTGCAAAAGTCAGGCCTTATTTGGCAATAAGAGACAGAGAAAGAATAGGAAATAAAAGTAGAAACTGGGTGCTGACAGCAGGTATGGTCCAAGGGATTGAGCTCAAATGTGGAACCCACTTGGAATTCTAGAAAAAGGTTACAATTAAAGCATCAAAAGCCCTTCGTTTCATCTGCAAATTTTATCAGTCCTACCAAAAACAGGAACTTCAGTTCACATTCCTAGCTGTTTGATTTCATGACTTGACCTCACCCGATGAGGTCAACAGGTTCCCGTAAACATTAAGGGACATACTGAGCTGGGGACAAACTGGTGAAATGAATTGATGAGAGAATCCCTACATCATCTTAGCAACGCTCACCTGCCTCATTTACTTTGACAAGTGCAGCAGTTTTATTTTACTGACTTATGATAATACATCACAGTGGACTAGTTAGTGACACTAACACCTCATAAAAAAATAATGTGAAGTCTTAGCAACACTTTGCCATCCCATTATTAATTCTTGCCAAAAAATATTCTTGACAGAGTCAATGATTTGAGAAAGAACTAGTGAGTTATAAAAATGGAAATGGAGATATTAAGGAAATGCTAAAGAACTAGACTCTTAACCTAAGCCTTGGTATGGAAGACCTTTTAGGCGAAGGTAATGTCTTGATCATTCCATGCCGATCACATCTTCATTAGTGTTTCTGATGGAAACATCTTAGCAATCAGTCATGGGAAAACATTAAAATTCATTCTAATCCTGAGCTCATGTGAAGTCCACAAGATTATACCTGGTCAATAAATCAATAACCAAGTGGCAAGGTTTTCTGAGAACTTTTATACAAGTCAAATGTGTAAGTAAGTAATAAATAACATTTTATTAAAAGCAGAGCAAATTCCCAATTTGCTGTTTGAGCCTGCAACATTTAATTACCCATTTCTGTTTTGTTTCAAAATTTTCATATGTAAAAAGGATTCAAACTTTGAGGAGCAATGGTACAGCCTTTTTGAGGCCAATTTGGCAATATGCATCAAAATTTTAATTTAATTTATCCATTGACACACCAAGACAATTCTCAGATATTTGGAGAAATAATAGCACATCTGAGCAGAGACATACAAGTAAGTTCATAGTAACATGACAAAAAAAATAGCAATAACTTAAACAGCCACGGATAAGGGAATGATTAGATACATTTAGGTACCTTCATACTACTGAAAAAACATAGCTTTAAAAATAATGAAGTAAACTTGATATATTCTAACCTGAAAAAAAATTTAAAACATATGTTTAAGTGGAAAAAACAATATATATCTTTGGTATGCTTCAGTTTAAGGGGAAAAAAACAGACAAACTTACAGGCTGAATTCAATTATACATAAAAATTCTGGAAGGAAGGTCGTTAATCTGACTGGGACAAGGATTGAGAAAGTAAAGGTGAAATTTCATCTTTTGCTTCTTTATTGTTTAAGTTTTGCCTTCGTGATATATTTATGCATCCCTTGTATAATTTGTAAGGATCAAAAAATTAAAGGAAAAAAACAATACATGTCTCTGAAAAGAAGCATAAAAAAATCTCACAAACCTTGTGTAATATGTAAAGACTCACAAACATACTCCAAAACTACCATAACATCCCCAGTGCTACTTAGAAAATACTACCCTTAGGGATGCCTGGATGGCTCAGTTGGTTAAGTGTCCAATTTTAGTTCAGGTCATGACCTCCTGGTTCATGAGTTTGAGCCCCATATTGGGCTCTCTGCTGTTAGTGTAGAGCCTGTTTTGATCCTGTCTCTCTCTTTCTGTTCCCCTCTCTTCCCCTTTCAAATATAAATAAAAACATTTAAAAAATACATATTGCCCTTGGAATCCTGCATACTTATAAGAATATTGTATTTCAGAATTTATGTGGAAAATTATGTGGCACAGTTAAATGCCAGGCATTTCATCCACCCCCCTTAAAGAATGCTGGCAGACTGCACGTTACTTGAACATCAGCAGGTGAAGCCGTTTTGCTCATATCCGGCTAATGAATTATTTCCGATGTAAAGGAGACATTAGCTCACAGCCTCAAGCCACGTCAGAGCCATGCCTTGCAATTCAGCCGGAAACTTGGTTGGGGTTTTAAAATTAAGCACATCAAAATCATCAAGCTGGAGTCCATCACACCAAGCACCTTGAAACAATAATCAGTACTAGTTAATCTTAGTGCTTTCAGATACAGACTTGGGTCATCTTGGTTACATTTAAGCTTTTAAACATCGAAGCTCTCAAAACAGTATTCTGGAAACTCTAATAGTAATAAAACATAATATGCCCTTAATAAAATAGGAAACCGAAGTATTAAGAAAAAAAAACAAAAGCCAAGAGGAGTTGACATCAAGGTGAGACTCAGCCACCCCCAACAGCTGGCCCACTCCCCAAGAGTCCCTTGTCGCTGTGGGTCCCATGTCGCTGACAGCCTCAAGGTGAACAAACATAAAATGCCCACTTTTCTTGCTCTTCCTCTATTATTTAGAAGCTCATACCCCTGGCACTTTCAAGTACCTACCAGAGGGGGCTGAGGTGACCAACTTGTCCCAATTTGCCTGGGACTTGTCCAGTTTCACCACTGAAATTCCTGGTATTCAAGGAACCCCCTGAATCCAGGGCAAATGTAGGACAGTCACCCTCAGGGCCAGACTCCTACCAAAGGAAACAAAGTCAAGGTCCTCAGTAGCCTCCATGTGGGTGGGACAGGCATGAATTATGTTCAACCAAGTCTTGTTCCTTGTCAGGTACAATGGGGGTTAAAATTCAGTTTCATCTCTTCCTGATTGGAAAGTAGAGGAATCTCAAAAATATGCCGTGTGACAGACAAAAGAGAGAATGCTTGGTGTACAATTCAATATATAAAGTCTCTGAGCTAGCAAAGCTAATCTATGGGGACAAAAATCCCATCTGTGGTTTCCTGGGGAGGTAGGGCTCCAGGGAACCTTCTAGAGTGAGTAAATGCTCTCTATCTTGATTCCAACATTTGTCAAAACTCACCAACCTCTGAGTTAAAATGTGTGCACTTACTATATGCAGACTTCACCTTTCAAGAGCTGATTTTAAAAATAAGAGTGAGATCTTCCATCACCCAAAAGACTCAGGACAGACTGGAGCACTATCTTGTAGGAAGCCGTCAGAGGGATTTCTGAGGCATGGAGCAGATCAAAGTGCTGTGGTTACTTTCAGCTCTGCACTTGGAGGATTCTAAGGGGACAGCACATGACCTCGGCCCCTTACTTAAAATACATGCAAAATTCACACAGAATCTGTGCCATCACTCCTTACGGGAAATTGTACAGATTCCTTCTCTGGAACTATCGAAAGAAAAGCATAGCTAACGTTCTCCCATTTTATGAGGTTTTGTTGTTACGGCTATAAACGCAGCAAGTGACTAGAAGAACAGAGGCGAGGCACCGTAGGTGGAAACGGAGGCCGTGCAGATTTCAGTGCCTCTAAATAATGCATCAGCCCGGCCCAATATAAACATCTAGCGAGGTGATAACCCCAGCGGTGGGAACCTAATCTAATAAAAACGTGTGAACGTGGTTCAGGGGGTAGTCTCCGTTCTGACCTTGGTGCCTTATTTACTTACTTCAAGGAAATGTCTGAGAGCTGGCGAGCTCCTAGGAATCAGAGGTCCCAGACAAATATCCTTCGGCGCGTCATTCAGTGATCCTTCTATAGAAAAATAGCCCCCGAATATTTGGTTTTTAGAGTGTTATCTTGCCCTGATCCAAGGAAACTATCGTTTTGCAGTCCCTGCCTCTTCTGTGATGCCAGCACAGCCCAGAGGCTCGGTATGCCCTGCAAACAGCTGGCGTCTGAGGCTGGAAATGATGGCCTCTGCTTTGTTGCTAAGCAGGTCTGAGCCGGCGGGTAGCACCCGCAGGAGGGGAGGTGCTGCCTACTAGTGGTGACTGTGAGAGAAGAGCCCAGTCCAATCTTTAAAAGGCCTGCAGGGAAAGCGACCATGAACTCAACACTGGAAATCTCGCAAGTGAAAATCCAGAGTCTCCCACCGGGTGCATATTTGGCAAGGACGAAGACTCGCGAGCCTTTGGGTGTAGGCATGCCTGTGCGTTTCCATTTGCCAAATATCTGCTGGTTCCTGTTAGCCCAGTAAGGCAGCTCGTGCACTGCACCAAGAGAGCCAAACATCTTCCCGGAATTATTTCCCGACTGGGAAATGGAAAGTTATTGGGTTGACTCTCCCATCGGACGGTATGTAATGAAGTCCAGCGCATAGCTGAGAACAGAGCCCCGTGAAACATCAGGGCCAACTCTTTTCTTCCGCAACGCGAAAGCTGAGCTGGCATGCAAGGGGCCCGGTGCAGTGCCTTCTGCCCAACCCCGTCCAAACCAGATCCCGCTGGCGGGCTGCTATCTGATGACCACCCCTGCTGGCCCTTTCACTCTGGTTTCCTAGCCTACCGCAAGCCTCCCCATCTCATAGTGAGCCGGGGCTAGCTGCTGGGTGTTATGGGCCAGGCTCTTCAGATGCCAAGGCTTGAAAATAAATCCTCCCACAGTAACTTGGAGCTAGCATCAGGAAAAAAATAATGGCACCACAGAGATATCCTGGAGCTTGCATGAAAGGAATCAGAGGATTAGAATTGGTGGATGACGTTATGAGAAAAATAGCACATTCGCTGATCCAAGGTATGTAAGAAAATTGAGATAGAATAACAGAGACTCAGGATGAAGGAGTGGGACAGGGAAACGCTGAAGTAGTTTTAATCCACGGCTGGAATTGGGCCAAAATGAACCATGGAGGAATGTTTTTATTTTCTATTAATCTGTTCCCTAGTAGACACGTGGAAGATGGCGTGCTGGTTTCAACTTCACTGAATGGCTCGCTCTCTCAAAATGAAAGGTTGCGGACTACCACTCGTTACTATGAAAAAGAATCTCATTTTGGATTTAAAACAATCCACCACAGGAAGAGAGAGTAATCTGGACAACATTTTGGGACCAGCTCTACGTAAAGCACACGTGAATTTCACTGGGCGGCATTAGAGAGGAGCTCTGAATCTCAAAAACTCTTCATCATACTTTCAACATCTGAGCTCAGAACAGGCATTTGACCATTCCTGAGTTCTCATTCACTGGTTGGACAACAAAAGCCACATCTGTCTTGTGTATGGCATACCAGCCACACAAACCATTTCCAAGGAGTTAACATATTGCATGTTGACTACACCATGATGCATCTGCTTTAAAGCCCATCTTATCTTTTCTTTTAACGTTTATTTATTTTTGAGAGACAGAGTGGGGCAGGGTGAGAGAGAGAGGGAGACAGATTCAGAACCAGGCTCAGAGCACAGAGCACGGCATGGGGCTCGAACCCACGAACTGTGAGATCATGACCTGAGCTGAAGTCGGACACTCAACCGACTGAGCCACCTAGGTGCCCCAAAGCCCATCTTTACTTAATGTACATTTTCAAGATCTTTAGTCTAAAGAAGTGAGACAGTAAGATCCCCAATAGTAGTGAAACGTACAACCTTTGAAACTTACAAGTATCTTTCCTTCAAGGGGCATAGCTCTGTAGCTATTAACCCAAATCGAATAAAAGAAATCTTCCTTATTCTCCCTTCTTTATTTGCAAATAATACCTTACCTTGTTTTTTTTTCTCTGTTTACTTAAAAAGCAATTCCCCCAAAGTTGACTTGGACACTGACACAGCTCCTTGACCAGATTCTGACCATGCTCTGTTGGGCTCTTTTTAAACTAGATCCTGACCTCTGAGCTTCTGGGTCTGTCCCTGCGTTGCCCAGGGTGAGCAAGAATCTTGTCAGTTTGGCCAGGATCCTCTCTATCACTCTTTATGTCTGACTGGGCTCCTCATTCCCCCAAGTGGTCTGATCATGCCCCTCCGCCCCCACTCCAGGCCAGCCAGCGCTCAGCAAAAATCCTGTGAGGTCAGCGGAGCCAGAACCTCCTTCTCCCTGCTGTTTCCTCCTGGTAATTTCCCAGCCACTGACACCCCTACCTGCTACTCAGCTATAAATTCCTACTTGCCCATGCTATATCTGGAGTTGAGGCCAGTCTCTCTCACTGCAAGACCCCAATGCCATGGTCCCCATACCCTGAATACAGTGTGTCCTCCCTTGAACCAAGTCCTCCTTACCACCTTTGGCAAAGATGTCATGAATAATCTTTTCTTTAGCAACACCTAAACTCCCAAGCGGGATAAGCAAAGAAGGGCTCAGAACCTGACCTCCTGGCTGAACACAGGTCACCTCTTCCCCATCCTCAGATTCCAGTAAAATGACCAGAAACAGACAAACAAAAGATACACACCTACAAGGACAGAGAACTAGAGAAAAGGCTGAGTCCAGTGAGGGATTTCCATGTGGAGCAAGGGGACCCAAGGAGGAATGGATTGGGGGTGGGGGGCAAGTCGGAGAAGGGTAGAAAGAAGAGACAGAGATTGCAGAAGGTGAGGTGAGGGATGAAAAGACTGGAATTACCGGAAAACCTAATGATGGAGCAGCAGGAGCCCAGGCTCCCCCTCTCTCTCACATGCAGCCTGTGGCCAACACACCCCCAGTGAGAACACCGCAAGACTCCCATCTTTCTGAAATTATAGTATTCAGACTTGGTCACACCGGGCACAGGAGAGAGCAGAGTGGCATCAAAAGCTATAAATAGGAGGACTGGAAGAAAATGTGGAGTGAGGAGGGAAAACCCCAGGACTGATCTCTACCAGCTCCCAGAACATGGACGGCCAGGTTATGTTACTCAAACACTTCCCTTTAGAAACCGAGCAGCTCCGGAGAAATGGCCGTTTACTGCACTAACAGTCGTGAGTTAGGTTACGTGAGTGCCTCCATAAAACAAAAACAGTACAAGAAAAAATTAAATTAAAAGCAACATAACAAAAATTTTAAGAATAATGGAATCATTGGAAAATAAGACAGAAATCTCCTGAAAGCAGAACAGAATGACAAAGCAATCGAAAAGAGAAAAAGATTTAAAACACACAAAATGTAGGCGATCCAATGTCCACTTCATAGTAGTTTCAAAAGTAGAGATCAGGGAAGATGACTTCACTCATAGTATGAGATGCGTCTTCTCAGAACTGAAGGACACGAGCCTCTGTGACCAAGTCATGTCATCAAACTTTACAGGAAACGGGTTATTTGCCAAGGAATGGGAAGCAAAATACTACCCGACACAAGGAGTAAAAACCCGATAGAAAGATGAAGCCAATGCCAGACCCCAGTGTTCTTCAATTAGTAGCGACAAAAGCATTCCCTCAAGGACCTAAAGCTGTATAGTTACCAACCCACATCATCGATCCAACGTCCCTTAGTCAAACTGGCCTGTGTGACTGGTCACAAAGTTGGGGCGCCTGGGTGGCTCAGTCAGTTGGATGTCCAACTTTGGCTCAAGTCATGATCTCACTGCTCATGGGTTCGAGCCCCATCTTGGGCTCTGTGCTGACAGCTCAGAGCCTGGAGCCTGCTTCA
This sequence comes from Suricata suricatta, assembly GCF_006229205.1. Taxonomy (NCBI): domain Eukaryota; kingdom Metazoa; phylum Chordata; class Mammalia; order Carnivora; family Herpestidae; genus Suricata; species Suricata suricatta. The sequence goes on from NC_043700.1 coordinate 29,031,566, forward strand.
GATTCTGTGTCTCCCTCTCTCTCTCTGCTCCTCCCCCACTCACCCTCTGTCTGTCTCTCTCAAAAACAAATGAACATTAAAAAAAAAACTTACAAAGGTCACTAACAAAGGAGAAGGAATCAGAATGACATCAGATTTGGGGCACCTAGGCAGCTCAGTTGGTTAAGCATCTGACTTTGGCTCAGGTCATGATCTCATGGTTCATGGGTTCGAGCCCCACATCAGGCTCACTGCTGTCAGTGTGGAGCCCACTTCAGATCCTCTGTCTCCCTCTGTCTCTGCCCCTCCCTGGCCCAAAAATAAATAAACATTTAAAAAAATGACCTCAGACTTCTAGAAGACAATGGAGCAAACCCTTCAAAATTCTGAGGGAAGAAAATGTTGGGCCTCGAATTCCAAAGTGCCCTTGCACTCTCCTTAGGTAACAGCAAATGGGCTGCAGCCACTCAAGGGAGTACAGTAAGAATGCTAAAAACAGACCTAGGAGACAGGGAGTCCACCAGAAAACAGGGGGAAAAACTCCTCAGGACATTTGAGGCCGTGGGATGAGAGTGCTCAGCAGGATGAGTGACCAACAAGTCCAGTTTAAAGCAGGAGGGAGCACAGAACAAATGTTCCTTGGGGGAGAAATAAAGCCAACAGATTACCTGACATGTCAGACCACTGACTTCAACTTTATTTGTGTGCCCAAAATGTATCTTATACATGTACATATAAAAACTCCACATCCATAGAAGGAATGGATACAGCTGATGGAATGCTGTTAAGATAAAATTAATGGTAAATAATTAATAAAAACTAGGCAATTTTGGGGTTGCGTGGGTGGCTCAGTCGGTTAAGCATCTGACTCTGGATTCTGGCTCAGGTCATGATCTCACGGTTCATGAGTTCAAGCCCCACATCAGGCTCTGTGCTGACAGCGTGAAGTCTTGCTTGGGATTCTAACTCCCTCTCTCTCGCCCCCTCTCCTGCTCACTTCCTGCTTGCCCTCTAACTCTCTCTCAAAATAAAAAAAATAAAATTAAAATGTATATATATATATATATACATATTAGGCAATTTCTTAAAGATGGTTATTAGCTTAGGTAAATAAAGTATCAGTAAAGGAAATGTAACCATTGGCCCTAAGGTGATCAATATTTCATAATCAAGATAATGTAAACAATGCTGATGAGAGGATTGGATGTTTAAGAATTGTTTCAAATAATTAGGTGAAGGAGGAGGAATGCAAAATGAGATAAGACTGATGGCTGTGGAAGCTGGAGATGGCTGTGTCATGAGAGAAACCTGAAATTCTAACAATCACATAGTAAACAATGACTTCTTATGAATTAAAATTTTATTATGTTAGATAGTGGGGGGGGGCGCGGTTGGAGAGTAAATATGAGTGTCTGAGGAAAGTCATTAAAAATAAACCTCAGGACATCCAGATGGCCAACAGACACATGAAACGATGCTCAGCGTCACTCATCATCAGGGAAACACAAATCAAAACCACACTGAGATACCACCTCACTCCGGTCAGAGTGGCTAAAATGAACAAATCAAGAGAATAAAGATACTGGCGAGGGTGTGGAGAGACGGGCACCCTCCTACACTGCTGGTGGGAATGTAAACTGGTGCAGCCACTCTGGAAAACAGTGTGGAGGTTCCTCAAAAAACTATCCATAGAACTCCCGTATGACCCAGCAATAGCAATAGCTAGGGATTTACCCAAGGGATACAGAAATGCTGATGCATAGGAGCACATGTACCCCAATTTTCATAGCAGCAATGTCAACAATAGCCAAAACATGGAAGGAGCCTAAATGTCCATCAACTAATGAGTGGATCAAGAAGATGTGGTTTATCTATACATGGCAATGAGAAAGAATGAAATCTGGCCATTCGGGGCAACATGGATGGACCTCGAGGGTGTCATGCTAAGTGAAATAAGTCAGGCAGAGGACAGATACCATATGTTTGCACTCCTAAGTGTAACAGAAGTAACTTAACAGAGGATCATGGGGAGGGGCTGGGGGAAAAATAGTTGGGGAGAGGGAGGGAGATAAGCCATGAGAGACTCTTGAACACTGAGAACAAACTAAGGGCTGATGGGGTGGGGGAGAGGGGAAGGGGGGTGATGGACATGGAGGAGGGCGCTTGTGGGGATGAGCACTGGGTGTTATATGGAAACCAACTTGACAATAAACTATAAAAGAAAAGAAAATGTGGAAAAAAAATAATAAACCTCAGGGCGTCTGGGTAGCTCAGTCAGTTAAGCGTCCAACTCCTGATTTTGGCTCAGGTCATGATCCCAGGGTCCGGGGGTCAAGCCTCGAGTCAGGCTCTGTGCTGAGTGTGGAGCCTGCTTGGGATATTCTCTCTCTCTCTCTCTCTCCCTCCCTTGCTTGTGCTCTCTCTAAAATAAAGTAATAAAATAAAATAGAGGCTCAGTTGGTTAAGCGTCCAACTCTTGATTTTGGCTCAGGTCAAGGGGATCAAGTCCCACATCAGGCTCTGTGCTTGAGTTTTCTCTCTCCCTCTCTCTTAATTCCTCTCCTCCCTGTTCATGTTCTTTCTCTCTCCTCCAAATAAATGCATAAAACCTTTTCAAAAATAAAATAATAAAATAAACTAAAAGATAAGCTTTTGTCTCCAGAAGTACAAGTAAGCACATATTATTTAGAAACATGAACATAAATTCTAGAAGAAGCTACAGGAGGTAAAGGTACAGAATACAGGGGAAGAGAACTGTTTTTGTTTTTAATCCAAAGTGAAAATAAAAATCAAAAACAAAACCACAAAAACCCCTTTAAAATACTACTTGATTTTTTAAGCAAAGTTTACTATTACTTTGATGAAAACTACATTCACAAAGTTCTTCATTCTCTTTAAGATTTTTCTGTTATGATGGCATAGAATTTCATTGTCTTTTCCCCTTTGTTGATGTAATGAAATGAACAGGATTAAAGAGTGATATTTGAACATTTAAAAAAAGCTGGAAATGATAAGAACTCATGAGTAACTAGCCTGGTCCATTTTGAGATTTTACTGTACATACTGCCCTCTAGTGTCGCCTCACAGGAAAGCACCTTAAATTTTCTAAACTAGAAATTCACTGACGTCTTCAAATGTCATATTCTCTCTTCATCCCAGATCTTCTAGCCTCTCCAGGTGGTCAGTCTCGCAGTTCGAGGTCCAAGAATTCACACTTAGATTATTAATTTTATAGTATGGCTTCATTATAGATTCAAAAGGTTTTGATGGAAGGACCGTGGACTTGGTCATGACGAAGGCGGGGGGCGGGGGGGAAGGATGTGTTCTCAGTTCTAAACTGAGTAAATGGCTACAGAATCTAACACAGTGCTGGACAGAAGGCGGACACACAGATCCTCGGAAAATCATGGAGTGCGGCACGTGCCTGGTTTCAGAACTTATCTTGCTGTTTTGTGGGAAATCTGAGGTGAGGAAATGGCACACAGGAAAGTGATCGTTGTTACAATAACGGCTTGAACCAAACTAACAAATATGGACACGGCAACACAGACGATAGAATCTAAGACGAAAGGCCCACCTTGATGCCGTCCAGCCCCTCCTGAAAGTAAACAAACACTAAACCAAAACAAAAACCACCCACTTTTCACCACACTCCTTTCTTTGCAATGAGAAGAATGTTTGTTCTTCCTCAGCATTAGTTACTACTTGATAAAAGTCACACATTTCTCTCGGCCAAAATGTTGACACACATTCAACTCCAAGATTTTCCTCCTCTGCCCTTAGAAAATGGAGAGAACCCTGGGGGTCCCCTGACTTCTACCATTTTTCCTTTCTGCAGTCACCCCCTCACGCTGAGGCACACTTGCTTTGCTGACCACAAAGAGATGGGCTTGGATGAGGGTCGTGCCAGCATCAGTATCTACAAGAGCGTGGTCTGTGTTCCACTCAGAAGTGCTCTCCTAGAAGCTTCCACATGAATTTTCCTCTTCTGGTAGTTATATTTAAGGGGAGATTTTTTTTTTATGGCAGTCAATCATTCACACCATAAACTGCCTTAAAAAAATTTTTTTTTAGTTTATTTATTTCTGAGAGAGAGAATGTGAGCAGAGGAGGGGCAGAGAGGACAGAGAGAGAATCCCAAGCAGGCTCTGTGCTATCAGCACAGAGCAGCCTGATGCAGGGCTTGATCTCATGAACCAGGAGATCGTGACCAAAGCCGAAATGAAGAGCTGGATGCTTAACCGACTGAGCCACCCAAACACCCTCTAGGTGAGAATTTTTTTAGCTAGCTCTCAGGTCATTTTGATTTGGGCTCATGATGTCTGAGTAAGGATCCTATTTCCTCCATTAGGATTATTCACTTGTTTACACTGTGACTAAGAAAACCTCACAATTAGTTTGTATCTTTCAATTTGAAATCAGGATGACAAGCTTGTAATTTTTTGATTCTTACAAACACGCAGTATGAATCTTGGACATTTCAAATTCCGAGTCTTTGGGTAGAAATTAGAGACTATAAACTGCCAACTGAAGATGCAATATTTTATACTTATGGTGCATTTCATTTCCCCAGAGCCAACAAATCCATAAGCCGGGGTAACAGTTTCTAGTGTAAGGTTTGTGTTTTTTTTTAATGTTTTATTTTTGAGAGGGAGAGAGAGTGTGAGCAGGGAAAGGGTAGAGAGAGGGAGACACAAAATCCAAAGCAGGCTCCAGACACTGAACTGTCAGCACAGAGCCCAAAGCAGGGTTTGAACTCATGAACCATGAGATCATGACGTGAGCCAAAGCTGGATGCTTACCTGACTGAGACACCAGGGACCCCTCTAGTGTAAGGTTTGAATCTAACCAATATGGCACATAATCGGAAAGAGCATTTTTCTGTTTAGAAACAGCAAGTAGAAAAATAACCATTACCAGGGGCCCCTGGGTGACTCAGTTGGTTGAGCGTCTGACTTCAGCTCAGGTCACGATCTCGAGGTTTGTGAGTTTGAGCCCCGCGTCGGGCTCTGTGCTGACAGCTCAGAGCCTGGAGTCTGTTTCGGATTCTGTGTCTCCCTCTCTCTGTAACTCCCCCGCTCACACTCTGTCTCTCTGTGTCTCTCAAATATAAATAAATGTTTAAAAAACTATTTAAAAAGACAACCATTACCAAAATCTTTAATAAGGCACAAGAGCATCTGAGAATGAACATGAGTTTCTGAGCCAAGGGAGTTAGGACTAAAACCTATTGTAGCCTCTTGGTAGGACTTGGAGCGCATTGTTGTTAACTCTTTGAGCCACAGCACTCTCATCTCTCCAATGAGGAAAACATTCCCGACAGAACCACTTTGTGCCTGTAGCAAAGAGAGGTTCTTAGGAAGTGTTCATTTCCTCTCCTTCTTCCCAATGCCCATGGCCCCACCTGCTGGTCCCACAGCCCCTGCAAGGGATAGGACTGCCACTACCTGCAGAGCCATAAGCTGTGTCCCCAAGAAGAAACTGGCTCTTCCCGTTCTTTTCCTCCCTGTCTGCATCATTCCAGCTTTCCGGTGTGTGGGAGGGATTCTTTCCCACCCTAGACAGGCCTCGGGAGAAGCCATCTACCAGGCCAGACTGCTGCCCACGTGACATCAGAGATCCCTTTCCTGGCCCCTCCACCTAATTCCAGGTTCCTCACTCTGGCTGCCTTTTCCTTCTGCAAAATCTGTTCTTTTGTTTTTCTGTTTCCACTTGGACGTGTTTCCTTCCCTTTTCCCACTCCTGATAAACAATCTGACAACTTGGATTTTCTGACCTCTCCTCTGGCGGCTCTCTGCTGCCCCCTCTTGTTACAAAACAGAATAGACCACACTCTGGCCATAAAAATGTCTCTTCAAGTTTCAGGAAGGCCCAGCATTTACTGAGGGCCTACTGTGCGCGGGGTGGGGGGAGGGGGGACACTGGGGTTAAGTATTGGTGATACAGCAGTGAGCAAAATCAGAAAATGGCCCTGCTCTCAGGGAGCTTACAGTTCAGGAAAAGGCAGTCATTAATCAACGAATCACAGAAGTAAATAAAGGTAATGCCAGGGGTGGTAGTTAGTTGGTTGAGCGTCTGACTTCGGTGGCTCAGTCGGTTAAGTGTCCGACTTCAGCCCAGGTCATGAACTCACAGTTCCCGAGTTTGAGCCCAGCGTCAGGCTCTCTGATAGCTCAGAGCCTGAAGCCTGCTTCCAATTCTCTGTCTCCACCCAACGGCCCCCTTTCTCTCCCCCAGATATGCTCTGTCTTTCTCTCTCAAAAATAAGTAAAAACATTTAGAAAATTTGTTTAATAAAAATTAAATTTTAAAAAAAGGAAAGGTAATGGCCAGAATGCAAACACATGTTATGAAATGCCTATAAGGGACTTGATCTTATCAGAGAGGTCAGGGAAGGCTTTGTGGAGGTAGTGACATGGCTGGGATTAAAGGATGGCTGGAGTAAACAGAATGAAGGAGGAACATTCCAGAACATTCCTGAACTGTCAACATGCAGCAGCCTAACACAGGAAGTGTTATGGTGGGAGGGAACCTGGTAACCACAAGCAACCACAGGAAATCAGTGTCGCCAGAGGAAGCAGAGAAGAGGCTGAGCGGGAGAGGTGGGTAAACCTGAGGTCACTGAGGTGGTCCATGGAAGAGGTTATGCTACCTTAGGGTAAAGATGTTATGTTAGAGCCTGGGAGAGTGGAGAGATCCCAAAACCACAGTTAGCAAATATTTTCAGTATTTAGGAAATAAAATGAAAAGAATTTTATGATGAGGGGCGCCTGGGTGGCTCAGTTGGTTAAACGTCCGACTCTTGATTTCAGCTCAGGTCATGATCTCACGGTTCGTGAGTTTGAGCCCTGCATCTGGCTCTACACTGACAGCCCAGAGCCTGCTTCAGATTCTCTCTCTCCCTCTCTCTCTGCCCCTCCCCTGTGCACTCTCACTCTCTAAAAATAAATAAATAAACTTAATAAAAAAAGAATTTGGTGATGAGTTGGATATCCTTGGAGGATACAGGGGAGGAAGTCTCCAAGCATGATATCTAGTTTCCTGACCTGCTTAAACAGTGGACACTGCAGCCATTGCCTAAGTCTGGAGGTGACTTTGGGATCCATAAAACGGATACCAAGCAGAAAACAGGCTGTTTCAATATAAAAACCAGAAGAGAGGGCCACAATGAAGATGTAAGTGCAGGTCTTACCTGTGTACGGGCTGCAGTGAAGGTCAAGGAGGAGACCCCTTGGGGCAGCAGTTCTCAACTACTGAGAAGGACCCCCAGCAGGATGTTTGGAATTTTCCAGGGTGGAGAGATGAGGACAGGTGTGTCACAGTGCTACTGCCACTCAATGGGAGGGGACCCCAAATGCTAGACACCTTGAAAAGTACAGCAGATGGGGCCCCTGGGGCTCCGCTGGTTGGGCATCTGACTTCAGCTCAGGTCATGATCTCACGGTTCGTGAGTTCAAGCCCTGTGTTAGGATCTGTGCTGACAGCTCAGAGCCTAGAGCCTCCTTTGGATTCTGACTCCTTGTCTCTCTGCCCCTCCTCGGCTCGCACTTTGTCTCTCTCTCTCTCTCTCAAAAATAAATAAACATTTTTAAAAAATTAAAAGAAAAAGAAAAGCACAGCAGAGTTCACAGAGAAGAAATGTCCCATGCCTCACATGTCAGGAAAGTTAAAAACCTGTTTTTAATTATCTAAGCCTAGGATCAAACTTCATCTTCCATTTAAACACCACGGCTTGTATTTTGTGCCTAGTTTCAATTTACGTTGACTCTTCCAGGAATGTAAGAACCATGTAAAGAGGCGCCTGGGTGGCTCAGTTGGTTGAGCAACTGACTTTGACTCAGGTCATGATCTTGCAGTTTGCAGGCTCGAGCCCCACGTCAGGCTCTGTGCTGACAGCTTGCTCAGAGCCTGGAGCCTGCTTCAGATTATGTGTCCCCTTCTCTCTGTGCCCCACCCCCAGCCCCCAGTTCGTGCTCTGTCTCTGTCTCTCAATAATAAATAAATGTAAAAAGAAATTTTTTTTTTAAGAAGAACCGTGTAAAGTAAGGGAAAAGTGGGCTGCTCTTTAGTATTTCTCCAGAGCTACTCACCATTTCGGAAAATCACATCCCTGCTCATGGTCACTGCCAGGTCAACATTCCCCTGTCAGTCTACAATGTAGACCCTATATAAAGAATAATCATGTTCATAGTCACTGATTCGACACCTAGGTATAGCATTTGGTTACTTCATCATGCCTTCCATATGACCAAGCACGCACATACTGAAATGCCCACCCAACAGAAATTATTTTGTATTATTTTCTGTATTACAGATAGAGTGGGATAGATATGGGTTTTTTAAATGTTTGTTTATTTTGAGAGAGAGAGAGGGAGATAGAATATGAGCAGGAGAGGGGCAGGGAGAGAGGGAGAGAGAATCTCAAGCAGGCTCCATGCTATTAGCACAGAGCCCGACACGGGGCTTGAACTCGTGGACCATGAGATCATGACTGGGGCTGAAATCAAGAGTCAGTCGTGTAACCAAATGAGCCACCCAGGAGCCCCTACATTGTTTTTGTTTGCTTGTTTGTTTGTTTGTTTGTTTACCACATGTTGTTCTAAAAAGTGGGCATTTAGGCTGATGAGATTATAGATGATGAGCCCAGGGGCAGAATGTAGAGTGAGAAACGGAGAAGGCAGCATATCCACTTCACTTCCAACATTTAACGGACAGCTAGAGAAGGGCATCCTTGCAAGGATACACAGAGGAGAAGCCCAGAAATGCTGACCTGGAGAAGCAGAGAGAAGAGGGCATGTGGGGAAGGGAGACTTCGTGAACGATGCCAAATGTTGCTGAGAAGTCAGACAGAATGAGGGCCTAAATATGTTTTCATCTTACTTAGCAACAGGAAGGACTAGCAGCAGGGACGTCACTGGTAAGGTAGCAAGGGTTGTTTCAGAGAGGTGAGGGGGCCAACGTGGGGAGCTGAGAAGTGAGAGAGGGGTGCAGGGAGAAGGCAAAGATGGCCATGACATGATTCTTGGAGGACTTAGGTTATGAGAGAATGACAGAAGGTGGGGAGGTAAGGGGGCCCTTCTCTGTTGACACAGATTTGTGAATATGACCTTTGTCTCTCCGGTGGAAAATGACGACGTGGACGCCCCACTCCGGGGAGCTTATGTTGGTCGAAGTTGGCAAAAGAGAAAAGGGAGGAAGGTGGGATGGTGAGCAGCACCTGGACGTGAAGCCTGATTCCGATGGTCACTCCCTCTCACCGTATGAAACATTTAGACATCCCATAAAATCCACCTTACTGGGGGCACCTGGGGGGTTCAGCCGATTAAGTGTCCGACTCTTGGTTTAGGCCCAGGTCATGATCTCACACTTCGTGGGTTCAAGCCCAACATCAGGCTCTGAGCTGATAATGTGGAGCCCGTTTGGGATTCTTTCTCTCCCTCTCTCTTTACCCTTTCCCTGCTCAAGCTCATGCTCTTGCTCTCAAGATAAGGAAATAAACTTTAAAAAAAAATTTTAATTCACCTTACTGGATTTTATGAAGATAAATGCAACTCTGTGAGTTCTGAATTAATCCTAATCACATTTTGGCTTCCTATAAGCAGATGAACAGGTCAGGGAGTGGCAGAGATCACCCTAACCCATCCTGGTGTCCAAGACAGAAGAAAGTTGTTAAAAATAGCCCTTCATAGAAATGTACTGATTCAGGGGTGCCTGGGAAGTTCCGTCAGTTAAGCATCTGACTCTTGATTTCAGCTCAGGTCATGATCTCAGATTCATGAGTTCAAGCCCCACAACAGGTTCTGTGCAGAATCTGCTTAGGATTCTCTCTCTCCCGCTCTCTCTGCGCTTCCCCTGCTTATGATCTCTCTGTCTCTCTCAAAATAATAAACTTAAAAAAAGATGTTTAAAAAAAATTTACTGATGCATAAACTAATCAATAGTCTTAAACCTATGGCTTAAGATTAGTGAAATTCATGAATGTCATACTTTAAAAGTTAAAAGAGGCGCCTGGGTGGCTCAGTCATTTTAGCTTCTGACTTCAGCTCAGGTCATAATCACATGGTTTGTGGGTTCGAGCCCCGCATCAGGCTCTGTGCTGACAGCTCAGAGCCTGGAGTCTGTCTTCAGATTCTGTGTCTCTCTCTCTCTCTGACCCTCCCCTGCTCACACTGTCTCTCTCTCTCAAAAATAAATAAAACATTTAAAAATATTTTTTGAGTTAAACTTTTTTTTCCTGTTTTTTATTTATTTTTGAGAGAAAGAGAGAGATGGCATGAACAGGGGAGGATCAGAGAGAGAGGGAGACACAGAATCTGAAACAGGCTTCAGGCTCCGAGCTCAGCACAGAGCCCAATGCGGGGCTTGAACCCAGGAATGTGAGATCATAACCTGAGCCCAAGTCAGACGCTCAACCGACTGAGCCACTCACGTGCCCCTTTTTTTAAACGTTTTTTTTCCTGTTTTTTATTTATTTATGAGAGAAAACTTTTTAAGTTAAAAAAAAAAAACAACACACTATCTATAAGCATTCCCCAGTTATAAACGCTACAATGTGTCCCCGAAGATCACTTACAGGGATTACAGATGTCAGGTGAACTCCAACCATGCAGGAAGTACCGCCTACTTTTGTGGCAAGTACCGAATGAGCAGGAAAATGGGACACCATGAAAAAGAGGGACTCTGTCTATTCCATTTTGGCGCTAAATACCTTTGGAAAAGCTTGGACCCCTAACTATGAGGCTTACAGTGATCTTGTCTTAGAAGCTTGAGAGACCTTAGAAAAGAAAGCCCCGCAAAGATGGCAAAGAAACTGCAGAATAAGGCAATTAATTGTTCAATGACCGGGCTGCAAAATTTGCTCAAATAAGTGCAATTCAGATGTTTCATGGGAAATGAAAGTATCTTCTGTGTAACTAACTGATCCGGTATTTCTCCTAAGTCTCCATCGTCGGGGCATAAAGGGAAAACAACAGATTCAGCCCGATCTGATGCAAAACCTCTAAACAGTCCTTTTAGGTGCTATTCATTCTCTCTAGGTAAAAATGTTTGTGCAGTTTCCCAGAGTCTACCTCCCTCTCTACCTCTCTTCCATGACCATGTGTGACAGTGAAAAGAGGTCCTGAAACAGAGTGGCATCCTCCAACTTCTCTGACCTCAGGGGGGACATCCCGGGGCTTCTGCGGCAGAGGCTGGCACTGAGGTCATGTGTGATCTGGTCCCCCGGGGCCCTGCTAGGGCCGGTGGTGCTCTGTTGAAGGCCCAGCCCCACTCTCTGCTCACGGGGGGACGCACATCTCTCTTGGGATGATCACGTCATTCCTGGTATAACTGGGACACTCATAAGACTGGCAGAGGGCACCTACCGGAGAGGACGCTGGCGCTGCGGGGCGGTCCTGGGCAAAGTGGAGTGTGCTCTGTGCACACCCTCTGCCGGAACCTGGCCAGGGCCTCCCCTCTCACCTCTGCCAGGGGACATTCCGCACCCGCCCGCTAAGCAGACACCCAACACGGGAGCACACACGCTTTGGAGAACAGGCCAGAAGCCTCGTGCCTGGCCACGCCAGTCTGTCCACTTAACTAGGCTGGACCCCACGTTTTTAGCTCAGGACCCACCTGTCTTTGTGCTTTCTTCAACTTATGGAGAGATTTCTAAAGTCACCACTTCAAAATGTGCCCCAAAAGGATTTGGGATTGACAAGAGCAAATATGAAACACTGGCATCCACCTTCCTTTGCCTCTCCCTTGTTCCTGCCCCATAGCACTGAAGGCTAGAAAGCATGAGGCTTTTTCCCCTTCCTTCTACCATCTGGAAAAGCAAGGCCTTTGACCACGCTTTTACAACTGGAAGGAACAGCTTCTTGAAAGGAGAAGTCTACGAACTGAGTACTCTAGTCTTAGTTTCTCTTACGTTAAAGTGGGAACCAAATAAATGTAGAAACTCCCTCAAGAGAACAGTCTGGCTTTAGAAGGCTGTTATTATCTTACAGGAAATATCCTATTATCAGTGTCAAAGTTAAATACAAGTGTCGAGCTTTTCTTCTATAGCAGTCCTGCTCTCCCCCAACGTAGACGTGGCCCTTGAGTGAGTAAGGAAGACAGTAGCCTACTCAAAAGAAAAGAAATCTTCTTTACTCAAAAACCATCTCTGTTAGTCTACTTTTAAGCCTATTTTAATCCTATTATCATTGCTCCTAAACTTTACATTAGCTCATCTGAATATAAACATGATAGTGATCCTGGGGTGCCTGGGTGGCCTAGTCGGTTGAGGTTGAACATCTGACTTCAGCTCAGGTCATGACCTCACAGTTTGTGAGTTTGAGCTCCGCGTCAGGCTCTGTGCGGACAGCTCGGAGCCTAGAGCCTGCTTCAAATTCTGTGTCTTCTCCTATCTCTGCCCCTCTTGAGTTCCTGTTCTATCTCTCTGTCTCTCAAAAATAAATAAACTTCTAAAAAATTGAAAAACAAAACAAATATATAACAGCAATCCTAAACACACAGACACTTATCAAAAGACTGTCAAACTACACAGGCAAAAACTGATAGACCTGCAAGGAGAAGACGAATCCACTATTGTAGTTGGAGACTTCAACACACTTCTGTTGGAAAGAGACATATCTGGCTAGCAGAAAATCAGCAGACATACCTGAACTAAAAAAGACCATCCACCAACTGGACATAATTGACATCTATGCCCTACTGCATCCAACACCAGCAGAATACACACTGTTCTCAAGGTCACACAGAACATTCATTCATCAAGATAGACCACTCTCTGGCCATAAAACATACTGTAGCAAAATATAAAAAATAGATATCATGTAATACCTGCTCTCAGACCACAATGAAATTAAACTAGGAATCAAAAACAGAGAGAGAACTAGAAAATCTCCAAATATATAGAGGTTAAACATCACACTTCTAAGTAACACTTCAGTTAAAGAAAAACTTCAAGAGAAATTTTAAAAGTTTTCAACTATATAAAAATGAAAACACAACATATCAAAATTTGTGGGATACAGAGAAAGTGATGCTTAGAGGTAAATTTACAGCATTAAATGCATATATTCAAGAAAAAATATCTAAAATCAATAAAGTTAGTCTCCACTTTAGGAAACTACAAAAAGAGCAAATTAAATCTATAATAAGCAGAAGCAAAGAAATAATAAAAACTAGAGCAGAAATCAATGAACTTGAAAACAGGAAGTCAATACAGAAAAGTCAATGGAACCAAAGCTGGTTCTTTGAAAAGATCAGTAAAATCAATAAGCCTCTAGCTAGGCTAAGAAAAAGAGGGACATAAGATACAAATTATATATCAGAAATGAAAAAGGGGACATCACCACAGGTCCCATGGACACTAAAAGGATAAAAAAGGAATGTTAGAACACAATCATTATGCTCTCAGGTTACATTAATAACTGTCATTATTATTAAGCATTGACCATGCCTCAGGCTATGATTTGTACTTTAACATGAATTATCTGAAGACTTCACAAACACTCTACAGAAATTGGAATTATCCTCATACTACAAATGAGAAAAGAAACTTAACGAGGTTCAGAAACAATGCTAATGTCACACATCTAACAAGTCAGTTCTGCTCTCACTGACTGCCAGCTTCCAGGTTTTTCCATTACACCATAGAGTTTCTCAATCAACTTGGGGGTAGATAGTTTGGTTATGGTGTGGCTCTCCCTGCCAAAATCAGGCCACAGTTATTTCTGCAAAGCATGGAAATGTATAAAATTTGACCGGGCTTTGTGCATGACCAGAGACGGTCTTTCTGTCAGAGTACTTTGGAATAGTTTGCTAGTGTAAAACAACCTTCAGTTTCTTTCTTCCAAGAAATGATGTGATATAAAATAGAGCATGATGGGTGTTACCAAGTAGATCCATACTTTCTCCAATCCATAACAGAAATGCACAAAGCAGTTGAAGAGGAAGGGGGGACACAACAAAAATGCTGGCTAGAAAATAAGGGGCAGGAGCTATGAGTACAGGGAACAGTGAGGGAAAACACTTGACCTTAATTAAAATAAAAAAATAATAATAACCCAGTCCATATTTCCGTATTTAAGCTGAGCAAATCTTTCCCGTGTCCCAAAACTCACCACCCCCTACCTCGCCATCACCACCATCAATCCCCATTTCATATACTGACTGCGACCTGACAACATCACGCACACGTGTGAGCAGCACAGGGCCCTGCTCTTCCCTCACATCCCTGGTTTTCCTGCCTTTGTCAATATGAAGACAGAGCATTCACTAAAGGGATCAGAGTTAAGGGATAAGCAAAAGCAGAGGTAAAATGGTTGCCACGGAAGACAGAAAGGCTCATTTCACCCCAGCGCTTTCAATTCCTCTCCTTATACTGGTGACCCAACCAGGGAATATCTGGAAAACCAGACTGAGAGGTTGAGAAAGGGCCGCCTGGGAAATGAGAGCGTGAGCAGGTGCCTTCCCTTCAAATGATAGGACAACGTACCTGGCTAGCACGCCTACAGACGGCACGATGGCATGGATGAAAATAAAAACTAGCAGTTTCGTTGCCTCGAGAATAAAGAGGAATACAGGCCACCCTACCCGATCATGTATCAAAGACTCCGGTCCCTGAAAAACCAGGAGCTTTACAGTCATTGGCCACAGGGGAAGCTGATGCAACTGTTTGAAAGGAATCTAGGAACGTGTGTGCACTGCAGCAGACGGCTGAATTAAGTGACCCGGAAGCCCCCTTCAGCCTCAATACTTGTACAGTTTTATGACAACATGTACATTCCCTGCCCCGCCTCCCCCGGGGAATGTGCATTCTGGGTATGAGTGAGGCTGAGTGGAGACAGTGGAGGAATAATTTCTGTCTCATTCCTCTGGGATGCATGCTTCTGCTTGGCATCAGCAAAGTAATAAGAATTTGCTCCAAGCGGAGGCCCCTGGTTCTGACACTTTCAGACATCACCAGACGCTGTATTAGTCCCTCACCGAATGCCCCTGAAAGACCAAATTGTGCCTACGTGGCTGGAAGAATGCCCTAATTGCATAATTCCTGAGAAAGGATCATCAACATTCACATGCCCAATTACGAACAGTCTTCTAATTTCAACATGAGACGTTCTTGGAAACTGTCACAAGGCAGATGTCTTAAAGAGGATTTTATTTTCCCAAAGGCATCACATTATAATTGGATATTCTGTTACCAAAGACTGAGCATGAAATAAATCATAGGCATACACAGCAATAACAGGACATAAAACCAAAGATACATCTATAAATTCCCATAATAGAACTTAGAAATGTTATATTAAGACATAAAACATTAGCGGCAGAAGCCACCTACGAGACCGGGGAGGAGCTGTTCCCAGTACCCCCCTCTCCCAAGACTAGCCACACCATTATTTTTTGGGAAGTTTGATAAAGAACACAGATGCCTGGACCCCATTTCCAGAGATGCTGATTTGGTATGGAATATGAAACAAAATCCTGTATTTTTCTTTTAATTTTTCCAGGTTGATTCAAAAGACTCTTGAAGGCTGGGGATTGGGAGCAGAGTGAGGAATGGCCCATATAAATGAGACTGGATGTTTTTCTCCTGGATTTTCTGACTAACTGCCAAAGGCTCCATCAGTAAAGAAACGTTCATGTTTTGGCATAGAATTATATGACCACCGGTCGCACGCTTTTAATCATGGCTCTTCACATGCAACTAAAAAATATAGTTGCCAATCGTACGGATATCAAGTTGAGATGTCTGCACTCAGGAAAGTAAAATATGCAGATGTCAATAACGTTAAATATTTATGTGCCCGTGGAAGCAAAATATTTCATGATCAATCATTTATGACCTATTGTTTTTACCCATCAGAGGGGGAAATGAATAGCTGCATTTATGCTTTTTATGCATCACGGTCATGGTAAGTAAGTAGATACCATGAGGTTGAACTAAGTGTCTGAAAGGCCAAGGAGTTAAACGAATAGGCACAGTTAATTTTTCTCTTTGGACGCCTGCATATACAAAAATAGATACCACGAAGACACCAAGACGTCCATTCTGTCTTCAAGTCCCATCTCGAACCCACCCACGTCTTTCTCCACTACCTCCTACCCTGATCCAGAGCATCATCATTTCCATTTCTTTAATGGGAACGGTCTTGCCTCCACCTTCATGTTCTAATCCATTTTCCATGGAGCAGCCACAGGGGAATCTTTATAAAACATAAATCAGAGCAGAGCAAAACAAAACTCAGAGCATAGCAGCTCTGTTTAAAACCTTCTGGTACTTTCCCATCACACTTGGAATATGACAAGACCTCTCACCAGTCCTATGGAGCCCTTTATCACCAGGCCCCTGCCAGCCACTCAAATCTCATCTCTTATGCTCTTCCCTCACATCCCTGGATTTCCTGCCGCAGCAACCTTCTTCCTGACCCTCCTTCCTACCAACCTCCTTCCCACTATCCTATGCATCAGCTGCTCCCTCGACCCGGAATTCATTCCCTCTGAATCATGCATAGGTGTGTCTCCTCCTATCTTTCAAGGCTCATGCTCAAATGTTATATCCTCATAGAACCTCCCCGATTACTCTAAAGCCAAAGAGCTCATCCCTAGCTGGGAGCACCTGATTTACATATTGTGTAAGCTCTAAAGGGAAGAGCCTACTGTGTTTACCACTACAACCCCAGCACCCAGCACAGGGCAATGCATATAACACGTGCTTCTTAGATGCCAGTTGTAGATGGTATATGTATACGTATGTGTAAATGTATACGCACGTGTATATGATGCCCGGAGCAGACCCTGATCTCAGCAAGCCATATATCCTGAGACATTCTCAAATTCGCCCCAAACACAAATACAGTAGCACATAATGTCTTCGAAACATGGAGCTATGTACACTATTTCACATAGATCCAGACTGTAAGTTAGTCCAGTGTTCCACTCTTTGATTTTAAATAGCTATCTTCTGCCTCATAACTGCAATTTTTTTTTTTTAAGATAGAGTGCGAGTGGGGGCAGGACAGAGAGAGAAGACACAGAATCTGAGGCAGGCTCCAGGCTCTGAGCTGTCAGCACAGAGTCCGATGCGGGGCTCGAACCCATGAGCAGTGTGATCATGACTGGAGCCAAAGTCAGACGCTTGACCAACTGAGTCACCACTGTTTCTTAAAACACTTCCCTTCATCTTCATTTTCATTTTTTCATTATCAGCACTAGTACTTTACTTCCTTCAAGAGAGGTTACCTTCTCACTAACACAAAAGTTTTAAGGTTTCCTTTTTGTTGTTGCTGCTGCTCAGGGGTCACATAAGTAGTTAGCATGCCTGAGTCTTGTTAATATTTCAAGAGATGTCCAGCACATGCAACAAATATATAACAAAAAGCCAGCTGAGCGATGGATGCTGGCTGTTCTAGTCCGGCGGGCATGTGACTCTCCCTAGTGTCCCATCTCTCAGAGTCCGAGACACTCAATCTGCACCCTGGAACCACCTCGATGGGATAGATCAAAATGTGAATGCACAACTTTGTGAAAACAAAGGGTCTACCATACTCTCTTCAGTTTTAAGTTGGTTTTATTTTGCTTTGTTTTTCTAAAGAGCTAAGAGAGCACATCAATGGAAGCAGAATGGTTTTATCCAGCATCTATGAGCACTGTGGCTGTCTGCTCTTGAAGACAGGGGCTGCCAGCCTGTCTCGGAGGGTTTCTGGCGGTCAAGAATCTGCCCCGACCTGGATCAGTGCCAACCAATCCGTTGGCCCAAGTCTGCTCCAGCTGCAGTAATGAAATCTGTCCTGTGCCTCCTCGTGCCAGTCAGGAGGAAAGTGCTGGACCTCTGGCACTGTTTACTTCTGTGCTCCCTTCCAGATTTTTTAAGGCTAAGCTGAGATGTGCTTTCAGACTTTCAGCCATTTGCTCTTCCTTTAGTCTTTCTATTACCACACCCTATCAAAGGACAGAGAGGTGTTTTTTTTTAAATGTTTATTCTTTTTGAGAAAGAGAGAGAGAGAGAGACAGAGAGCAAGCAGGGGAGGAGCAGAGAGAGAGGGAGAGACAGAATCGGAAGCAGGCTCTAGGCTCTGAACCGTCAGCACAGAGCCGACATGGGGCTTGAACCCATGAACCATGAGATCCTAACCTGAGCCGAAGTCAGACACTTAACTGACTGAGCCACCCAGGTGCTCCAGAGAGAGGGTTAAAAAAGAAGAGAGAGGCTAAATAAGAAAGAAGGCAAAGAGATTTCCCGTCCTGCCTGAACAGCCCTTAAAACCAACCATTATGAGGCTCCCCAAAGCCTTTGTCGTTACACCAAATTAAATCTAGCAAAATTCAGTTGATTCATCATTTTATGTGGAGAGACTGAAAAATGAAGTAATATTAATATGCAATTTTTTTCATGGAAGGAAATGAGTACACTAGCTAGAAGAAATATTAATGTCTTTACGTAATTAACACTCCTCCCAAAGGTATCCTGATAAAAGCAGAAAAGTCTAGGAATTGGATAATTTATTAATAACCGTTCTCACTGTCCTTGTGCTTAACTACCTCCCAAGACAAAATATCTTTGTTAATTAAATTTTATTTATACCAAATTAATACCTGCACATAGCTTTAAAAGTGAAATCGTTTTATCAGGCCATTAATCCAAGCCTGCTCTGTGCCCATTCTCCTTTCCCTCGTGTCAGAAGTCACCACTCCAGTTCTTTCAGGTGTTTCTACTGTATTCACACTCCAAAAATACCTTTAAAAAATGCTTAACATGCTATTTCTGGATTTTTCAGTTTGGGATTAATACCTACAGTCTTGCTGCTATGGAAGATGCCGATTAAGCTCACCTAGATCACCCTTCCCCCACATATTTGTCTTCTGTCCTCATCCATTTTTTTCCCTTTCTTTTTTTAAGTTTTTATTCAAGTTCCAGTTAGTTAACATACGGTATAGTAGGAGTTTCAGGTGTACAACATGAACTGCATAACACTTCCGTATACCACCCAGTGCTCATCCCAAGGGACTCCTTCATCGCCATCTCCTATATCACCCATCCCCCCACCCCCGCCCCTCGGACTCCTCACCCATTTTTGATTGAGTGTATACAGCCAGTGCTTTTATTATTAGTCATAAATACAATTTACTGCTGAGACAAACCAGTGTGTTATTACATTTTCTTTCTTGGACGTTTTTCTTTTGTCTTGTTTCCAGATCTCTGGCCAGTTGTTCCCACACCTTCCAGAAGCCCTGAAAAATGCCTATTAAGTCAATCTCCCTCGTGGACAAACTGACATACACCTGGCAGATTATAACCCTTCCGCACAAAAGACGCTGAGTATGTTGAAGTGGGGCCCGGGGAGTTAGGGCTCTGTTTGTTCACTCATGACCTTCAGGTGAGCTGGGTTAGGGAACCACTCATGTACGGCAAAATAAATACGATCCTAAACTCTCAAGTTTTAGAAATTCAGAGGGCAGAGGACTCCGGTTTGGTTCTCCATCATTCCAGCATCACTTGAAGACACTTTCAAGAGATGGAAACCAATTTGACACAAGTTGAAAGAATGACCCACACTTTATACTACATGAACGATCAACAAAACTATCACAACTCCCATTGAAGCGGCCAAGACTTTGGCTTTTTCACTTTCCCACAAACGACCTTGACACTTGAAGGCTGGGCATCAGGAAGACTGAATGCGTCTGTTCTCATGACAGCTATTTTCTTGTTACTAACGCTGGCTGCCAGATCTGATCTAGTTAAAGTAAGAATCAATCATACCCAACTGATACGATACAAGTTACAACACAGCTGGCCCCCAGGTGACCACGCTGACGTTCTGCAGCGTCCGGCGTGTGGCACCTGTGCTGTGTGTCCATATCTTCAGGCGGTCAGGATAATGCTCGTCCTCTTAATTACAAAATTAGGAAATGACATGTTATTAAGAAAATAGCTAAAAGAGCCAAACATGATTGCTTCTAGGGACTTGAAGACGAGGCCAGATTCTGCTGTTTCTTTGAACTAAGCCTTGTACCAGAAGGTTTAATTCAACCATGGACATGAAAAGAATTGGTAAAAATAACTTAAATAAAACAGGGTGTTAATCATAGGGTCAAATGAACTCATTCAAAAAGAATGCCAGGTACAACGTGGGTAAGTTATATAACACCTCCAGACCCAGTGAAGGTGAAAACACCAGTGTTCTCATTTCCTCCCCACCTCTACCTGAGGGTCAGGCTGGTTCCACTTCCTCATTCAACAATGTTTCCTGAAGTCCACCAGAGGCCAGGTGCTGTTCTAGATCCTGGGATGACAGCAGTGAGCAAAACAAACTTCTTGGTCTTCCTGTACTTAGATTCTAATGTGGGGACACCACGGATAACCAGCCCCCAATGAATGAGAGAACTCTGGGGATAATGGGTGCCAGGAAGAGAAAATAAAGCCTGGCAAGGGTTTATGCCATCGGAGAGTGGTGTCGGAGGGAGCACTACTTCAGAAAGAAGGTGAGGAAAGAGGCTTCTCCGAGGAAGCATTACTCGCAGAGACCTGACTGGTGGGAAGGAGGGAGCCAGGGGAGCACATCCCACAGAGAGAAAGCACGAGGGAGAGATGCGGAGGCTGCAAAGGCTTCCCCTGCGTCAGGGAGGCAGCTCAGGATGCAGAGGAGCGAGCATGGTGAGCCTGAGGAGCCGAGCAGAGCCCGGCAGTCTCAGAGGCCACGGTAAGAACCTGGAGTCTTAACAGGATGAGACGTCCCTGGAGGTCTGGGCAGAGCTCTGTGACTGGCTTTACCCTCTGTGAAGTACCACACAAATAACTACCGAAGTAAAAATAAAATGTCTATTTAAAATAAGAGGTTTGGGGGGTGCCTGCGTGGCTCAGTCGGTTAGGTGGCTGACTTTGGCTCAAGTCATGCTCTCACAGTTCATGGGTTTGAGCCCCGCCTTGGTCTCTGTGCTGACAGCTCAGAGCCTGGAGTCTTTCAGATTCTGTGTCTCTCTCTCTGACCTTGCCCTGTTCACACTCTGTGTGTGTCTCTCAAAAATAAACATTAAAAAATATTTTTAAATAAAAATAAAACAAAAAGAGAGGTTTGGGGCACCTGGGTGGCTCAGTCGGTCAAGCGTCTGACTCTTGATTTTGGTTCAGGTCATGATCTCATGGTTCGTGAGTTCGAGCCCTGCACGGTCAGCACGGAGCCTGCTTGGAATTGTCTCTTGCTCCCTCTCTCTCTGCTCCTCCCCCACTCATGCTTGCTCTCTCTCTCTCTCTCTCTCTCTCAAAATACATAAACAAACATTTACAAAAATAAATAAAATAAGAGGTCTGATTACAGCAAAGATATATATATGTAGGCAGATCGAGATAAACACATATATGTATGTATATACATCTTGTACATAACACACAATCTATCACCTTGGTATTATGGGCTACTTTTCATGTTCAACTTCATTACTGCCCACACAGTCCAAAAACTCATTTATTTGCCATCTCCCAAATAAGTCTTAATCTGGCATGCTATTAACAATTACCTACAGGGGCACCTGGGTGGCTCAGTTGGTTAAGTGGCCGACTTCAGCTCAGGTCATGATTCACAGCTCGTGAGTTCAAGCCCCGCATCAGGCTCTGTGCTGACAGCTCAGAGCCTGGAGCCTGCTTCTGATTCTGTGTCTCCCTCTCTCTCTCTGACCCTCTCCCACTCACACTCTGTGTGTCTCTCTCTCAAAAATAAATAAACGTTAAAAAACTAAAAAAAAAAAATTACCTACTGACTCAATGCATGGGGCCCAAGAGCAGGTCAACCTCTAGAGACAAAAATCACTAAGAACCAGAATGTAAGAAATGAGATGAGCAGAAATCCTGACCCCCAAGCACGGTTCATGGATGCGTCACTCATCCATGAAGTCCAGGAGGGCCATATAAGGGAATCTTTGGAGGTTGTTACATACCAACTGTGCTATAATCGTGTTCAACTGAACTTGTTTGTTTTCTGGGCTCCTCTGGCGTGTGGCAAGGGGTCTGGCAAGGGGTGTCCCTCTGCAGAAACCCAGTGTAACCTGATGTCAGAGTAGAGACCAAAAGGACATACGCCAAGATTCAAAGTAATTGTGAGACACAACATGTACTTGCCCCCACCCTCTGAATTTAGCACGGCATGAAGGAGAACCTGCCCTGTGATTCTTGGATTCCCCAACAAGGGCAAGAACACAGAAAGGGATGAAAGAGCAGAGCCTGAGGACACCATTGAAGAGTTTCTATGGAAACTCTTCTTTGTGCCTTGCTCTGAATCCCTTGCTTCCATGGGGCTACCTGGGGAACTCCTCTGAAATATGTAATACGTTCTTGCCACTAAGAGACAGAGGACGAGTGCCTACCTCATCCCTGAGGTAGGCACAGGAGGCCTGTGGGCCGGAGTTGGGCTCCACCGACCCACCGTGTGAGGAAAATCTAGAGGGTGAGGGGAAGTATAACCTGCCTATATGACCAAAGGGCTGTGCGCTGTGACCTGCCTGTGATCCCAAAGCTAGGAGTTGGTCAGGGCAGACGTGGGGAGCAGGTGGGGTGCCTCAAGTCCTCCTACTACAGCCCAGTGAGGGACAGAGAGAGCTCTGCAGAGAGAAGCTGGATGTGTTCCACGGGGGATCAGGGGCCGGGAAGCTGTCTGACTACCCAGGGCAGAGATGCGGCTTCCTGAGAAAGGAAACTGTAAAAGTCCAATGGGGAAACTCCAAATGCAGCAAAAATGCCCCAGAATAGAAAAAGCATCCTTTATCATCTACCCAGCCTGCTCAAGGACACCAGCACTAACCATCTGCCAGGTTCGGGAGGCATGAAGCCACAGAGCCAGGTAGGAAGTGTCCTGTCTCCTTAATTCTCTGCCATCTCCTCACGGCACCTCTAACAGGCTCTAAAGCAGCTGGTGATGGAGGGAGTGGCAGCAAACAGAGTGTGGAAAGCAGCAAGAACTCAGGTGTCCTTCTGAGGGTGGCGGCTTGCAGCATGGAAGAGGTCCAGGTTGGGGAAAGCAGCAAGATGCTACACGAGCCAGGTTTAGGGTCGGGAAGGGGCTCTTCGTGCGACCGAACATGCCACTAAGCTCGAAACTGCGCATACAACTTAAAGTGACCATAAACTGTTCACTTCCTGGGGCCCAGTCAGTGAAGCGTTCAACTCTTGATCTAGGCTCAGATCATGATCTCATAGTTCATGAGTTCGAGCCTCACGCCGGGCTCTGTGCTGACAGTGTGAAGCCCGCTTGGGGTTCTGACTCTCCTTCTCTCTGCTCCTCCCCTGCTTGCGTGTGCTCTCTCAAAATAAATCAATAAACTGTAAAAAATTGTCCATTTCCTAAGAGTGAGCACAAGAGTTGGAGGTCTGCCAGAGTCTCCAATTAGGGGATGGGGAAACTGAACCCCCTGAAGAAGGCTTTAAAGGGCAGAGCGAAACATAAATAATGTGTGCTTATCTCATTCGATTAACTCATGCCTATTCATCGTACAGGCCATAAGTAAATGAGTGAATGTATGAATAAACGAACAAATGAAACATCTACAAAAGAGTAAATGTTTGCATGAAGACCTGGAAAATGAAGAGGAGTGATAACAGGATTCACCGGTGACCTAGCATTTCTGGAGGAGAAAGACACTGGACCTGGCGTGCATGCTCTTACAGTGCTGACGGTCTGCAGTGCGGCAAAACACTAATAATAAACAGAGTATGAGCTGTAAAATCAGATGTTCCGGTTTGGGTATGCGATCGGGCACCCTCCCTCTGTGTGACCTTGGGCAAGTCACTTACCTTCTCTGAGCCTGTTTCCTCAGCTCTAAAATGGTGATAATACCTAGGGTACTAACAGTGATGTGATGATGTTATTTTATCTTTTTTAAGTTTATGTATTTATTATTTTTGAGAGAGAGGGAGATGGTGCAAGCAGGGGGAGGAGCAGAGAGAGAGTGGGTGGGAAGAGAGAGAGACAGAGTGAGAGAGAATCCCAGGCTCCACACTGTCAGCATGGAGCTCACTGCAGGGCATGATGATCTGAAATAAGAGAACACACAGAGAGTATCTCTCTGGTGCCTGGCACAAAGCGGACACGGAAAATGGCAGCGACCCTCACTACTCTCTGTCAGGGACAGAGGAAGCCAATTAAGATGTTTCCTGTAATTCTAAGCTCACCAAGCAACCTTACGATTCTCATTCCATTTTCTGGCAAACTTGATCACTGGGCAGCGATACTCAATAATGAACAGCAGTATTCCTGTAACTGTGAAGTTAACACTCTAATAAATCCACGTTTTCCGTATAAGCATGAGTCTCCCTTTGGAAGAGCTGGATCACCATTCATTAAAGTCTGATTAATGCTTGGTGACAGATGAGGAGGGCTGACTCAAAAGGCCCTCTCTCAAGAGCTGGGCCCCTCACTCCTACACCCCTCTTTTTCTAATTATACGTGATCACACCAAGACACTGAAAAATCCCAAAGTGTCTTTTATAAATTTTTTTTTAATATTTAGTTTTGAGAAAGACAGTGAAGGAGCAGCGGAGGGGCAGAGAGAGAGGGAGACACAGAACCTAAGCAGGCTCCAGGCTCTGAGCTGTCAGCACAGAGCCTGACACAAGGCTCACGCTCACCAACTAGGATCATGACCTGAGCTGAATTCGGATGCTTAACCAACTGAGCCATCCAGGTGTCCCCCCAAAGTGTCTTTTATTTTATTTTTTTAATTGTTTATTTGATTTTTTTTCTAATGTTTTATTTATTTTTGAAAGAGAGAGACAGCATGAGCAGGGGACGGTCAGAGGGAGAGGGAGATATAGAATCTGAAGCAGGCTCCAGGCTCTGAGCTAGCTGTCAGCACAGAGCCCGACGCGGGGCTCGAACCCACAAACTGCAAGATCATGACCTGAGCGGAAGCCGGATGAGCCACTGACTGAGCCCCCCAGGCGCCCTCCCCAAAGAGTCTTTTAAAACAAAGAAGGCATCTAATGTGTTCGTTATCATTTGTTCTAAATGTATTTCATTACAACACTCTGAGACTGGTAAACTGTAGATGGCTTACAATAGAAACACGTTCTCACGCAGGAGACCTTTTCAATA
This sequence comes from Suricata suricatta, assembly GCF_006229205.1. NCBI lineage: Eukaryota > Metazoa > Chordata > Mammalia > Carnivora > Herpestidae > Suricata > Suricata suricatta. The sequence goes on from NC_043700.1 coordinate 29,056,618, forward strand.
CCAGGACGCCTTGTTTGTTAACACGTCGGGTGCAGAGTGAACTAGAATAACCAATTCCTGTTGCTTTGCTTGTGATACTTCCCTGTCTGGGGCTTTCCACACTCTCCTCTAGAAACCTTCCTTGTAACTCCAGTTCTTGAACAAGTCTTCCAGAATGATACGACCCATTTCTGATTATTCCTTGACTCCTATGTCTTCTCTGAGGTTGAATATATAATTTGGACTATATCATCTCATGCTTTTCCATTAGGAGAAAGTTCTGGTTCCTACCACCCACATACGTAACCGACAACAAGCCTTTTCACTCTGTGCTTTATTTCCCTCTTCATCAAAATAGACAGAATTCCTTCCTACCAGGCTGTTTTTGAGAAGGACATGAGATCACATTCTAGAAGGGGAGGGGGTGCCCGGGTGGCTCAGGCTTAAGGTTAAGCTTAGTCCGAATCTGGATTTCAGCTCAGGTCATGATCGATCTCACAGTTCGCAAGTTGGAGCCCTGCATCAGGCTGTGTGCTGATGGTGTGGAGCCTGCTTGGGATCCTCTCTTTCTCGCCCTCTCTCAAGAGTTTAAGTAAACTTAAAAAAAAAAGAAGGTAGTAGGGGGAACAAGGAGCCTGCACTCAGGGTAGAGGCACCGGAACTCCCAGCAGGCACTTAGAACTCTACCCTGGAGAGCTGGACTGTAGCTGTGCTTTAAGGAGAGCAAACCTGAGGTCCTTTCCCCTCATAGCCTCCAGCCTTCATCAAGGTGGGCTAATCCGCATATTCCTGAGGAAGTAAAATATTCCGGGAGCCTCCTTGTTTTCTTTCACCCCACGTACCAGTGTTTGCTAGAACTTCTATTTAGAAGCTCACCTAAAACATAAGCACTTCTCTGCTCTAAGGACCCTCAATTCTCATCAAGGGGGCTCCAACCCTTGTCTCATGAGAGACATCTTTCAAGAGAACTGTCAAAAAGCACAGAGCTGTGTTTTGTGTTGTGTTTTGAAATCACTACGGTGACAGTTTCTAAGACTCCCATAACTCTTGGACTTTTGGGTTAAAAAAAGACTTTATTCCCTTGTGGCCACTTAATTTTTTGTTTCAGAGAATTGTTAATGTAGCTGAAACCTTGCATTTCTCAAATGGCTCAAACCAGATGCAGTATTCACTGTGTTCCTATGAAGTAAATGATTCACATCCAGAAAGAAGAAAAAGAAAGTAGGCTACAAAGGGAACAAGCAAACTCAAAAATATCCTGGTTTACAATAGCTTCGAGGTTATATAATCCTCTGAGTTTCCATTTCGCTAAATTAGGTCAGCTTTTGACACCTGAATCATCTTCCCTGCCTTTTCTTTTTCAATCCTGCTGCACCAAGTCCCAGGTGCAGTTGTAAGTGACCTACTTAATTAGAATTTGGAGCCCTCAGACAGAAAAGGGTATTGTCTTTGTTCGATTTTGCTCAAAAGACTTTGTTAATGAGCTGAATTTCTAATTCAGTCTGTTAAAAACCGGACATCTTAAGCAATTCCAAAATCCAAGTATCCAGATTTAATTATATTCATGAGTGTGTGTTCAAACATGGCGCAGGCAAAAGAGGGTAATAGATCAAGTGTCAGGGCACGTTGGCTCTCCGCCCAACTCTACAGCTAACCTCAGTGTCACCTTGGCACATCCCTAACCTTCCCGAGCCTTGGTCTTCTCACTGTGATGAAGACAAGGTTAGACTCTCACATCCTTTATGGCTCAAGGTCTTTATGACTATTTCCCAAGCACCACCCACATAGAATGGGTGAAGGTGTACAAAAATGAATCAATATGACCCTATCAACAAAGACTTTATATTGTATAAAGGAAGAGAAGATCATACAGAAGAAAACCAAATGCCATACCTCCCTTACTTACCTTTATTCCTCACAATTGGTAGTGTGCCTCCCATATAGGAGAGGTTGCATCTGATGGAAGGAAATCAGGAATGGCTCACAGGTGGATGGAACTGGAGGGTATTATGCTAAGTGAAATAAGTCAGTCAGAGAAAGATAGATACCATATGGTTTCACTCATTGGTGGATCTTGAGAAACTTAACAGAAGGCCATGGGGGAGGGGAAGGGGAAAAAAGTTACAGAGAGGGAGGGAGGCAAACCATTAGAGACTCTTAAATACTGAGAACAAACCAAGGGTTGATGGGGGTGGGGGAGAGAGGAAAGTGGGTAATAGGCATGGAGGAGGGCACTTGTTGAGATGAGCACTGGGTGTTGTATAGAAACCAATCTGACAATAAATTATATTAAAATAATTAAAAATTTAAAAAAAAAAGACCATTCAATTCTCAGTGGCTCCCTGATACCATTCTCCAAACTGATGCAAAATCTTAAGCCAACATTCAAGGTTTTTCATGTTCTGGTCCCTATATATCATCTGACCTCTATCTCTCTCTTACAGCTTTGCTGTAGCTCAGATAATATCCATAACTTTCTACTTTCATGTCCACATTCATGCCATTCTTCATACTAATGTCCTCCAATCTCAACACAATCCAATTCCATTATCCCTTAACATACCAAATTCCTCCCGTTCTATAAAGGAGATCTTATGAAGCCTTTCCTGATCCCTCCAATCATAGGTTTCTCTCTCCCTTCCTTGAAATTCCACAAGATTTACTGACATTTCTCTTATAGTATATATGCCAGTTAGCCCAGCATTACAGCCGGGTAATGTTTTTGTCTCAAGATAATAATCTGTGACATCAGACACTACATTATTCATCCATGTTGCCAAACAGGACAAATAGAGAAAGTCTAGAACTCAGAAACTGAATAAACAATGCCACTGAGTTGAGAACATTTGTGGTTTATTCCTAAAATGGTGACTTGCAGTTTTTAAGTTTATTTATTTTTGAAAGAGAGAGACAGAGCATGAGTGGGAGAGGGGCAAAGTGAGAGGGAGACACAGAAACCAAAGAAGGTTCCAAGATCTGAGCTGTCAGCACAGAGCCCAACGTGGGGCTCAAACCCACAAATCGCAAGATCATGACCTGAGCCAAAGTTGGACGCTTAACCGACTGAGCCACCAAAGCACCCCTGACGTTTGATTTCTGAACACAGCATTTAGTTGTCAAAATCATAGTGGTTGAGTTTGGAAGACAGATTGGGTTCAAATTACAGAGCCTCGAGTGCCAGGGTAATAAAAACGGCATACATTTGGCACTCAAGGAGAGTCGCTGATGGTTTCAGGAGCTGAAGAGTAACAGAACCCGAGATATGAAAATCAAACAAGACGTCTCCTGGGAGTCTGGCTGGAGGCAAGTCCAGCCCTGAAAGAAGAGTCGAGTCTTGGTCTACTGATAAAATTAAGTGTATAAACCTGTGGACCTATGAGTCCCGGAAAAGTCACTAAGCTAAAGGCTGCTGTGTAGGCTTCCTGATAATCCCCCTCAATAAAAGGAAATAGGCTCAGACCAAAGCATCATTACTCAATTTCCAAAATGGTGAAAAAGAGAATACTCTATATTTTTTCCCGAGAAGGTAGAGGGGAAGAGAAAACACAACACATACAAAGCATGGGGACTCAAAATAGCTTTGGATTCCTCAGCAATGCCACTTGAGACCAGAAGACAGGAGGAGAAACTGTCTTTCAGATTCAGAAAGGAAAGAATTTCCAGCCTAGATTTCTATACGAAGCCAAACCATCAATGAAGGTAAGGGTAAAATAAACACATTTTCACACACACAGACTCTCTGAAAACTTATCTTCCATGTGTCTTTCTCAGAACACACTGAAATAAAGATATAAATAAAAAAAAGAAACAGAAGGCATAAAAGAAACAGGAAAGCCAATGCAAGAGGGAGGCACAAAGAGTCCCCAGAATAACAAGGAGCCAGAACAGCACCTGGGTGGCCAGACTAAAGGGTGACCACTCTAAACTGCAGGGGGTCAGGAGTCCCTGGGAGACATTTCCTACAGAGCCTCTGATGCTACTCTGGGGCAAACAGGCTGCATGGGAAAAGTTATCCTAGCATATGATATGGCTCACTGGGATTACATAATGATGTACACACTGAATTCTAACCTACCTAAAATAATACATCTTTTTGGGAAGGCTATGGAGACGTGAAATTGAGTAGAGGAGGGGGAGGCAGGAGTGAGGAAGGAAAGTTAAATATTCATCTTCCATAGTAAGAATCAATCTATACGGACTCTTAAATACAGAGAACAAACTGAAGGTGAATGTCAAGGTCGGGGAGAGAAGAAGATGGGTGATGGGCATGGAGGAGGGCACTTGTTGGGATGAGCACTGGGTGTTGTATGTAAGCCAATTTGACAATAAATTACATTTAAAAAAAAGAATCAATCAATACTGTCTAAAACCAAAAAGTCAAGAGGTGAAAGTCTAAGCACGTTATTTGGAAATAAGGGAGGTCTACGTGCATGAACATGTTAAAAAGTTGTAAATGTTTGGAGCATCTGGGGGGCTCAATCAGTTGAGCATCTGACTCTTGGATACTGCTCAGGTCATGATCCTGGGGTTTGAGAGTTCGAACCCCACATCAGGCCCTGCACTAAGAGTGAGGAGCCTGCTACGGATTTTTCTCTCTCCCCACTGTCTCTGTTCCTACCCTACTCATTCTCTCTCTCTCCCTCAAAATAAAGCAAAAAGAAAAAAAAGAAAAAAACGTTATAAATGTTTAAAAAACAGCCATGGTGACACAGCCACTTGGGATATTGGTCTGGCAATATCTAATAAACACAAATTCATACTAAATCATTCCACTGCTAGGTGTAAACCTCACGAAGTCTTACACATGTACATGGATTGTTTACTGCAGCATTGTTCGTCATAAGTAAGGTTTTTAAAATCACCTAAATGTCCAACAAGAGAAAAAAGGGATGTAATGTGATATATATAAATCCATGAAGTGTGATATATATAAATTCAATATAATACTACACAACAGTGAAAAATGGACATCATGGAGCTATGAGTTTCCAACATCAATAAACCTCAAAAACTGTGTAAAAGAGAAAGCAGATTAGGGAGAAAAGATAGAAAATTAATATATCACACTATTTATGTTAACATTCAGAACAATACTATATATGTACATATAACATATATACACATGCGCGCGCGCGCGCACACACACACACACACACACACACACACAGCAACTTCAGGATCATAATTCCCTCCGAGGTAGGAGAGTGGAAAATGAGGTCAGAGAAGGGTTCATAGAGAGTTTTGATTTTTCTTATAACGTTTTATTTCTTATGTTATATAGTAATACACCAGTCTCCATTATATTACCTATAAGTTTTGTGTATAAATGAAGTATTCCTAGGAGCTCCTGTTCAAATTTGGAAAATTAAACTCATTTAATTGTCCTTCGTGTCAAAACACGATCAGAGGACCATAATCCCTTAGGCAAAGTCACAGAGCTTCAGGTTTCAGAATTCTGAATTCTTTGGATTTTAGAAGGGATTGTATAAGTCCACGCAATATCTTGCACTTTCAGTGCGATCTATAGTCCAGTGATGTTCAAAGGGAGCATTTGACACTTCCCAGGTGGTTGTTCTCCCCTCGGGACAAATGAGCCACCAGCCTGCCCCCAGGCACACAGTCTTCGCTGTGCACTGATTGCCCCAGGGGAGCAGGGATGGGAAGCAAGTGAATGGGGACATCAGCAGGCCTCTTCGAAGAATCTGGACCCGTGATACCCAGATCTTTAAGTACCTAGGACTTCCTGACTCCTGACTTACACCAGGGCACAAATGCCCACTGCTCTGTATGCCTGATCTACTGTAGGGCAAATATACCACCTGATTCCTGCTGAGCCCATTTTCTGCTTTATTTCAGTTACTGTTAGGCAGAATATTGAGAATGACCCAGCTCTACATCACAGTCTGTGTCCTGCCTCTCCAAAGCCAGACCACACACACACACACACACACACACACACACACACAGCACTCGAAAGCAGATCTCCTTTCCCTGACTTCCTAACTGATCAACCTTGCCTACATTTGCTTGAATCTGCTCACCTGTGTTCCCCTGTGCCCCCACCACTCACCACCCAGGGGCTCTGTTTTTCCTGCCACTGCCAGCATCTTGCTAGCCACGCCCCCCTACCCGGGTTTGGTTGCCTCAATCATAGCATGACATATAATCAGCCTCAGGACATGCTCAATATCAACTTGCTCTTGAAAGCTGATGCTGAAAAATATTTTTATTTTTGCTGCTGATTACTCTGACTAATGAACTAAAGAACCCTGTGCTTAGTGTAGGTCCCATTAAACATCTATTATGGTAATCAACATCTCCTGGCTATTACCAAGGGTGACATTCTGAATTAATATCGGCATTAGAATCAATACCCAATTCCCTCAATACCAAATTCAGCAAGCACAGTAGCCAACTGGGAAAAGGCGAGAGGAAATACCCCTTCTCCTTCATAATTACCAAGCGGCCAGTCAACCACTTTTAAGTTGGTCAAGCTTGTTGATGTATTGTGTTTGCTGAATGCCTGGGCCTTACACAGAGCAAAGGCAAAGGATATCAGACATGTCACAGGGTTTTCAAGGGGAGCCCCACCATGTCTCCCTTGGGAGGGAAGCAGGAAAGCGGCTTTGGAGCAGGATGTCAGCAAGCACAGGGAGAAAGGCACTTTCTTCCCTTCCACTTACCGTAGAAGAGGAACGCTTTGGTCATGTGATGATGTAGGTAAGTCCGGTTGATGGTGAAGAAACACGCATCCGCTCCACACTGGCCTAGCCTTCCGGTTTCCCCGGTCAGTGGGGACCACCAGAGCATGATGGGGTAGTTATCCGTCTCCAATTTCTTTTTCAAGTTCAGCGCTTCATTCCCAGGGAGTGGATAGAGATGCGTAGGCTCCTCCTCCAACTCTGCATGTCCGTCTCGCACATTGGAATTTTTAAACTTCCTTTCAAATCTTCCCAGCTCAACCACTACCTGAAAGAGAAGACAATTACCACAGAGTCAGACTGTTTAATTTCTATTCGCACATCTCCCACTCATCTGCACGACTGAGCCTCATATTAGTTCTCTACTGATACCCTAACAAATTACCACAAACTCAGCAATTAACAAGAACACATTTATGATTACATAGTTCTGGAGGTGAGGACTCTGACCTGGGTCTCACTGGGCTAAAGCAAGATGTCGACAGGACTATATTCTGCCCCGGAAGCTCTGGAGAATCCATTTTCTTGCTTTCTTCTTTTTTAGAGCTACCTACCATTCTTGACTCATGGCCTCTTCCCCATCTTCAAAGCCAGCAATGTGGTCTCTCATCTCACTCTTATTCTCTTGGCACATCATTGTTCGACCAGGGAAGACTCTTAGCTTTTAAGGACTCAGGGGATTACACTGGGCTCACACTAATAATTCTGGATATTCTTCTCATCTCAGTGTATCACCTTAATCCCATCTGCAAGGTCCCTTTTGCCATGTACATTTACATATCCACAAATTCCAGAGATTAGGGTGTAGACCAAGCCTCCAAACAATCTACCAACAAGGATGCTTCACTCTGCTAAACACGTACCAGGTACATTTCTCTATTTCATAGGCATATATGGTATCCAGAAAGAGTGTCATCTCTTAATGAAACCCATGAGAATCAGGGTTATTACCTGGCTATTGCTAGAGAACACATTCTAGGGAAAATTAGTTACGAATTACTGATCGGTTTCTTTTTAGTACAGTTAAACGAGTCATAACACGGGTCTTGCATTTCTAATAATTTCCACTGTGATATCAAATGAAGTATACAGTGAGTCCTGGGTTCCCTTCCATGTAAAATAAATCTATGTTTATTGATTTCAGGACAGTCTGGGTCACTGGAGAGCTAGGACATCATCAGTAACAGGAATCTGGAGGGCAGAGTGGACAGAGTAGAAACAGGAAGCCAGTTATTCTCCAAAAATGCTGCCTCATCATCAAATGTTAAGGGTAGATATTGATATGGCATTATAAAAATATGTTAGAGAAAGCGGTATAAAAGTAGGAACTGGTCTGTGTCATATACAACTGAAACGTTAGCAGTTGGACTATGCAACAAATCAATCAGTAAAAGGAAGGCTTGCTTTTATGTATTAATTCCGCCAGCCAACAGAGAATATCTGTGTGGCCCCAGCCCCCACTCTCAGCAGCCAAGGGGGTGCCTTCTTTCTGTGCTTGTGACCCTGGTGTCAGAAAAGGGCCACTGGCCACTGAAAAAGTCTGCAGCTCGATGGCGAGGGTCCATAACATTCACCGGATTCCCTGAGGAATCCAAGGCCAAAAACATATCAAAAACCACCGCGTGATGGCCAAGTAGCACTCCAAAAAAAGTAAGAAATTATACTGACTTTTAAAAATCATGGATCACTGTGACACCAAAGTCAGCATTATGACAGCAAGATAATCACTGAAAACCAAAGAAAAGTCTAGTCCCTGCCAAGAACTTCGTCAGCATTTTCATGACAACATAAGGATGTAGCTATTCCTCAGCTCCTTGAGGAACTGAAGCTGATGTGTAGCCACAAAATCTGTGTCTTTTCACTGGACCTTCCCCCACAGATGTACAACCAACAACTTTAAAAAGAGGATTTTAGAAAGCCATGGATAAAAATTCAAAGACAACTTTTGTTCCACATTTCTGATGATCAATGTCTCTTTTGTGAGGTGTAAGTTCATTTCCAAAGTACAGGGATGGCTTTAGGGAGAGATTTTTCTGCCAAATAGTTTTTGTTGTTGTTGTATCATTTGTTTGTTTAAGCTTATTTATTTACTTATTTTGAGAGAGACACAGACAGCACAAGTTGGGGAGGCACGAAGAGAGCAGAGGACAGAAGATCCAAAATGGGTTTTGCACTGACAGCAGAGAGCCTGACATGGGGCTCGAACTCGCAAACCGCGAGGTCATGACCTAAGCCAAACTCAGACACTTAACCGACTAAGCCACCTGGGTGGCCCTTTTCTACCAAATAGCTTTTAAAAAAATATTAAGCCTCAGATATCACCACCAGGTGGTAGGAAATATGAAGGACAGAGAAACATATTAAAGAAAACCATGAGTAAAATCAGCGAAATCCAAAATCTGGGAAAGTCAAAAGGATAAATGACCCAGTATTTTTTTTTAATTTTTTATTTTTGAGAGAGAGAGAGAGACAGCATGAGTGAGGGAGGTACAGAGAGAGAGAGGGAGACACAGAATGTGAAGCAGACTCCAGGCTCCAAGCTGTCAACACAGAGCCCAACGCGGGACTCAAACTCATGAACTGTGAGATCACGACCTGAGCGCTGAAGTTGGACGCTAAAGCAACTGAGCCTCGCAGGCGCTTCCGAACAGTGAAGCATTTAATATACCCATGTGGACAGAGAAACAGCCCAAACCACACTATTGGTGGCAAACTGAAATCAAGATCCAGACGAGGGCTCAGCTCTGGTGTCATACCACCTCTCACACTCTGAAAGCTTAGAAATGACAGCCATACCAAAAACACGGCTATTTCTTCCAACATCAAAAGAAAAGCTCTTAGCTTAGATGCAGCCGTTCTTTATAACTGAAAAAAGGGGCTAAAGTAATTGTCTAGTAAAATCAAAGCTCTCAGAACGTCCCACAGAAAGAAGTAGAGGAGCCCAGCCTCTACTGCACAAGCAGGTCCTGGACACACACAGGACAGACAAGCAGGAAGTCAAGGATTTCTTCTGACCAGAGTCCCGATCTAGCAGCGAAGATATAGAAGTCCAGCACCAGGCTGTCTGCCACAGTGCTTTTATATGCAATAGCTCATTCAATATTAATCAAGAAGGCAGATCACCTTGAGTGAAAAAGCCCAGAGAACACCACACCTGGACTGCTCAAGTCCACAAATAATCTTTAAAAGTCCTTTGGATTTCTGGGGCATCTGAGTGGCTCCGTCCATTAAGCATCCAACTTCAGCTCAGGTCATGGTTTCACGATTTTTAAGTGTGAGCCCCACATCAGGCTCTGTGCTGACAGCTCAGAGCCTGGAGCCTGCTTTAAATTCTGTCTCCCCCTCTCTCAGCCCCTTCCTCACTTACACTCTGTCTCTCTCTGCCTCTCAAAAATGAATAAACCTTAAAAGAAAAAAAGACAAATGTATTAATGCAGATGTTTGTGTCCCACACAACAGACCATCTTACTCTCAGTAGTGGTCACAGCTTCTTCAAGAATCAGAACCCATCGTGAAAAGGGACTTGGAGAGAGCCAACTGATTTGACTCAGTAAGACAGACTGAGCTCTGCTTTCTGTTCTCCTAGAACCAGGACCCTACAAGAGTCACAAGTTGATCCCCCCATACCACTGGTTTTGTTTCTACCCGATACACCCACTCACTAAAACCTCAGTTTCATCTATTCATAAAAGCAAAGTCTTTTCTCTGCCTGAGACAGAACACCTCCCCCCACACCTGGAGAGATTAAGCAAAAAGTAAGTATCGGAGAGAACGGGGTAGGTTGAAGGGGGGAAAAGGTGGAAAGGCTTAGTAATCCACACGAAGCAACCCAAATTCTTGCTACCTGGAGTGTGACGAGCAGGAAGACGGAGGCTGTGACGCAGAGGCAAGGTGCCAAAAGCTTCCTCCTCTGAATCCACACCATGCTGCCCGGCCCTGGGGGACTGACTGGGGGCCGGCCTGGCTACCAGCTGTTCTCGGGGCGGCCCACAGCCCAGGACAACCTCACGTGGAGGAGCCATCTGGGTGCCGACGTCTTCCACTGCCACTCCTGCTGGGACCTGGTCTCCATGAAGGGCTGGGAGCCGAGGTTGTGCGCGAGCCCGGCTTGGCTTCGAGAGGAAACAGCATGCAGTCCTCTTAAGCTATCATCAGGGCAGCTGGAGACCTCTTCCAACCAGAAGGTGTCAAAAAATTCTGTAACGAATGAATCGTCTTTTAGCCATAAGTTTAATAAACAGAGTCTCTCAAGGCTATAGTGTAGAAACCCAAAGCTTTACAATGAAAAGGAACTTTGAGAGCATGTAGTCCTCACTCCTAGATAAGGAAGCCAAGACCGGAGAGATGAAGTGCCTTGGTCAAGGTCACACAGCCCATTAGAGGAGAGTCGACAGATCTAGAGCTAGGTCCTGTGTCTAAAATTCTGACTCCACTTAATTTTTTCTGCCCCCAGAAGATTGAAATTCCACAAGTCACTTATATGTAGTCATTCCATCCACCCAGGTTTCAAAGGCATAGAGAAGTAGAATAGAAATTACCAGAATTATCCACCCATTCCTGGGAAAAGTAGGGAAAAAAATAAATAAAATTTCAGGCTTAGGTCAAAAACGGATAACGATCAACAGACCCAAACTTCCTCTATGGAAAACAACTTCAGTCACGACGTAAGGAACGTAAGGAATTCTGATTATTGATTTAGTTGTTTACTCTTTTATAGCAAGTGTAACAGAGTGGTGGGTTGTGTGAGTAGTAGGACTCTCTGGAAGTTTTGAAATAAGATTTCCATCTATCTGAAATGGATGATCGTTTCAGAGAGGCTTTTTTTAATATTTATTTGTTTGAGAGAGAAACAGAGTGTGAGCAGCAGGGTAGGGGCCGAGAAAGAAGGAGACAGAGGATCTAAAACTGGTTCTGCACTGACAGCAGAAGGCCTGACTCCGAGATCATGACCTGAACCAAAGTCGGATGCTTAACCGACTGAGTCACGCAGGTGCCCCCAAAGAATGCCTTTGACTTCTATGAAGTCAAAGGTCTTGGTCAAATGACATGGTGGAGTTCGGAACAGAGCAAGGATCAACATACCTGAGGCTGCTCTAAAGTTCTCCAAAAATCTGGTTCTAAGATCTGACTGTACATCTCTCATAGATAGCATTAAATATATGATTAAAAATAGAAAAATGATATGTAAAATTCTGGCTAAAAACATTGGCCTTAACGGTAGAATCCCCTCTCATGCATCTACCTTCATTTACTTTTAAGTCCAGGTGAAGTCCCTCAGCAACAAAATGACTCTTGGTTTCAGAAGTCACCAATGGTGTGTTTTGCCTCTTTTTCCCACAGAATTCCTGCAATCCGAAGTGACTAAGGAAACAGGATCTAGAGTCAGCCCGCCAGGATTCAAATCTCAACTCCCCAGCTGGTTTAACCTAACCTCTCAATATCTCAGTTCCTAAACTTTAGATAATGAGGGTGGCTAGTCAGAAAGTTATTGAGAATTATGTAAGATTGCCAAAACACTTCTTTCAGAGCATGGTACATTCTCAAAACCAGTAACTATTTACTACCTTATTTGTAAATTTTATCATTTTTATTATACTTTTAAGTGTAAAATGAAGCTGAATTCATATTAAGCATGTTGCTGCCCGATCAACTGGAACTTCGAAAGCAGAAATACTCACTTTGCCAAAGAAAAGGACGTCACCAATGCTTGGTGAGTGACCTATTGTGAGCAAGGCCCTTCCTAAGTGCTCAGCGTGCCCGAGACCATTCAATCCTCCTACAACTCTATGAAAGGAGCAATTGCTGTCCTCATTTTTAGGAATGAGAAAACCAGATCTAAAGGAGGCCAAGTAACTTACCCAAGACTACAACTTTGATAAGTACAAGCAAAAACTGGTCCGGCTCTGAAGCTCATGTACGGTTTTATATTTTTTAGTGCTAAGACTATAAAATTCCCACCCAACAATACTAGCACAGATTATTTGCCTTAATCATAGAAAAAAAAATCTGTAGGGCATCTGGGTGGCTCAGTTGGTTAAGCATCCAGCTCTTGGTGTCAGTTCAGGTCATGATCTCGCCATTTTGTGAGTTCAAGCCCTGCATTGGGCTCTGCACTTGGCAGCACAAAGCTTGCTTCAGATTCTCTCTCTCTTTCTCCCCCTCCTCTGCTCACACTGTCTCTCTGTCTCTCTCAAAATAAAGAAATTTTTTAAAAAATTGTTTTTAAGCCCTAGAAAAAAACCCTGTATAGAATAGCTTTCTGTCAGCTGGTATACTAGAGAAAAATGTAACAAAAACCTATAAGAACCCAAAAAGTGCCTTTCCTTCTAATAGCTCTTAACTACATAAAATGTGGAATAAGCACTTTGAGTTTCAATCCTGGCTCTGTCATTTATACATAATATAAATTTGGACAAGTTACTAAATCTTTCTAAACTTCAGTTTCTTCACAATAAAGAAGAAAACATTTACTATCATTATTTCTTTCCCCTACAGAACAGAAAAATGATCAAATTTGTTTTATACACAAAGCCAATTTATTATAACTATAGTTAATGTAACCCAGATTAGGTAATGAAATACTACCATCTCGTGTCGGTATCAAACTGCATCATCTTCAGGTTTTCCAGGCATCACTCCCCTTGACCTTACTGGGAACCACTCTATAAAGGAAGCAAGGTAGGTTTTATTCCCAGTTCCCACAAATAAACTGAGCCTCAGCAAGTTGAAGGGATTTGCCCAAGATTATAGTTCTTAAGGTTGGAGTGGGTCTAGAAATCAGGTCGCTGGTCTCCAGGATCATGGGAAAGGAAAGAAATGGGGAAAACAGTGGCAGCTTGTTAGGAGGACAAGAGGGTTAGAAAAAAAAAAATTAAAAGAAAGGGAGAGAATGGGAGACATGGTTTGGGATATTTTTACAGCTGCCGCAATGCTCTCCTAGGGCCCGTCCTAGGAAGGGCCTTTTAAAGTCTTTACATGGCTGTGTGAACTATGACAGAAGAATTTAAGGTTACAAATTCCCTTTCATCCACAGAACCTCAATTTAGCTCATGTTCTCAAAGCCAGAGGTATCGTGAGGTCTCAGGGACCAAGCTGTGATTACATACCAACCACCATTTTAAAGAATAGAGCCAGTTAGTGTGAACGGGCTTATGATTTATCACAAGCAGCAATCAACCAGACGGTGGGGCACATCAATCTAATATGGTATTAAATATCCAGGAGCTTGTCAACAAGTCAACAGCCCCCCACTGGTGGGACAGATGGGTTTGCAGAGAGCATGGTGAAAGCCAGTAAACACCAGTGCAATGGGAGTCCGGGAGGAAAGCTCCCTTCTGTTTCATCATTGCCCACAAGGTGAATCTCAGAGTCACCAAGAGGGTGGCCCCAGAACACTCCTTTCCCAGATGAAGCAATGTGTGTCTGTGCAGACAACCATGGGAGATAACATCGGAAATAGATGCTCACTAACCAACCTCCTTGACCCCAGAGCTGAGCATCTGAAATGCATTGTTCAGCTTGCGTGCTCTGCCTGGGGCTGGCCATCTGCTGCCCAGAGTGGGATTTGAAGCTGAGCGTGACTACCTCACACTCCTGCAAGTGCTACTGCATCAAAACCAGCAACACTTTCTGTCTAAAATAATTTCAAATTTCTCCACTTTGTTTTGAATTAAAATAGACAAGAGGAGATATCTTGAAGCAAGTTAGCAGTCTGAGGATGCCAGCCTCAAAGTTTAGCCATGCAGCACCAGCCCAAAGTATAGGGTAAGTCTTAGAAATGGAACTCAGATGATTTCTGCCCTGCGTCTCTGAGTATAAAATGAGAAAGTGACCACAGTAGATGCAAGGGGTTTTCTGACCCTGACACTCTGTGTTGTCTCTATCTTTCCCTCCCTGTCCCCACTGGCAGGGCAAAGAAGTGAGGCAGAGGTGGGGAGTTCTGGGGAGGGCTCCTCTGATTGTCTCTCTTCTAGTAAATGGTGCATCGATTGAGTTAATAAGCAACTGACTGTCTAAACAGAGCTTAAGTTTATACCAGGGAGAGTCTTTAAACAGAATGTATCTAACTACCAAATTTAAATTATTCCCAAATAAGCGTAATTTCTCAAGTACGTTTGACTCACCCAAGGTACATTTTCATTTTAGAATGTATAAATCCTGACAATATCCCTGCCATATGGCTGCCCTGGGAAAGAGAGATGCTGGCAGGCTGGTGGGGAGGTCTAAGGGCTTTTGGACAACTCACCAGTAACTTTTTAACCCTTCCATTCAACACTTCGCTTGCATTCCTGTCTGGTTACTCCATAAGCCTGACAACTGCTGTTCCTACCAGACTGATCCCTTGCACACTCCCCACTTGGCTGTAGAGTTGTTTCTAGAATGTAAACTGGAGATCTCTCCTCTGATGAAAAGCCATCAATGGCTTCCCACAGATTTCAAGATAAAGATCGAAATCGGTGGCCTAGAAAAACAAGACTCTCTGGACCCTGCCCTGCTTCTCCTGCTCTACAACACATACTTCGTTCTGACTATTCCTGGAATGTCACTTCCTCTTCTGTGCCTACCTAGCACATCGGGACCTCTCTTCCCTTAGCCTGGCCAGTCTCCTAGACTTCCCAAGCAACCTGCTTTGGCAAGCTTTACCCTTCCCAATGCCAAGTGGGGAGATCTAGGCCCACATCATTGTGCTTGTTCCTTACAGCAGTGGAAAGAATGCAAGAAGCAGGCATTTCCCAGGACACCTTCTTAAGATGCTTTATTAGATGGATATAAAGCAACTGTTTTAAGTCAGCAAAAGCTGACTTATCCTAACTTAGTGCCTGTGCCTGTTCCTTGGGCATGTGGCGAACGTGGGGTGATGGTTCCAGTCTTCACCGCCATCCAGTTTACTTTATTGACATTTATTGGTGCTCGTTTTCCTCAGTCTTTTTAAACAGGCTTCATATTTTGCTGAGTGCTTATTTTGATGGAGAGTGCTTAGCATTGCAGATTCTATCCCGGAAGTTCATCCTCGTCCACCAAGCATCCATTTCAGGGGAGACATATTGAGAATAATGAGAAAGAAAGGAATACTGGCAGCCATGTGAATCAAGACTGGTGATTAATGAAGGGGTGGAATTGTAGCCTGAGACTTCATGGAAATGAAGGTGATGTCATTCTTAAACTCTTAAATTCTGTACACGCCGAAGCACTCAAATGATGTGGTATTAATACAATCTCATTCAGTGGGTCTACTTAAGCTAAATGAAACACACCTAGACCAAAAAAAGAAAAAAAAAAAAAAGACTGACATGAAGCCCCAAAAAGAAGCATTCAAAAGGAATCGTTTTTTTTTTTTTTTTAAGGGAGGTGAGGGCACAAAACTGTGAAGATTCTCTCTCACACCAAGAACTTAGCCAGCTCCTGAAAAGTAAGACTTTCTCATCATTTTTCTTGGTAACTGTTCTTTCTCCAAGGAGGGCTCATTGCTTACTATGCAATAATCTTCCTACCTGGCAAAAGATCTGAGTTAAAATCCCTCATCTGCTTTCATCATTTATGTAATCGTGAATAAGGCACTGGTTAAACACCACCAACACAAGGTGGCTAATACTTCACATGCCCAAAGACAAAGGGCTGGACCAGGTGATCTTCTGGAGTTTCATCCCAAAATGAAGTTCTCTAACCCCACAGATAGTGTCCAGGAGCAAAAACTTTCCACAGAAGATTAATCAAGAGACAGGTGATCTAGATAATCTGAGTCATCATAAACTAAGAATTCTGGAAATATGAAGAAATTATTTCTGCATAACAAGTTTAGGATTACTGTATTTTAATTCTCTACAATTCAGCATTAACTTTTGAAAACTCAAGTTTTATTCTCAAAGAAACAGATATCTGAAAAACACTGTAAATAAAAAGAAACTTTTTTCCCCCAATTTTTAACAACCCATGGCCAGAAACACTATAAAGCTTATTAGGAAATGCTGGTAATTGAATTAGGTGTTGCATTCCCACTGAAATCAGCACTTTACATTCCACATTTAGAAAGCATTTAAATAAATATGGGTTGGAAATGTCAGCATCCGAAAAATACTTAGACGCATGTGAAGAACATTATTGTCTGTCCAAATTATGTCCTTTTTCTTTATTTTCTAAAGATCCTAGTCTGAATGTTTTTAAATGTGCTGTTTGTAAGATAAATCTTTTTTTTAAAGTGAAGAATGAAAGATGAGCATAACAGCAACAGTTAACACTGCCTGTTTAATTCGGTCACACACTGCCATCTAGGAGGAAGCCGGCATGGGAAGCCAGCAGTTTCAAAAACGGAGCTGACTTTAAAGAGCCTCTGATGCTAGGGCATGGCCTTCGGCTTTCAGGCCTAAGGACAAAGTTCTGGGACTGAGTTTAGGGTGCTTCCTGATTGGCTGCTCTGCCACTGTGGTGTGCAGATGCCCGGGTTGCTTATTCAAGGCGATGGCCAGAACCCACCAGAAAGCCCTCCCTTTGAGACCACGAGGTAAGTCAGAAACAATGCCCTACTTGCAGTGTGACATCACTAGCAAGCCCAGGATTGGTCATGGGCTTCTGGGTCGTCTCGTCTTGAGAGAAGGAAGGGCATACAAGGAGAATGACGTCCTGAAGACAGGCTGAAGATCATACCTAGCCAGAGTGCATGGGCGCCACAAAGTGAAATTAACCACCCAAGTCACCACATCCTTTTTAGGGAGCTGTGGAGAGCAGGGGGCAGTCTCTTGGAGCTGTGATGTGTAGGAAAACAGTCATTTGCGTGACACTTGCAACCTATTAATGGATCATTAAAAGATGCCCAGGAAATGTCTTAAAATCACATCTATGTTATTTCTACACCTTAGACAAAATGAGTTCTACCCTGAGGGCGTTCATCGGGTGCAAGAATACCTAAGAAATGGATTGCATGTTGGTAACGAAAGCCTGCAGTTCTGAGGGCTCCCCCCAGCGCATCTTCTCCGTTAAAGAAGCAATGCTCGCTAGAGCTGGGCAGCCAGCATCGCTACCACTTCAGCACACAATTCCAGCAACAAGTGATTCTCCGTGAAGACGCGGGGAAGAAGGAAGCGATTCGCAACACGCAAGCGGCAGAGCGAGGTTCTCCAACCGGTAGGGCTAGGAGGCTCTCGGCAGATGCGGAGGAACGCGAAATCCCCCAGTCGCCCCGGGCGGAGACCCGCGCCCCTTCCCGGGGTCCCTGCGCGTCATCGAACTCCCACCTGGGCTTTTTCGGCCCAAGATAGGTTTAAATCTCAGGCGGTGTCTCTGACAAGCGCTGCCCAAGGTTTCCCAAAACGGGCTTGGATTCCTTGTCGGCGCACAACTCCGTCTTTCTCTTGCACACACTCCCTTCTGGGCACAAAGAGGAGGTGTGCTTGGCCGGAGTCTGGCGGGGCAGCGTTCCGGCTTCCGTGCGCACCGCAAAAGTCTCCTTTTGCTTCTCGGCACCAAGATCCCGTCCCCACCAAGTATCATTGCAGCCAGAAAAGGCCCAGTGCCTCCCACTCACCTCGTCCCGCGGCAGGAGGCTCGCTGGCGGCAGGCAGCCCGGCCGTTTCCCACTTTCAGTTTGCGCCCTGCCGGGGATCGGGCGAAAACTCGGAAGGGAAGTTTGGGAAATGCGGAGAACTCTCGGCGCGCACAGGCCCAGCGATCCTCCATCCAGGTTTTCGCCGTCGCCGGGCTTAAAAGCCAGTCCACAGAGGTTCCTAGGAGATTCGGCTCCTCCCTCCCTCGAGAGGCACCTCACTCCGTGCCAGTTTCTGGAAGACCCCTGAGGTTCTCCTAAGTCGCAGGGCACGTTCTGCTTCTTAAACTCTGCTAGGACTAGAGCAAATTCAAAGTCATCTATTCAGGGAAACTGAGAACATGCTAGGCAGAGCAGAGACCTGGGGATACATTTAATCAGGTACCAGTGTTTGGTAGGCTGAGCAGGATGATCTGTAGTTTTATTTTACTGGCAAGAGAAAACTAACTTCAGGCTACTGAATTCCAAATTTAGAGAACCCAGTTAAAATTATTTTGCCCTGGTCTGCAGGCGAGGTGAGAAACCTAGGGAGGTAATTCAAGATGTTGGGAGGTCCAAAGCTTGGTTGAGGCAAGTAAGGCATCCAGGGCTCAAAATATGAGAAGCCACTGACTGAGCCTTGCAAGTGCACACTTGTAGGAACCTGAGTGTCACTGCTGCCCTAGCCCTGCCCCACTGTAGCCCTGGCCCTGCCGTCACCAGTGCCACCAGCTGCAATTAACTACTCTGTAAAAAACGAGTGGATAATAATGGTATCAACTTCAAGAACAACGCGGCGCCTGGGTGGCTTAGTTGTTAAGTGTCTGGCTTCAGCTCAGGTCATGATCTCACGGTTAGTGGGTTCGAGCCCTGCGTCAGGCTCTGTGCTGAAAGCTAGCTCAGAGCCTGGAGGCTGCTTCGGATTCTGTGTCTCCCGCTCTCTCTGACCCTCCCCTCCTCCTGCTGTCTCTCTCTGTCTCTCAAAAATAAACTTAAAAACATTAAAAATTAAAAAATAAGGAAACACCAAACACAAAGGAAAAAATTGATAAATTGGATATCATTGAAAGTAAATTCTGCTCATCAAAACACACTATTAATAGAAGGAAAAAACCAGAGTCGAAGATATTTGCAATAGAATAATCTAAGAAAGAATTCATACCCAGAATATAGAAAGAATGCCTAGAACGTGATTAAGAAAAAAACAATCAAGAAAGCACCCTAATAAAAATCTCATCTGGGAAGGGAGGAACCAAAGACTTATATAGCATTTCACCAAAGACTAATCTGAATGGCCAGTAAGTATGTGAATGATGCTTAATTCCTTTCGTCTCCAGGAAAATGCAGATTAACAAAACAATTTTATATTACACATCCACCCATTCTAAAATGTGTATGGAATGACAAAAGACCTTGAATAGCCAAAGCATTCTTGACAAAGAAGAAAAGGGGAGGTATCACAATCCCAGATTTCAAGATATAAAAGCTATAGTAATTCAAACAGTATGGTACTAGCATAAAAATAGCCACATGGAACAGGATAGAGAGCTGAGAAATAAGCCTACACCTATGTGGTCAATTAATCTATGACAAAGGAGGCAAGAATATAAAATGGGGCAAAGATAGTTGTTTCAATAAATGGTGTTAGGAAAAATGGGACAGCTGCATACAAAACACTGAAACTGTACTGCATTCTTACATCATACACAAAAATAAACTCAAAATGGATTAAAGACTTAAATATGAGACCCAAAACCATAAAACTCCTAAATGACAACATAAGCAACAATCTCTTGGACATTGCCCTTAGTAACATATTTATGCATAAGACTCCTGAGGCCAGGGAAACAAAGAACGGTTGGGACTACATCAAAATAAAAAGCTTTTGCACAGCAAACAAAACCACCAATTTCTTGTGAAACCATGTGATTTCTTCCACATTATTTTTTAAGAAGCTTCATCTTTTTATTTTTTTCAATAAGCTCTACTCCCAAGGTAAGGCTGAACTCAAGACTTGGAGACCAAGAGTTGCAAAATCTAACAATTGGGCCAGCCAGGCACCCTTCTTCCACGTTATTTTGAACTTGATTTTACTAACAGAAAAAGGCATGTGTGTGATATGACTGCCCTCTAGGTCTTTAAACCAGGGAAAGCAAGTAGGCAGGCAAATGAGAACAATCAACTGTTTTTTATGAAGCAATGTAAACTATGAGTTTAACATACCTCTAGCCCTCACATCCCCCATTTTTCAAATGGCATAATTTGCTAAAGGTTAACTGACTTGCCCAAAGATATTTAGTAAATAGCAATTGTTTTTTATAACCTAAGTTTGGCTCCAAACACCGGTGTTAAATCAATGTTTCCCAGTGGCGTGGCTCTAATTCGTAGTTTTCACCTGCATGAAGCAAAATCACGTTAGATTTATTTTGTAGTGATATGCAAATTAAGCGCCCATCGTTATTCTGAGACTGCCTTTTTTACTCATTCGGTGTTAAACTGAACTTTCTTTTGAAACATGGTGTGAGCTAATATTTTCATTTCCCCGTTAAAATAAAAAGCGGAGAAAGCTGTTAGTCCTCCGATTTTGTTTTGTTTTGAAGATTCTCTAATCCATGAGTTTCAAAGGTCAGGACCCAACTCCATACCAAACAAGAGTGTCTGCGGGGGTAAGTGAGGGAGGAGTGAGCTCGGGAGCTAGGGTCTCAGGTGAAGAACAACGGAGTTTGGGTTCCACAGCCTAGGGAACAAGGACTGAAAACGACGCAGCCCCGGTCTCCAAGCGCTAAGGCCCGGCGGGAGGCGGTCCGCGCTTTCCCGGACGCACTCTCGGTCAGAGGAGGCCCCGGGGCCGGCGAGGGACAGCCAATCCTCAGGGACAGTCACAACCCGCGCTCTGCGCCCCAGGACTCGACCGACTCCTGCGCGGGGTGGCTGGGGGCTCCTAGCCGGGTTTCCCGTCCCACGGCGAGCCCGGGGACCAGACCTACGCGGCGGCAAGAGCGCGCAGTGACTGCCCGGACGTGGCGGAGAACGTGGAGATGCGCCCGGAAGTTAGTCCGCCAAGGGGGGCTGTGCAAGCCAGCGAGATCAGAATTCTCGCGATAGGTGACACTCGGCTTTCCGGAAGTGATTCCCCGGAAGAAGCATGGTTGCTCCCCAGATCTGGCCGGGGTTTGCACGCTGAGCTGCCGACGCCATGCAGTCAGATGATGTGAGTGTCCTATTTCTCTGCCCCCTGGGTTTTCCTGCCTTAGGAGGCTCGGAAGTCACATACTTAGCTGGCCCATTAGGCTCGGTCGCTCCGGAACCGAGGCTTCCAGAACCCTGCTTTCCGAGTTTTGGGATCTCACGTGTCTACCCGGGATTTCCAGCCCGCTGCCTCAGCGGGGTGAAGGGGCCAGAACAGCGTCGCTCAGTCCACAGGGTTGGCTTATCCAGTCCCTGGTGCCCATCATGAAGGACTTTGCCTGTAGTGTCTCTGGACGTGGGAGGCGCGGCTCGGGGCGAGGTTGGGGGTGGTATGGATGGCCAAGTTTAGACATCATATTTCAAGATCCCCGTTCTTCCATGTGCATGTTACTTTAAAATCTTCTTTTGCTGTGTTAGGTTACTCTTTACATCTGTTCCTGGTCTGCCCACGTCATATATCATCCTCGATTCATTTAATCAGGTCTGAGAAATACAGAAGCGCTTACAGTCTGCTTACACAATAATTACACTGTGGTAATTACTGGAGATTTAGTTTTTAGTAAGCCAGACAAAAGAGCTCTGCTTTTCCGGAGCACTCTGGCGGAGGAGACAGATGGTAAACAAGTGAACAAATTGGAAACCATTGTACTGTGTAATAATACTGTGAAAGGAAGACCAAAGTTGATGAGGGAGAGAGTAATTAGGAGAGAGACCACTTCAGACAAAGCTGATCTAGGAAGGTTTCTCTGAATAAAAGGCATTTGAGCTGAGCTCTAAAAGATGAGAATGAACCATCATTGAGGGGCTGAGGGAAAAGCAAAATACCTGGGCAGTAGGAACAGTACAATACAAAGGTCTGAAGGTAAGAGAGAAAGAAAGTATTAAAGAATAGTCATGTGACCTGTGCTATAGGAATCGAGGTTGGAGAGAGGTAAATGACATTGGATATGCTTGCAGGACAAGATCATGTAGTGTCTTTTAGGGCTTTTCATGGGAAATGACATCTGACTTTGTGAAAAGTTGTCTAGTTCTGTGAAAGGTTTTTGAAGGAGAGAAAGCATAAAAGCAAGGAGACTAGAGTATGATGAAAGTAGTTTCAACTCCGGTCATAAGGGTGGAGATGAAAAGAAGTGGATGGATTGAGATCTGTATTATCAGTATAACCAAAAAGACCTAAATGATGGATTCAATGATGAGGGAAAGGAAGTATTCAAAGGATTTTGGATTTGAACAAATAGTTCAGTGGTGGTTTTATTTATGGAGATGGGGAAGGAACACAGTACTCTTAAAAGGGGTGTGGACTTGAGAGCTTCATATGAACATGTTAATGTGTACGACGCCTTTCAGACTGTAGCTCAGGAGAGAAGTCTGACCTGGAGATGACAACTGGGGAGTCATCAACTTACAGATGACATTTAAGGCCACAAGCCAGAATGAGCTCCTACTTTCCCAGTTTCATTTCCTCCTACCCGTTTCCTATTAATCTCCCGCCAAACACACATCCTATAAAATTCCCAAAATGTTGTTTTATTCGTTTATCCTTCTTTGTGCATTAGGCTTTAACTACTGTAGCTCCCAGTTTCTCAGGGCAGCCCACTCAATGGCTCTTACAAACTTCTTTTGTAGCACTTAGACCAGTGCTTTGTGATACTTTGTTTACATTTCTTACTCCCTAAGTAGATAAAACTGTTTAAGGACACTACCTTCCTTCATTCAACAAATACTTGAGTGCCTCCGTCTCCGTGTGTCAGGACTTTAGAAGTGTGGTGCCTCATGTAAATTGAGTATGCCATCATTGCTGAATGAATAAAGAACACATTAGTTAATAGAAGATATCAATAGATGATTTTCTTTGCCCAGATGAGATGAAATTATGGTACATATATCCAAGAATCTACTTCTGTGCAGTCTTTTACAATGGATTATGAACATATAAGAAAGTTAAAAAATAATATAATATCCCATTTTGTTAAAAAATACACGTATGGGCATACTAGTTGCTAGAATGTATGTGTATAGAAAAAATTTGAAAATATTTACAAAATCCTACTAAAGTTTTATCTGTGGGTAATGGGGCTTTGGTTACTGATAATTTGTATTTTTTTTCCTACAAGAATCTGTGTAAAAAGAAAAGAAATCAGACTGTTGATAAAATGTTTGTTTATTTATTGAGAGAAAGAGAAAGCACACGATCAGGGGAAGGGCAGAGAGAGAGGGGGAGGGAGTGAGAATCCCATGCAGGCCCCGCCATGTCAGCACAGAGCCCAGTGCGGGGCTCAAACTCACAAGCCATGAGGTCATGACCTGAGCTGAAATCCAGAGTCGGATGCTTAACCACCTGAGCCGCCCAGACGCCACACAAATCATACTGTTTTACAAAGCACGTCTTCCTCCTCTCATTCCTCAACTCCTCCTTTGAAACCTCCTCAGTAAACCAGGGCTCTGTGTTTTTGGGTTAAAACTCCCACCTGTTGGGTCAGAGCAATTGAAATGGGTTCTTGTCTTGCAGGTTATCTGGGACACGCTAGGAAACAAGCAATTTTGTTCTTTCAAAATAAGGTGAGTCTAGATGTGCAGCTTGGGCAAAGATTCCTTCGGTTGTCCTCTTGGTCACCCATCTGACAATTTTTGCTCTTTGCCTCACATTCTAGAACGAAGACTCAGGGTTTCTGCAGAAATGAATACAGCCTCACTGGACTATGTAACCGGTCGTCTTGTCCCCTGGCAAACAGTCAGTATGCCACTATCAAGGAAGAGAAAGGTAACTCCTTAGTTTGAACTTCCATGAGAACCAGCCAACAGCTTTTAAAAGGACATCTTTCGTCTCTCCGTGAGTAATATTAATGGCGTTTATTTTATCCTACAGGACAGTGCTACTTGTATATGAAGGTTATAGAGCGAGCAGCTTTTCCTAGGCGTCTCTGGGAACGGGTAAGACTTAGGACACAAAACTACAGTGACCATTGATCAATAGCAAAAATGCCACTTGCTTTTCTCTCCTCCTTGACCATAGCTACGTTAAACTTGTAAAGCGAACCGCCCCTGGGTATCATGGCAGTGAGGACCTAATCATTCACCCTCACTCTTCAAGCTTTGTTTTCCTGTTTGTAGGTCCGGCTTCATAAAAACTATGAGAAAGCACTGGAGCAAATAGATGAAAATCTAATTTATTGGCCCCGTTTTATTCGACACAAGTGTAAGCAGAGATTCACCAAGATCACCCAGTACCTAATTCGAATTAGAAAACTTACATTAAAGCGACAGTAAGTATTTAGATCACTCATCTATTATATGTATTTTTAAGTCTTTCTTTCCTTGGATCATATTTTGACGATGAGAGACTCTGAAACCTCTAGTAATGGTTCTTATTAAATTCAATTTCAGGTAACCTTTTATGATATGCTAAGAAGAAGACCGTTTACCTCTGGTTAAAGTTGTGCACTTCGATTTTGCAGGGTTTAAAAAACAGTATAAGAGGGGCTCCTGGGTAGCTCAGTTGGTTAAGCATCTGAATCTTGATTTCATCTCTCAGTTTGTGGGATCAAGCCCCCCATCAGGCTGCACGCAAACAGAGCAGAGCCTGCTTTGGGTTCTCTGTTTCTCCCTCTCTCTCTGCCCTTCCCATGTTCACTCATACAGGCTCACTTGTGCTCTGCTCTCTGTGTCTCAAAATAAATAAAAATAAACTTAAAATCAAGAACAGTATAGTAGAACTTGATGATCCCCTCTCTGTCTGAAAATCATCTTAAGAAAACTGTATAACTCCTTGACATAATCATAAAATTAGGGATTTGACAATGACCTAAAAAATGTGAATGAATAAGAACGTAAGAACTTTACTCTGAGTTCACTGAAAACCAATTTTTAAAAATTTTTTTTAATGTTTTATTTATTTTTGAGACAGAGAGAGACAGAGCATGAGCGGGGAGGGGCAGAGAGAGAGGAAGAACAGAATCTGAAGCAGGCTCCAAGCTCTGAGCTGTCAACACAGAGCCTGACATGGGGGCTTGAACCCACGAACGTGAGATCATGACCTGAGCTGAAGTCGGAGGCTTAACCGACTGAGCCACCCAGGTGCCCCTGAAAACCAATTTTAAAAAGTGATATGACATCCATGGAATTAATTGGATATCTTCCTAAGGAGTGATAGGTCCTAATACTTTTTCATTGTGACATGCAGAGAAAGCTAAAGATGTCAGTCTTCTATAGACCATTTTTTTTAATGTTTATTTTTGAGAAAGAGCATGTGAGAGTTGGGGGTGGGGGGGAGCAGAGAGAGAAGGGGACAGAGGACCCAAAGCAGGCCCTGCACTGACAGCAGTGAGCCCGATGCGGGGCTTGAACTCACAAACTGTGAGATCATGACCCAAGCCAAAATAGACGCTTAACCGACTGAGCCACCCGAGCACCCCTACAGAAAATTCTTCATTTTAGTTAACTGAAGTATTAATCATGAAGCATAGCAAATGCCCTCAGAAGTCTCAGGATGCCCAAAGAAAACAAAAAGTAAAATAAAAATATGTGTAAAAATGTGTGACTTGTTGCACTCAACTTCTTAGGGAACTGTTAAGTGTAGAATCTTGGGTATATGGTGCTGAGCCCTACAAAATCACCTCCAATCCTATTTTTTCATTTTTTTTAAAGGAACAAACAAAACATGCATTTAGGTTTTCTGATAATGTTTTATTTTCCATAGGAGGAAACTTGTTCCCTTGAGTAAGAAGGTGGAGCGGAGGGAAAAAAGAAGAGAGGTAACTTACCCTTTTTGTACTCATAGCTTCTGTATTTCATTGAGAGTAGGGCTCTGTAGGTAAAGATCATGAGAAAGATCCAGTCACCATTTCCTGTGAACGGTTCGGGCCTTGTGTAGTGGTTTGCTGATGGATAACAGTATTAGTTGGGTAAGACATCAGATACTCGTATTTTAAGATTATGAATTTCAGGGCAGGCAAAAATAAGGGGATATACTTAATGAAGAACAGAAAATACCTTGTCTGAAATTTTTGAGGTTAAGTATTTAAGAAATCAGAATTTTAGGGGGCACCTGGATGGCTCAGTCAGTTAAGTGTCCAGCTTCAGCTCTGGTCATGATCTCATGGTCTGTGAGTTCGAGCCCCGCCTCAGGCTCTGTGCTGACATCTCGGAGCCTGGAGCCTGCAGCCTGCTTCAGATTCTGTGTCTCCTTCTCTCTCTGTCCCTCCCCTACTGAAGCTGTGTGTCTCTCTCTCTCTCTCTCTCTCTCAAAAATAATTAAACATTAAAAAAAAGCAATTAGAAGTTTGGTATGTTGCCAATCTTAAACATTGCATACCACTCAGAGCAGGATTTGAGCATTCTTTTTTCTTTTTTCTCTGTGGTAAATGTATCCTTTAATTCCAATTCCCTCTTTCCCCTATTCCCCCTACCCACCCATCTCCCCTCTGGTAACCATCATTTTTTTTCTTTTTTTTTTTAAGTTTATTTATTTTTGACCAACTGAGCCACCCAGGCGCCCCTCAGTTTTCTATAGTTAAGAATCTGTTTGTCTTTTTTCCCTTGTTTGTTTCTTAAATACCACTTTCTCTATTCATTCATCAATCATTGGACACTTGGGCTGATCCCGTATTTTGGCTATTATAAATAATACTACCATAAATATAGGGGTGTGTGTATCCCTTTGAATTCGTGTTTTGTGGGTAAATACCTAGTAGTGCAGTGCTTGGATTGTGGTGTAGTTCCATTTTTAACTTTTTGAGGACTCTCCATACTGTTTTCTATGGCGACTGCATCAGTTTGCACTCCCACCGACAATGCAAAACAGATTCTTTTTCCTCCACATCCTTGCCAACACTTGATGTTTCTTGTGTTTTTGATTTTAACCATTCTGACAGGTGTGAGATGATATTTCATTGTAGTTTTGATTTGCATCTCCATGATAAGTGATGTTTAGCATCTTTTCATGTGTCTTTTAGCCACCTGGATGTCTTTGATGAAATGTCTGTTCATGTCGTCGGCCCGGTTTTTGTTTTTTTTTTCAAGTTTATTTATTTTGAGAGAGAGAGAGAGAGAGTATGTGTGCACAAGTCACGAGGAGGAACAGAGGGAGAGAGAGAGAATCCCGAGTAGGCTCTGCACTAATGGTGCAGAGCCCAATGCGGAGCTCAGACCCACGAACTGTGAGAACTGAGCTGAAGTCAGATACTTAACCAACTGAGCCATCCAGGTGCTACTGCCTATTTTTAAATTGGATTGGTTTTTTTGGGTATTGAGTAGTATCAGTTCTTTATATACTAACCCTTTATCAGATAAGTCATTTGCAGATATTTCCTGCCATTGAGTAGGTTGCCTTTTAGTTTTGTTGATTGTTTCCTTCACTGTACAGAAATGTTTTAATACAGTCGTGAAAGTGTATTTTTGCGTTTATCTCCCTTGCCTCAGGAGACATGTCTAGAAAAATGTTGCTGTGGCCAGTGTCAGAGATTACTTCCTGTTCCCCTTTAGAGGATTTTTATGGTTTGGGTCTCATATTTAGGTCTTTTAATCCATTTTGAGTTTATTTTTGTGTGTGGTGAGAGAAAGTGGTCCAATTTCATTACTTTGCCTGCGGCTCTCGTTTCCCAACAGTGTTTGTTGAAGAGACTTTTTCCCATTGTATATTTTATTCCTCCTTTGTCAAAGATTAATTGACCATATACTTGTACATTTATTTCTGGGTTTTCTGTTTTATTCCATTGATTTATGGGTCTCTTTTTATGCCAGTAGCATACTGTTTTAATTACTATTGTTGGTAATGTAACTTGAAATCTGGAGTTGCGGATACCTTGTTTTTTCTTTTTCAACATTGCTTTTCCTATTCGGGGTCTTTTGTGGTTAAGTTTTATGATTGTTCTAGTTCTGTGAAAAATGCTGTTGGTATTTTGATAGAAATTGCATTAATGTGTAGATTGCTTTGGTGCGATGGACATTTTAACAATATTTGCTCTTCCAGCTCCATGAGTCTTTCCATTTCTTTGCATCATCTTGAGTTTCTTTTATCAGTGTTTTATAGTTTTCAGAATACAGGTCTTTCATCTCTTTGTTTAGGCTTATTCCTAGATATTTTATTGTTTTTGATTTAATTGTAAATGAGATTGGTCCCTTAATTTTACTTTCTGCTGCTTCATTACTAGTGTATGGGAATGCAACAGATTTCTGTACAGTGATTTTGTATTCTGCGACTTTACCGAATTCATTTATCAGTTCCAGTAGTTTTTTGGTGGAGCCTTCAGGGTTTTCTATCTGCAGTACCCTGTCATTTGCGTATAATGAGAATTTTACTTTCTTCTTACCAATTTGGATGCCTTATATTTCTTTGTGCTGTCTGATTGCTGTGGCGAGGACTTCTAGTACCGTGTAGAATAAAAGTAGTAAGAATGGACATTCTGGTCTTCTTCCTGATATTAGGGGAAAAGCTCTCCATCTTTCCCCACTGAGGATGTTGTTGGCTGTGGGTTTTTCATATAAGGCCTTTATTATGTTAAGATATGTTCCCTCTAGACCTAGTTTGCAGAGGGTTTTTATCATGAATGGATTCTGTACTTTGTCAGATGCTTTTTCTGCATCTTTTAAAATGATCTTCTGGTTTTTATCATTTCTCTTAATGATATGATGTATCACGTTGATTATTTTGTGACTAGGGAATCTCTCTTGGATTCTGGAAGTAAATCCCACTTGATTGTGGTCTATGATTTTTTTTTTTTAATGCTGGATTTGGTTTGCTAAGATTTTGTGGAGGATTTTTGCATCTATATTCATGAGAGATGTGGACCTGGAGTTCTCTTTTTTGCTAGTGTCTTTATCTGGTTTTGTGTCAGGTAATGCTGGCCTCATAGAGTGAATTTGGAAGTTTTCCTTCCTTTTGTGTTTTTTGAAATAGTTTGAGAAGAATGCATACGAACTCTTCTTTAAATGTTTGGTAGAATTAGCCTATGAAGCCATCTGGTCCTGGATTTTTATTTGGGACCTCAGGGTTTGCATATTCTAATCAGATACATTAGTAGCTCTGCAGTGAAATATAAGACAGTTCACGCTTGCATGGGATTTCAGAAAACTGTTTTTAAGTAGCCTTATGTCAGTTCAGGTCATATTAGGCACTAAATTGAGTTTTTTGGATTTTGAAATTGCTGATAACAATTGATTGGGATGATTTGTTTCTTTAAAGTAAACTAGGCGGCTTTGTTACCAGATTAATGAATAGTGATGGTGATACTGTGCTATCCATGGAAGATCTAGTCCAGAATCTCTAGTCTTTGTCCCAGAAAGCAGTCTGTCGTCTGTCCACCTCACTGGTACCTCATTCAAGTTATGTTATTTGTTATGTTTTGTTATGCTCTTCAAGATCCAGGAATTAGCTTTTCCTTATAGGTTCAATTTTTCAGTTATTCTGAGTATTTGCTGTGCCTGTTTCCCCTCTACCCACAGACATCTACCTGATCATCTGTCATATCCTATTAAGAATAGCTTTAATAATTTGGTGCTTTTGTTCCTATCAGTTCCATAGAGTTCTGTACTTTGAACCTATTACAGCATTCGTCTCCAAACTGTTTTGATCCCTCACTCAACAAAGAAATTAAAAAAAAATTTTACGTTTATTTTTGAGAGAGAGTGCACAAGCAGTGGAGGGGCAGAGAAAGAGAGGGAGACACAGAATCAGAAGCAGGTTCCAGACTCTGAGCTGTCAGTACAGAGCCCAATACAGTGACTGACCTCTGACCAGCGAGATCAGATCTGAGCCAAAGTCAGATCGACTGAGACACCCAGGCGCCCCAAGAAACGATTGAACATATGCTCCCCAATATATTATTTATAAATGTTATACAGTTGTGCTTGCACTAATGGGTATATTAGAACTAATATACCTGTTACTGGTGTAGTGAAATGAAGGTCCGGTTCTTTGCTGACAAAAAATTTGTTTTTAAAGGTCCCATAACTGACAGATACCACGGAGATATCTGTAAAGAAGTGCAGTGTTGATGGTTTGCACTAAGTCCTGACTCTTCATGTCTCATTCTTTAGCAGGTCTGCAGAGGGTTTTGTTCGGATCCAGCTAGTGAGTTTTCTTCTTCCCTGATTGCTAACCAGGTGTTCCTGCAAGGCTTTCAGAAGAAATTTTCTGTTTTTACCAAATAAGTTTGAAGCCTTCTAAAAAATGTAGATTTAGAAGATTTTTAAATGGGTTGGAAAATTATGTTTCCAAATTCTGTGATTGTTGCTTTTGCAACAATGTCACTTAATAGATGTAATCACTTTTCTTTTTTAAAATGTTCTATCCAGGGGCACCTTGGTGGCTCAGTCAGTTAAGCATCTAACTCTTGGTTTCAGCTCAGGTCATGATCTCGCAGTTTGTGGGTTCAAGCCCCACACTGGGCTCCACACTGACGGTGGGGAGCCTGCTTGGAATTCTGTCTTCCTCTCTCTCTGCCTCTTCCGTGCTTGTGCTCACTTGCTCACTCGCTCTCTCTCTCTCAAAATAAATAAACTTCAAAGAAATAAAAAATCAAAAAGTTCTATCCACAGAACAAGTTTTTCAAGACATTTCAAACTCTCACTGTTAAAATACTGCTTTTCTCTGGGGCACCTGGGTGGCTCAGTTAGGCACCCGACTCTTGCTTTCGGCTCAGGTCGTAATCTCATGGTTCATGGGATTGAGCCCCGTGTCAGGCTCCGTGCCAACAATGTGGAGCCTGCTTGGAATTCTCTTTCCCTCTGTGCTCCTCCCCCACTCACATGTGTGCATACACACTCTCTCAAAATAAACTTAAAAATAGTGCTTTTCTCTTGAAAGAAAGGAGTAAGTGTATTTATTTTTAAAAACTGCTGTCTTCCATTTACTGAGAGTAATTTGTCGCCTTGGAAAATTTGGAACATTTTCCTTTTTGTGAAAAATGTATAATTCTTCTGAAGTAGCACAACTCTTTTTTAAGTGCTAACCCATGAAACAGCATGCCTTTGTAACACTCCTGTGGTAGTGCAAAGTAATCAGTATTCTCTGAAAATCCACTTGAGGAAACATCAGCTGGATGTTGTAATCATCTGAATAAAGGGGTGAGATCCCCACTTTCAGACTCTGTGCAGTATTTTTCCCTCAGGGCATCCTGCTCACTGTATCTGACAGACAGCGATTTGCTTTAGGGCACCAAGACAGTGTTCATTAAAAAAAAAAACTTTCAAAGAAAAGATAAATACACACAGCTTTGACTCTTTTCTCCCTGCATCTCCATGGATCACCCTTGAGGTGTGAGCACCCGCTTTGGAGAATAGTCTAGAACATGACAGCCTTGTAGCTGATCATGTCCCCATTCCCCCTATGATTTGTCCTGCATATTATTCCTCATTCTAACAAAGCTTGTTTATAAGATTTTTAAACCTGGTATGATCTTTATTATTAAATTAATGCAGTCTTAAGGCTGGCTGGAAAGATAGATTGAGGTTAGATTTTTTTGGTTTGTGGGTGGTACAGGTTGATGCCATGTACCATCTTTAGTGAGATCACTGGAGAAAGATTTTTAATCTTACTTTTCTGTCATAGAATCTAACATGGTTTTAGAAACAGTGGGAGTAAAGGTCTCTTTTTCTCAGCTTTTACAAAATCTGTTTCAGGATTGTTAGTGTTCTAAGACACTTAGATGTGTATAGAGCTGCATGCTTTCCAGATCAGTGAAAGGCTTCGTTAGAATTTAATGCACAGTGCCATCTATAAAAGCACAGGAACTTCTTGAATTGAAGGATTCCTAAGGCTTGAGAGGGAAGGAAGAAATCTGCCTGGTTGGAGAGGCAAAAGTCCCAGTGGTAGCAAGAGGGGAAAAAGTGATTTGGGGCGGGGGGAGCGTAAATAAAAACTTGACAGTTTCTTTTACTTCTAGAGGCTGAAAAAGGAGTACTACTGAGGTAAATGGGTTTACTCGTATTTTTCTTTACAGGAAAAGGCGTTAATAGCTGCTCAGCTGGACAATGCCATTGAAAAGGAATTGCTGGAGAGGCTGAAACAAGATACGGTGAGAAAGCTACAAGTCTGGGATATAAATTTTACTTTTTAGACAGTAATATCGTGCTAGGAAATAGTGGGAAGTGTGTTTTACTTTCACGGATGCTAGAAAGATCTTCACCTTGATTTGCTTCCTGGAATAAAGCAAATACACAGGCCTTGGTTCCATTTTAGTCCCTGGACACAAACACAAGAAGTGCTCTGGTCACCCTCGGTGCCCCATCCGTGTGCGAGAACTTTCGCTCTGCACCATTGTTGCCAACTCCTGTTCCTGACCCGGCGGTGTCAGATTTCTGCAGTTTTGATCCTCCTGCTATTACGTTAGTTTTCTAAGGTTCTTTAAGATGAGTTATTTCTTCTTAAAAATTAGTGTCATTTACAAGACAGAATGAATAGACTTTTTCCTTATTATTTTCTCCCTGTCAGTAAATTTACATTCCCATCCACTGGCTTTATAAACTACTGAGTTTTAAGAGATCAGGTTCCATCCTTCACAGTGTGTTTGATATTAACCACTGATTATTTAAATGTCAAAAATGGGCTTGTAAAGACATTGTTGGCTCTAGGCTTGAAATTAATATAGAAAATGTATCACCCATCACATTAAGTATTATTTAATCACTGAAGAGAAAACAGCATGTTCATTGGACAGTGGTCTTCAAGTGTAAAATGCAGAGTTTGTTCACGCCAGTCTGTGTTTCTGTTCTTCAGTATGGCGACATCTACAACTTCCCCATTCATGCCTTCGACAAGGCCCTGGAGCAGCAGGAGGCCGAGAGTGACTCTTCAGATGCTGAGGAGAAAGACGATGAAGACGAAGACGAAGACGTGAGCCTTGTTTGGTCGTTTTTTGCTTCGTGAAGCAGTTATCTGTAGACCTAGATCTCTTTACCTGTACCTGCACGACAGACTAGCATTTTTACTCCCCCAACCACAAATAATTATTTGGTCCTGTTTGTCTATCATGAGACTAATTTTAGGTCAGCCAACAAACTGTTAACATGTTGGCGATTTTGATCCTACTTATTGGCATTCTAAAATTTTTCCTGCAAGGGGACAAATGAAGAAGCCTCATCAGCTGATAGAATATACCATTCAGGAAACTGAAATTGATATAGGACTTAATTTCACTACTGATATAGGGGAGGTACTTGAGTAATAGTCTTCTACTTGGTGCACTTCCAACAGGCACATAGGTGTACTTTTCCTAGTAGTAACTTTTTTGATTTTTGAAATTAATAGGTTTAACTGAATTGTTTGTAAAGCCTTTCCTACATATTTTTTTTAGCAAATTAAAATGAAGATGTTTAACCTCTAATGATTTATATTAGGCATGAGAATTGATTAATTCAGAAGTATCAGACTTGGAAATTTTGGAAATTTTGGTTGAGTCTAGTAAGTAGACTACGATTCTGTTCATTACTGTTGGACTTAGCAAAGAAAACAAGATGTGTAAGCTGAATTTTCATTCTGTATTCTGAACTTAACAGTCATGTTTTGTTTTAGGAGGTGGGAAAGAGAGAGTTTGTGGAAGATGATGAGGTGGATGAGAGTGACATAAGTGATTTTGAGGTGAGATTTATGGGCAAAAAATTGACCTTTGCCCTCCAGAAGGATTCTGAACACACAGAGGCAAATAAATTGTCTAGTTCTAAGTTGAGAAGACAATGAAAGGAGTTCCGGGGATGAATCTAGCATTTTCTTTTTTTTCTTCTTTCTTTCCATATCAGGATATGGATAAATTGGCTGCCAGTAGTGATGAAGATCAGGATGATAAATCCTCCAGTGAGGAAGAAGAAAAGGCCCTTGAAGCCAAACATAAAGGCAAAACACCCTTGAAAGGACCTTTGCGGAGAAAACGAGCCTACGTAGAGATAGAGTACGAGCAGGAGACCGAGCCTGTGGCCAAGGCCAAAACGACGTGACTTCCCGTCAGACACGTGGAACAGGATGGAGCGTTTTCAGGATCCTCCTTTCTTTACCTTAAACATGTACATACCTCCAGTTTTTGCTCTTTCATATGGTATTTCACACAATATTTGTGTCTTTAATATTTATGCTACTTCTGTGGGACAAAAAAATCTGGGAGTGGAGAAAGCCTTCAGTTGTGAACAGAGTATTTTTGTAGTGTTGGCATATGTTTTGAAGTAACAGCTTGAGCTCAAGAGGCTTAACAGATGAGGTTGTGGGTGTAAATATTTCTAAATTTTAAATGCTACCCACCTGTTTTCCTTGATATCCTTACCCTCGCCCCCCACCTTTATTTAGAAATGTTCAGACTTCAGTTTTTCTTGTTCTCCTTTCCCTACTTCTATGGGAATACAAGAAGGAAAAAAGAAGATCCAAGTTATACTGTTTAGTGTAAAAATACCTTTTTTCTTAAATAATTCCATTTATACAGTTGGAACAAGCGGAAAAGCCTTCCTGTTTTAGGAAAGTAAGACAAATCTTAAGTTCCATCGTAGGGCGTGCCTTCAGAAACCTGCTGGACTTTTCTGATACAGTTCACCACCTTGCTGTCTTCACAGCTTTGGAGAATTTTATCCAGGAGACCCTGAAACATGAAAACCAAACAGGCTTTTGATTTTTCTTTTTAATTGGTATTTCTTTTCCTTTCACCTTGGTTCTTGGTACCGTACTCAAAGAAAGAAAGCATGGATGAGACGAGGGAACAGTTCCTGGAACGTTTAAACTTGTAACTTTAAACAAGTGTTTAAATGTGTAACTTTAAAAACTGTGTTGGCATGTGTGCACGCGTCCTGCTGCCTCAGGAAGCAGCGGACTGATCCCAGCCAGTGCTAACCAGATTGGATCCAGGACTTGAAAACTGCAGGCAAATAGAGCCAATACAGGGGCGCCTGGGTGGCTCAGTCGGCTGAGCGTCTGACTTCAGCCCAGGTCATGATCTCACAGTTCGTGGGTTCGAGCCCCGCCATCAGGCTCTGTGCTGACAGCTCAGAGCCTGGAGCCTGCTTCAGATTCTGTGTGTCCCTCTCTCTCTGCCCCTCCCCTGCTCATGATCTGTCTCTCTCTGTCTCTCAAAAATAAATAAATGTTAAAAAATTTTTTTAAAAAGAGCCAATACAAAGTAATTTGAATAAATGATAAAACAACAAACAGTAATCTCTATTAAGCATTTTTTGGATAGGAATTTTTTTTCATTCTGCTTTATAACCTGAAGATTTCTAAAGGGGATAAGAAATGAGGTAATGGTTTTTATATACACACACACACACAGACAGCCATTCTATGCTTTGGCTTTGAGAAGATAACTTTTGTGGAATGTGAAACGAAAAGAAGAATGCCCATGTGGATAAATAAAAATTAGGAAAAATACAGGTGCCCTGGAAAAACTGGGAACGTTTCTGGGATCTGATTTAGTCTCTATTATTACTCCTTGGTGACTTATAGCTCATTATTTCACCCTTAAAAATAAAGAAAATAGATGATTAAAACAGACGTTAAATTTTAAGAATGCTTTAAGTCTTTTGCCCATTTTCTGTCTTCGCCCCAGAGACCTCTCCTGAGGTTCTTGCCTTTTGGTCTAAATACCAAATAGCGCTAATAGTGAATAACTTTAACAGTGTCAATCCACCTTTACTGAAGGCTAGAGGGCTCCAAGACGAAGACCTGAACGATGCGTGTTCATTTACAGACTTGGTCAGGGATGTGGGCAGTAAATTACGATCGCAGGAGCCCCCTAAGGGCCAGGCTGCAGACTCTTACCTTCACCTGGCCTTGGCAACAGTGGTCCAGGAGAATCAGGCAATCTGTGGCCGCCTCTAACAAGGCGCTCTTAACAGGCTCAGGTGTGAGGCTGGGATCTCGCGCTACGTCACATACCAGTTTCAAGAGAGCCTTCAATAAGACCACACGTCTACAGGAAACCCTGGAATCGGGAAGAAAAAAGTTATGTTCGTACTCTAAGTCAGGATATTAAAACTGAGACTCCCAAAGCCATTAAGTTGTAAAGCCCTCATTTCCTCAATGAAGGAACTGAAGTTAAATAAAAAGATCAGGGAGCCGGAAGAACAAGAGGTCGGATGCCAGATTTCTGAACTCATTTTGAGCCCTATTTTCTGCAGCCTAGCCCCGAGATACACACTCCGGCCTGCCGAGCCAGAAGCCTGGTTCTACTGTAAGGAAATCACCCCTCCTGGGAAGTGGGAAGTGGACTCTCCCGGTACCAGGGGCTTTTACTTTGGGCTAGAGAACAGGAGAAGGCCCACCGTCCTTTAACTTTTATACAGTCTTCGGTCTGGATGTTTAAAGTGAAATATGCTTGGCTTCTGGGATCTAATTGTCAATTAGAATTTTCTGTCATTTAATTCCAGATCCTAGCTTACCCTCCTTTAAGCCCAGCCTATTTACTTAACTTCTTAGCGTTTCTGGAAGTTTTTATTTTGATAAAAAAAAAGTTCTGGGAAAGGATAGTGTTGATGGTTGTACAAAATTGTGAAGGTACTTAATGTCAATCCATTTTAAATGGCAAATTGTATGTAGTGTTTTTTACAATTAAAAAACGTAAAAGCCTTAATGGAAGCAGAAAAATAATTTAGCTTGTAGTGAAGCCTGCCCCCTTGGCTGCTTTACCTGGGCCAAGCATACTGCATGACAAGTTTTAAGGTTTCCAGTATCTTCAATCTAGCCTCCTCCTCTGGTCCATCATAAACCTCCAGATAACCAATGATGACCCGCTCCAGCCTCTTCAAGTGCCGGACGGTTAGGATCCCCAATCTAGAAAGGAAAGAGAAGACGTGGCACCAAGGGAATGAACTTGAGTGTGGCCAGACCAGCTGCCCATGCACTCGCCTCTTGACAAACGCTGGTAGGTTCCTCGCGTAGGTCCTGCGCAGGAGAAGGCGGTGCTCTGGCTCCATGTGGGTCAGGATCAGCTGCAGCACCTCATCGCAGTGTGTGGTGGGTCGAGCCGCACCTCCCTTCCAGTGCAGCCCTTTCTCCAGGACAGGGAACAAGTCCAGCAGACATGAGAGCACAGCCTGGTAGGAGGTAACAGAGAAGCATTCGTGTGTGTGTGTGTGTGTGTATGTATATATATATATACATATTTTCTTTTTTTTACTGTTTTTTCAGAGGGAGAGAGAGACAGTGCAAGCAGGGAGGGGCAGAGAGAGGGAGACACATAATATGAAGCAGGCTCCAGGCTCTGAGATGTCAGCACAGAACCCAATGTGGAGCTCCAGCTCATGAACCGTGAGATCATGACCTGAGCTGAAGTTGGATGCTTCACCGTCTGAGCCACCCAGGCGCCCCTTACTTTATATTTTATAATTTGTTTTACATTATCTCCAAACAAGTTAACACCTTCTCCTCAAGACTATTCTTTGCTAAGCTATGAATTGGGTGGGACTTTATGAGCACACCTGGGACTTTAACCCAAATCCATTTTTTTTCATGTTTATTTACTTATTTATTTCGAGAGAGCAAGAGAGAATCCTGAACTGTGAGATCATGACCTGATCTGAAATCAAGAGCTGGACACTCAACCAACTGAGCCGCCCAGGCGCCCAGGCTTTAACCCAAATTTAAGGAGCGTAAGACTGCTGCCATCAAAGATCTGTGTTTAAGCAGTAGCTATACGCACTCACAATAAAACCACTCCTGAACAGAATCCAAGATGGTCCTCGGCTGTGTCTGGTTTGGCCACCCTATCTGAAGTTTCAGGGTCAAGGCAAACCCTTCTGGCTCTCCTGGGATTTTTGTTTTCTCTTAGTTTTGTTTTGTTTTTAAACCACCATCTAGGGGTGCCTGGGTGGCTCAGTCGGTTAAGCATTTGGCTTCAGCTCACATCATGATCTCGCAGGTTCATGAGTTTGAGCCCTGTGTAAGGCTCTGTGTTGACAGCTCAGAGCCTGGATCCTGCTTCAGAGTCTGTATGTCCTTCTCTCTCTGCCCTTTCCCTGCTTATGTTCTGTCTCTCGAAAATAAACATTTAAGAAAAATTAAAAAAAAAAAAAAAAGGTAAAATAAACCACCATCTAAAGAGCCCTAAACTTTTTGGCTCTTAGTACCTGAATCCTCTATTTAATACCTAAATTAATATCTAAAATGAAAGGTGGCAGGACCTGGGAAGGAAGGGCTGGCGTTAAAAAGGTTATATGACTTTATATACCTTGTTTTCTCTGTCTTCAGAATGTCCTCCCACCCTAAGAAAGTTCTATTCATCCTTCAAATTATCACCTCCTTCCCAAATCCTAAAACCATCCCAACACGGCTAAACCTGGTTAGTTGCCTTTTGCTGGACACACACTACACTTTATACAAATGTCTTTTAATATATTTATCACTCTGCCCTATAGACATGTGAAAATACTCATATATTTACATGTCTTTCCAAAGGGTTTCTTAAAGCCAGAAACCCTGTTTGATTCATCCATTCTTGGTTACTAGCACAAAGCAGGTATTCAATGGGTATTGGATGAAAAAATGGCACTGTAACATCTAACATATGAGGAGTTTCAACTGTGAGCTGGTAGCAGCAGAGAAGAACACTTAGATTCATAAAAATTGAACTTTTCACTCATAAAGCCACCCTCAAATAATATGGAATCGACCCAAATGAAGATAAAACATGGACTTTTCTGCGGAGACTAGCAATGTGGATGCCTACTTAGTGTGGAGATGTTTTCACTAGTCATTTGCTACCTCTTTACTTTCTAGTTGGCTATGACTTAGTTACCATCCTCACTTTCCAAGAGAGGAAAATGTCTCCACTATTCTCATTCACACAACGCCG
Organism: Suricata suricatta; assembly: GCF_006229205.1. Classification (NCBI taxonomy): domain Eukaryota; kingdom Metazoa; phylum Chordata; class Mammalia; order Carnivora; family Herpestidae; genus Suricata; species Suricata suricatta. The sequence continues at coordinate 29,095,761 of NC_043700.1, forward strand.
CCTTCTACTCAGACCTGAGAACTGAGACCCACAGTTATAAACAAACCTTACAATTACCTGGGTGAGCTGGTGCTCCGGCATGTACAGGTGGCTGAAAAGGGCGTGGTAGACGACCTGGGCTCTGTTATACTGGAGCAAATCAGCAGCTGGCTGCAAGCAAATTACCCAATTAAACGTTTCCCAAGGGTGCCAAAACGTTGATGATTTTTAAACTGAATTATGGGTACATAGGACCTATTATACCACAGGATTCATAAGAGCACTCTCAACAGAAGCATCCTGGGCCCCTATTAGCACTCTCTAATTCTGTGTATATTTTAAAAGCTCCATAACAGTGAAGAGAAAAAAGAAAACAAAAAGTTTCCTTGAGTAACAGCTTGCACATTTGGGTTTAATCCCTTTCAGTTTCTGATTCTTTTGCTCCTTGAAAGTCAACTGCTAATTACTGCTAATTATTCATTCTGACATGCATGATAATGGTCCAGGTGTCTTCCATATATTACCTGCGAGATACAATCGACTAGGTTGGCAGAAGGAAAATACAAAGAAGAAATATAAATAAGTGAATTTTTCCACATAACAGCACTAATAGAAAATTAATAGGCGATATAAAAAGGCAACAATAGTGATACCATGACTCGGTCTGCCCCATCAACACGGATGACAGAGGTCACTCACCACATTAAGCACAATGTGACGGAGGCAGTGGACGCCCAGGATCTTGTTCTCAGTTTGATAGTCATCCGAGATGAGCAGCGACGGGGGAAGTATCCTTTCCAGATGTTGGTTCAGCCAGGGTCGAGTGACCTGCTGCAGGGTCCATGAGAAAACATGTTTGGTGGCAGGGTTATTCTTCCAGGATTCTCTAAATGGAAATGTGAAGCCACACGCAGTAAAGTGACACAGTTGTTAGCCAGCAAAGAAAATTCACCTCTTCAAGCTAAATGGCGCGTTACCTTGTCCTTGAAAAGAATACACCCCACATAAGATTGTCTCTTGAAGTTAGGCATACAAAATCAAAATAACTTACACCAAATACATTTTGTAATCACCCAGAGCTCTGGGTCTAACGCTAGTCCAGTGAGAAGGATCCATTTATAACCACAGCTTGTAAAGAACCTGTGGTTGATGGTGCGGCTGGTTACAGAGGAGATGTGCTGAGAAGGGAGACAGAAGGAGAGCAAACGTCTTCAGCATCTTTATAATTATTGTAAGGGATGAAATGAATCAATATTTGAACAGCAATTTACAACTTATAAAGTGGGTGTACACACTTCACTCAACTAACCTTCAATGTAACTGTGTAATAGATAACATTTTTTTATTACAAAAAAATGAAACGGGTTCAGAGAGGCTTTCTGACCTGGTCCTACTCAGAAGCAATAAAAAGAAGTACCAGACTACCTCAAAACCAAGCCTTTGAACTCCCGGTAAGTTTTTTCTCTGATCATACCAGTGTTATAAATACTAACAAAGTAACAGGTGGAATGCACAGAAAATACTTTAGCTAACAGCAATCTTATGGGTGTCTTTCATTCCAAACATTGCTTCCATATCCAATAACCATCCTTATGTAATAATTATTGGTGAGTTTCAAGATCCGCAAGTTTAAATTCAAACTACTTAAGTTTACCTCCTCTCCAAATCCCATTCTCACCTAACTTAAGAAAGGTCAGAATAGGGGTGCCTGGGTGGCTCAGTCGGTTAAGCGTCCGGCTTCGGCTCAGGTCATGGGCTCAGGTCATGATATGGTTCGTGGGTTCGAGCCCCGCATCAGACTCTGTGCTGACAGCTAGGAGCCTGGAGCCCACTTTGGATTCTGTGTCTCCCTCTCTCTCTCTCTCTCTCCCTCTGACCCTCCCCTGATCACACTGTCTCTCTCTGTCTCTCAAAAATTAATAAAATGTTTTAAAAAAAAGGTCAGAATAAATAATTTGGACAGAACTTCCAATGCCAAGGGCAGTTGTCAGGAGGATGGGAACGCACTGGAAAATGGGAGTCTGAAGACCTGGGCGCTAATGCAGAATTTGCCAATATCGAATGTCATTTATAGCAAATCACAACCCTTCCGGGCCCTAAGAGATGTCCTATTGCAACCTTCATCTTATTGATGAAGAAACTCAAATTTCTTTGAGCTCTAACATTCTAAACGTTAGGCTGAAGCTCTAGTTAGTAGCCCCTTCAACAGAAATACTCACTTATTGAAATCGGGTTTGAGAAGCTCCATTATTAAAATAAATCGCCCTTTCTCGTCCTCGTTTTCTCCGTGCAGAAATCCTGCCACAGAATCACACTCAGTTACTTGAAGGAGTAAGGCGAGCACCTCTCCAGCAATGTCATGGGATCTTGGGCTGGTCCATGGTTGCTCCAAGCTGTGTGTGACCGCAAAAATATAGATGGGTCCTGCCAAGTCACGTAGGCCTGTCTTCCACGTAGGGCAAGCCAAGGAATTCTTGGCAGCCTCAATTTTCCCCAATAGTTTAAGAAATAGTAACCCAACTGCTGCCGCTTTCTCAGCCACTTCAGAATAACCGTGACCTCTGCCTTCCTGCTCCTTGGGTGGGGCTGCATACTTCTCCAGGGCTTTTGCCACCTGCCCCAGGATCTCGGGCATTCCGCGGAGCCATGTGCCACTCCCCTCAAAAAATTGATCACATTCCGCCGCTTCTATTAGAGCACCAAGGTCCTGAATTGCTGCACTTTTGCCCTTGCCCCGTCGGGACTCCTGGCAGGTAAGACGGTGCAAAATCTGGGAGAAGGGCTGTCCGAGGGCGGAGGAAGGCCACTCTCCCGGCAGGGAAGTGCTTTCCCGCGATGGGGACTCCCGAGAGCTGTCCGGCTCCATTCCTCGGACGGCGACAGTGATGAGCTGGTCTCCCCCAGAGAACGAAGATGGAAGCTGCTAGGGATCCGCTAGAGAAAGATCACCCGAATGCTGGAATTCTCCCAAAGAAAACAACTAAAACCAAATAAAACGTCAAGACGCCTGGGGGACGGAGGACTCCGACTTTAACCAGCATAAAAAGTAAAATCTGTGTAGAGGAAAAGGCTCAGGAAAGGGAAAGGAGCCTCTCTGGGAGCAGGAGAATCTCAGACTCTCAGCTAAAGATAAAAAACAGAACCATACCCCAAACTGTTTAAGAAATAAACCCCCAAGGCACGATCAGAACACCTGCACGGACACCCCCAGACCTTCCCGCACGCCTGTGCCTATCAAGATCTGGACGTACCTATCCTTGCTGCCGCAAAGCACAAAGCTAGCGTCCACCGATATTGACGCAACGCTCCGTCATTTCACGACCTCCTGTCGTAAAGCAACAGAGATGCCCGTCCCAGAAAAGGTGGAGTTTGGGCGAAAATTTTGCATAGATATATCTCCTTTCTAATTTTGTTCCTGTGTTCATTTATTAAGGTAGGAACAAAAGAAAACCATCGATGATGTTTTAAAAGCGTAAAGCATTTTACTGTTGAGACTGAGTATTTAAGTACTACTATGTGTGTTGAGACAGTATTTAAGTACTATGTGTGTCACCCTTTCTGTAAAGTCAGTGGGACATCCTCGGGGCTCTATCACGGCGGACAAAAGGCGATCCTTTTGTAGTTCATAAGCGTGATGATTGGGTGTTCACGCCATTGTGTGACATGTGCCACCCTTAAATCTTGTTACGACGCCGGCACATTACCCGTCTGACGTGAACTAGGAGGATCCTTTTCATCTGAAAGCGTTTGAAGAAGTCATTCTTCAGTTCTAAAGTTTTTCAGTTTTGGGGTGTCAAGCGGTCTTACTTGCTGGGTTTGAGAATTAGTTTTACAACTTGAGAAGTCTGGTATGAGGTTTCTTACTTGGGGTCTGACGTCCTCAAATGGATATCCGTGGGCCTTTGAGGTCAAATGTCGGTGTTGGGCAAGGAAGGGTTTCTGAAGCCCAACACACCCGCCCCCCCGGGGCCACCGCGGAAGATGGGTGGTTCGGGACGGGGCTCGCGAGTGGGAGCGTCCTGTGCAGCGGTGCAGCCGCGCGCAGTACTGGGTCTGGGCGGCCGGCGACACGGGGAGCGAGCCAACGGGCCTCGACGGTCTGCAGGTTCGAGCAGGGGACCGAAACCACCGAGCGGTCTTTGGTTGGGTTTAGACCGGGTCCGCGGAAAAGACCGCCGGGCCCAGTGTGAGAACTCGTTCTGGCCCGTGTCGTGTTGCGAAGGCACTGCTTGTTCCCTCGCTGCAGTTTCCCAGAAGGTAGAATTGTGTCCAGGTGTCCTGGGTGTCCCAGCGCGGGAAACGATGCCTGGCTGTCCTTGGGAGTCTGTGCGTGACTTCATTTCCCCCGCACCGTGGGAGCCTGGGAAGCCGACTTCATTGGTGCCAAGGCGGCAGTGGCAGCGCGGAGAACTGGGCGCCGCATGCCGAAAGGAGTCAGAGAGCAGGCTGGCCGGTCTGCCCCGCGCCTCCGCCACGCACCCAGCAGATCGCCTCCTGCCTTTGGGATTCCTGCGCCCTACCCCCACCCCCTGAGAATCCAGAGAAAGCCCTGCAGAGTTGTCCGATCGTGGGGTGTATGGAGGGAGGGAGATTGGTTCTCGTTGGTTCTTCTTCCCAGGTGGTGATTAGGCTCTGGGGAGACTTAGAGGACTTTGATCCCACCTGCGAGACGGCATTACTTGCGGGTATCCAATCTGCGGTATCTTCCTTGCTCCCTTCCTTGTTCGCTCGCTGTGTGACCTTGAAGGAAAGTTCAGTAACTTCTCTGTGCCTTAATTTTTTTAACAGTAAAATGTGAGGAAAGACAGTCCGTACTTGTTAGGATTGTTATGAAAAATAAATTAAATTCGTGTCAACAGCTTAGCAGGCTCTGGGGAGTGTCTCATTCTGTACAGGCGGTAGCTTTTCATTGTTAAACCACACCTTATGTATTAATTGACGGTTCCTCTTTTTAGGGAATTTTCTGGTTAGGACCCTTCCTCTTTGCCTCTTGCATTTGGCCTTACCTTCTCTGGCCAATTGGTGGCACTCATGATTTTCTAAGTAATTTCAAACATCGATAAAAGATGAGTTCATCCCAAGGGGATTTGCCCGTATTAAGGCCTGTGTGGGAGCACGATGCTAGTCAACAGACTGTTATTGTGTCCCTCCTGTGTGTTGGCCTCTTTTCCCTGTTCTACCCACTGCTTGTGCTAAGAGGATCCAAGATCTCACTCCCTTGTGAGCCAAGTGCTGTGTTGCAGAGACACCCGCCGGCCCCTTTGCTCTGAGTTTCCTGAGGCCAGAGACCATCTTTATCCCCAGTGGCTGGCACAATTTAGCCATGCAGTAAACGTTTGTTGAAGCCACATGTCTATCCACAGAAGACTGGTCGTTAAACCCCGGTACATCTACACAGTGCAGTTCTGTGCAGCTTTACAAAAGAATGAAGACCATCTCTGTGGAAGGCCACCAACTCCAGGATACATTGAGTGGAAGCAAAGCTGGGACCCCGTATATGCTGCCTTCCTTCTAAGAAAGACGTGTGCATTTGCTTACATCTTAAAGAAGAAACAATGGAAGTATAAATCAGAAGCTAACAAAAATGGTGGCCTCTAAGAAGAAACAGGGTGAAAGAGATAGAAATGAAAGCTAGACTTATTTTCATGTATTGTGTTTTATGGTTTGACTTTGGAATCCTATAAGTGGTATACATGATCAATTTTTTTTAAAAAAATAGCAAAATATTTTCCAAAATGACCCAAAAAAAGCCATTCATCAAAGTATATCAGGAGTTACTCACATAACCGCATGGAAAAACAGGAAACTGACTTTAACAATTATTTTGAATATATATTCTTAGTGGGACACATCCTAAGGATAAAAAAGAATGGCCAAGAAATCAAGCTGCATTCAATAACAGTATTTGTTAGTAATAATGCTGGTATTGTTATTTAGATGCTATTACATGTATTTGTACTTTACACATATATGCATAAATAAAATAGTAAATAATTAGTTGAATTGATATTGTTATAAACCAAGGTCCTCAGTGAGAGATGAAGTGATAGAAGTATCGAAATCCATGACATTCGGAATAAGTTGTAGAATGGAAAATTTGCATTGGCAATGGCAGTATGAATTCATGAGTATTTTTCTATTTTTATGAAACACATGTATGCAGGCCATGTCCACTGAAAAGGCCAAGAAGAATGGCAATCCCTTGGTGATCCTAGTGTCTAAATGGATCATCTAAATGGGATCGCCCACTAAAGAGGAGCAAAGACCCCTTTAGGAGGTGACTGATTTCAGAACCGGGGCTGGGATCGTGTAAGATAAGCCTGTGACATTTTGTTATGCCAGAAAGCAAAGTAGCTATCAAATGCTACTGAGGTTATGTCCAAAGAACCCAAAAGCAAATAGAAAGGGGCACCCTTTGGCTAAAGATGGAACATTTTGGGCTCAAGAAAGAATAATGACTGATTTGATCTTAACATATCTGTACAAATCCATAAATACATAGGAATATTTTTTTAACCCTTCATTGCTTACTCTTGTATCACCTGAGGAACTAGGTCTTTGTTTGGACAACTGGTCAATAAGAGGAAAAAATCAAGTGTCTATTCTGCTATTATTTCAGGGTACCCAGATGGTTTAGAAAGATAATCAATGCAATAGAAAGGTTAGAATTAGAGATTCACTCTTCACAAGTCCCAATGAAGCACCTGGACAAGGCAACAATTGCTTAACAGCATGGCTATTAAAAGTATGAGGTGGGGGCCGCCTGGCTGGCTCAGTGGGTGGAACATGTGACTCCTGATCTCAGGGCTGTGAGTTCGAGCCCCATGTTGGGCGTGGAGATCACTTACAAAGAAAAAAATAAAAAAGTACGAGGTAATGTAAGTGGGAAACGATGACTAGATGGAACTAAAAACCCCAAACCCACTGATTTATCTTAACACCATCACTGTTGCAATGAAATCGTCTTGCACAAAAATTGAACCTTCATCTAATCAAACTTCTAGATCTAACTACCAAATAAATGGCAAGAAATATGGAGGATAGACAGTTCAACAGAGACAACGATGGTATAATCAGCCAAACAAGGATATGGGAAGGTCTACAAATTACACAGTTTCTTCAAGGAATAACTAGCATGAAAGAAATGAAGTGGAGGGAAAACTGATAGAAATTAAAAGCTTTTAAAGACGTCTCAAACAAATGCAGTGTTGGATCTTGTTTTCAGTAAATTGGAAAAATATCTACTGAAGGCAGTTGGGGAGATTTGAACACAGACTCATGATTAGAGTGTTCCTATAACTTGTCATCTACATGGCATGTTGAAAATTAAAGGGTACAAAGGTGATAATTGCATCTGCTTGGGCAGACTGGATTCCTGTGGTATTACTCACTTGTGTGAAATTATTAGTAATTTTTAGACTGACCATGTTATTTTTCTTTTTTTTTAAGGTCTATGCTAGAAAAGCAATTCTCAAAACTTGTAGTCTCAGGACTCTTTACACTTCTAAAAATGAGAGTCATACTCAAAAGGATGTCTAGAATCAAGAACGCTGCGGAGAATTGGAACGCCTATACGTTGGTGGTTGAAATGTAAAATGATGAAGCTACTGTGGAAACCAGTTTGACAGTTTCTCAAAAAGTTAAGCATAGAGTAACACAGAGTTCAACACATGCCTTGCAATCATGTTGCTCGGTGTAGAGCCCGGAGGACGAACAACACATATTCTTCCAAGAACTTGGACACAGATGTTCACAGTGGCATTGTTATTCATGATAGCCAGAAGAGGAAACAACCCCAAAGTCCATCAACTGATAAATGAATAAACAAAATGTGGTATATACATGCAGTGGAATATTATTCTGGTATAAAGAGGAATGAGGTTCTCACCTATGCTACAATATGGATGAACCTTGAAGACATTATGCTAAGTGAAATTAGCCAGACACAAAAGCTTCCATTTATATCAAATGTCTAGAAGAAACAAGTTGGAATCAGAAAGGGGATGATGGGGAGAGGGGAGAATTGAGGCTCGCTGGTAAGAGTTACAGAGTTTCTTTCTAGGGTCGTAAGAATGCTCTGGAATTAGCTAGTGGTGACTGTTGCCCAGCCTCATAAATATACTAAAACCTACTGAATTATATACTTTAAAAAGGTGAGTCCTTTGGTATGTGTATTAAGTCTCAATTAAAACATTAAAAAAGTATTGAGGACCCCCCTCAGAGCTTTTCTTTATGTGAAATAAATGTTTCTCTATAGTAGAAATTAAAACTGACAAAGTTTTTAAATCTTTTTTTTTAACATGTATTTATTGTTGAGAGACAAAGTATGAGCAGGGGAGGGGCAGAGAGAGAGGGAGACACAGAATCGGAAGCAGGTTCCAGGCTCCGGGCTGTCAGCACAGAGCCTGATGCAGAGTTCGAACTCACGAACCATGAGATCATGACCTGAGCTAAAGTCAACCAACTCAACCAACTGAGCCACCCAGGCACCCCTTAAATCTTTTTTTTTATGTTTACTTATTTTTGAGAGAGAGAGTGCACGTGAGCAGGGAGGAGCAGAGAGAGGTTAGAGGATCCAAAATGGGCTTCATGCTGACAGCAGAGAGCCTGATGTGGGGCTTGAACTCAGAAACCACGAGATGATGACCTGAGCCAAAGTCAGACACTTAACTGACTGAGCCACCCAGGTGCCCCCAAACTGAGAAATATTTCAAACATCCATTTGATTCTTTTAAGAAAGCAACAGCGTAAATATACATGTTTAAATAAATGTGTTTCCAAACTTATTTTTATGGAAAATAAGTATATATTCCAAGACAAAAAAAATAGAGTGGCATTATCATACACTTTCATAAAAATTTGCAACTGTCTTTCATATTAGTTTAGTTCAAAACAGCTGGGTTCTCAGACCTGCCACTTCGTTCATCTGTGTCAGAAAATCCCATGTACCTTTGTGAGGAAATGAGAATGACAAAGACAAACAGTGTATTAATATTATTATGATGATAGTTTTGACCTGGCAGACCTCCTGATAAGAAACCTGCAGGGGTCTCCAGGTCACACTTGGAGAACTATCAGAAGTACACATAAATATTAACCCTTGTCATGATAGGATATCTGGGATTCACTTTAAAATACTCCCTGGAGGGGGTGCAGAGAAGGAGTGATTGAGGGATGGAAGACAACTGTCTCAGCCGTGGTGACAACATGGAATCTTGGCAGTGGACCATGGGTATTCATTCTATTAGTCTCTCTCTCTACTTTGGTGTGAGTCCAAAACTCACCATACTAACACATTGTTGTTGCTCTTATTTTTTTTTTAAGTTTTTTACCATTTTTTATTTATTTTTGAGAGACAGAGTATGAATGGGGGAAGGGTAGAGAGAGAGAGGGAGATGCAGAATCCAAAGACAGGCTCCAGGCTCTGAGGTGTCAGCACAGAGCCTGACGTGGGGCTCGAACTCAGGAACCATGAGAACATGCCCTGAGCCAAAGTAGGACACTTAACCGACTGAGCCACTCAGGCGCTCCAGTTGTTGCTCTTATTTTTAATCAGGGCTGCTTTAACTGTACAAAAGGCCTTGTGGTCATTGGTAAGACAGAAAACCAAGTTAGGGATTAGGTATGTAAAGATGCAGAGGTGAGTCTGGTACAGTGTGGACTTCAGCAGGCTTTCGCCCGCTAGGGCACACATGGAGAGGGGGCTGTGGGGAAGAGCCATACCAAAGGCATGTGAGAAACAATGTCACCTATACCGAGCACCAGGCACTCTGCCCAGGGCCTTCTAGACGTTTCCTCCTCACAGCCACCCTCCGAGGCTGACACCATTATCTCCATTCTGCAGATTAGGAAACCAAAGCTGAGAAGTTGGGTAACTTGCCTGAAATCCCACAGTGGAAGGGGTAAAGTGGAGAGTTGAGGTGTGGTCCATTTAACCCCCAAAGCCTGTGCTCTTCGCAGCTCTGCCCCTCCTTTCTAAACCCCCAGGTGCACCATCATGGTGGGTCACTTTGCACACCTTGTGAATAGAATCCCTCCACAGAGGCTCAGACGGTCAGCTGGGGAACCTCCAGTCTTTAGGAGAAGTAATAATATCAGTCGGGTTGGTCATTACCGCTGTACCTGTGCCCTCATTCAATCCACACAATTTAAATTCACGGAGTAAGCGTCTCGTCCACATTTGCTGTCCTCTCCTTGACCCTCCCTTTTCCTCCAGTTTTTGTAAAGCAATCTGGCACCTTTTAAAAGAATGAGTGAATAGGGGCGCCTGGGTGGCTCAGTCAGTTAAGCATCCAACTTCAGCTCAGATCATGATCTCACTGTTCATGAGTTCAAGCCCTGCGTCAGGGTCTGTGCTGACAGCTCGAGCCTGGAGTCTGCTTCCAATTCTGCGTCTCCCTCTCTGTCCCTCCCCTGCTTGCTCGCTCTCTCCCAAAAATAAACATTTGAAGAAAATGTTTTTAAAAAGAATGAATGAATTCACTGGTAGCTGGACTCTAGAGACTCTGTCAGATCCAGATATCCATACGTAAGGATATGGGTTCAGGACCCCAAGTAGGTTCATTGCTAGACTTCATAGGGCAAAAACCTAAACACACAATGAAGGCTCATCAATGGCACCTCCGCAATGAGGAAGTCTCCCACCATTTACTAAAAGAACGAAGCGGAGCTAAACCAGACACCTGGGAGGGGTCTCACAAGGTCTTGTGCAATGGTGAACACAGGATGCAAGAGAGACACTATAACCACCGGTGTATAAAACAAAGCTTTTAAGGGGCTCAGTGAGCCACCTGGGTGGCTCAGTGGTTAAGCATCCTACTTCAGCTCAGGTCATGATCTCACAGTTTGTGGGTTCGAGCCCCATGTTGGGCTCTGTGCTGATGGCTAGCTCAGAGCCTGGAGCCTGTCTTCAGATCCTGTGACTCCTTCTCTCTCTGACCCTCTCCTGCTCACACTGTCTCTCTCTCTCTCTCTCTCTCACTCAAAAAATAAATAAAAACATTCAAAAAACACAAAGCTTTTAAAAATGCATGCCTCTGTAAGTAGATACATGCATATGTGTCAGGATCGAAGAATATTTGAGTAAGGAGAAAATACTGGAGGATACATCCCAGGTTTTTGGCATAGATGGCCTTGGACCCTCCCATAGGGCAGAGGAAGAGAGGAAGCTGCTAGAGTAAAGCAAACCAAAAACACGGAGAGGAAAGACTGCTCTTTACAAAGCATCTAGGTGACTTACGGAAAATAACGTTATGGATGTGGTTATGTATAAAGGGATTACATTGTTAAGTATTTCCTTTAAGGAGAAATGGAAGAATGCAATAAATTCCAGAGATTTGGTGGCTAAATATTCAGCAACGCCTCTCAGTTTCTCCAAGACCATATGATTAACGATTTGGGGTGAAGACTTCTTCCTAAGGAGAAACAAAAATGAGAAAAAGTAAAACAGACAAGTGTCCGCTCCCTTTCATTCCACGAAGAGTAAAAGCTGACATGTTTAGAGCATGACAGCATTGCAGCTACGCCTTTCAGGGTCCCCGCGGTGTCCGTGTGGTTAATTATAGGATTTGGAACACACGCTAAGGTAATTACTGCTTGCGGCAGAGCCACTTTTCTGATTACAGGCCAAATGGAAAAAGGAGAGGACAATTTACAACCCTCGAATGCCTGTGGAGAACGAGGTGACCACTATATCATTTTGCATACGAGGCTACAAAATTTTTAACCTCATGAAGGCTGGTTTGGGCGAAATTATTTGGGAGGTTCACATGTGCATAAGATTTGTGGGGTAAGCACCAAATGGCTTTTAATGAACCAGAATTGTTTCAAACAGTGTCAAGAGAGCTGTAAACAAAAGAATCCTGCAAACAGAAAAACCACCAGAATAACAAAAGCCACAGCCATGTTGAAAATTTGACTAAATGAGCCTGCTTTCACTGTGCTATAAATCCCCTACATCTCCAGTACGCCTTTCACCCTCCTAAACGCCTTGGTTTGCTTAGCCCCTTTTTCAGATCTGTGCTGTCAGCTTAATATTTTTACACATGTTTCTTATTAAGGTGGCGAAGGCTCTAAGAACACCTTCCCCAGGGGCTGCCCCTTCTGCCGGGGCTGGGATCCGGCTCACTTGTGTTTCCTTGAGGACCTCATTCCAATGGGATTCGTGTGTTCTAACCATTCCCCTTAGTGCCCCAAAGGGCTCACTCCGTTCCACTGTTCAAATGTGCTTCCTGATGCCAAGCCCACCCTGTTTCTCCGCTCACCAAAATGTCTTAAAACAGAAAACAAAATAACAAACCCATCTACATCATTCTGCTTAGAATATTTTTTTCCCAATGTTTATTTATTTTGAGAGAGAGCGAAAGGGAGGGAGAGATTTAGAGCAAGAGCAGGAGAGAGCCAGAGAGAGAGGGAGAGAGAATCCCAAGCAGGCCCCACACTGTCAGCGCAGAGACTGGTGTGCAGCTTGAACCCACAAACCTGAGCTGAAATCACAAGTCAGACAGTCAATGGACTGAGCTACCCAGGCACCCCTAGCATTTTTTTTTTTCATCATGGAAAGTTTGCTCCTGGTTTTCTCTCTTGAGTTTTGAAATCTTTATACTAGTGCCCCTATTTTTTAAAAAATGCCATTGAAGGGGTGCCTGGGTGGCACAGTCGGTTAAGTGTCTGATTCTTGGTCCTAGCTCAGGTCATGATCTCACAGTTGGTGAGTTCAAGCCCCAAGTTAGGCTCTGTGCTGATGGTGTTGAGCCCTCTTGGGATTCTGTCTCTCCTTCTCTCTGCCCCTCCCCTTGTGCTTTCTCTCTCTCTCTCAAAATAAATAAATAAACTTAAAAGAAAATGCCATTGAAGAAACAAAACCATTTGTCTTGTAAAAGGACTGAAATTCTGGATTTACTAGATTGCTGCTTCTTGGTGTCATTGACTTTGCCCCTTTATCTCCCCCATTTCCTAGAGAGGGATTGTCAGATCTAGAGACACAATTAAATGCAGGATCAGCCTCAGGGCAGAGCTGTGTCCTTCGGATTCTTTATCGCCAGAGGCGCATGATTTCCCCCTTTCACTGATGAGAGATCTCTCTGATGCAAAGTTTCCCATCAGCCTTTCCCCGGCTATTTCAATCCAGTTTGTACAGGAAAAGCACGGTAAGTTCTTGGTTCTTCCCTTTTATTTACCAAGCTTTAGGATGAGTTTAGTGTCCTAGCAGCCTTCAATGAATACCTGATACTTTGCTGTTGTTAGTTTCATATGATCTCAAGGAATTTTATATATTTGTTGAGTTTTATTTCATTGTTATTATTCTTTTCATACTCAAACTATCCTGTCTCTGGCCAAAGGGAGTCTTGAAAATATTTATTAAAAATACAGTCTAATGTTTAGAGCAGTTTTGAATTTACACCAAAACTGAGGGAAATGTACAGATTCCTTGTATACTCCTTCCTAACACCACACACACACACACACACACACACACACGCACACACGCACACGCACACACACTATTGAGGCCAATGGGAGTCTTTTCATTTTGGCTCCTGTGCCTTTTTGACATGACCAGTAGTCTTGGATTTCTTCCTTGCTTTTTAGAAGCAAGATTGAATTCACCATTCAGGAGCCTGGGCTCCTTCTAAAAGGAAATGCTATTTCAGGACTATAATCCATGGCTCCTGAGTGGCTTAGTAGGCTGAGCATCTGACTCTTGATTTCACCTCAGGTCCTGATCTCCCAGTTTGTGAGAACAAGCCCTGCATGGGGCTCTGTGCTGACAGCATGGAAACTGGGATTCTTCCTCTCCCTCTCTTCCTCTCTCAAAAAAAAAAAAATCTTTAAAGTAAATAAAGGCTATAATCCAGACAGTGGGATGCCACTGCTCCTGAGTTTTATTGATTTTAGGTTACCAGGGGGCGCCTGGGTGGCTCAGTCAGTTAAGTGTCTCTTGATTTTCAACTCAGGTCATGATCTCGGGGTTCGTGAGTTCGAGTGCCACTTCAGGCTCTGTGCTGACCAAGCAGGGACTGCTTGGGGTTCTCTCTCTGTCTCTCTCCTTCCCTCCCCTCTCTCTCTCTCTCTCTCTCTCTCTCTCTCTCTCAAAATAAATAAACATTGATTTTAGGTTTCCAGCCTCAGCAGACACATCTAGGAAATATGTGTTCTTTAGAAAAAGAAAATAAATCATGAATTCATATTGGTATTTCCAATTCAAATTAAGGTATCAGGTTTATACTTTCAAAGTATAAGACATACAGACATCCTTCTCTTTCACTGAAAATCTTATTCTCTAAAAACGTTAACCATTATTTGCTTTATCCTAAATATACACATAAAGATATTTAAAAAGTGTTACCACTAAACCTAAGATTATTGAACATGATTTAAGATTTCTTTGCTGTCCTATTTTGTGTTTAGGATATGCCAGTAAATAATTACAATCAAATGTCAAATTATAATCCAGTGTCAAACCACCTTAAATTTTTTTTTCTTTATGGCTCTGAGACCAACCTGATATACGTGTACGAGATTCACTTATTTTTGTTTCTTTTCAGGTTTTTGTTTTCGGGGGTTTCTTTGGAATGGCTTCTTTCTTTCTCCTCATTCACTTTTCAACACACCCAACTCCACCTCCACCACCCACCCCCAGTCTAGCAAAACTGCCTCTGGGCCACCAATAGCCCGCTCGTTGCCCAAGGCAGTGGCCACTCTCATGCATCTCTTATTTGATGGCTAAGGAATGTTTCTCTCTTGATCATGTCTCTCTTTAAAGCCTTCGCTTCTCTAGCTGATGCTCTAGCTGATGCGGAGCTCACCTCTCCTTCCTTCCCCTTCTGTCACTCCTACTTTCCTGGGTCCTCTGCCTCCTCCCAGTCTGGAAAGGCTTCAATGCCTGAGGACTGGTCACAGCCCCCTTTCTCCTCGCCAGCCTTCTCCCCCGACGTGAGCCCATGCTTCTTGCAGCCCTCAGTCCCATCTGTAAGTTCAGTCCCCACTGTGGACATCTGGCCCACACTGAGCTTCAGAATTGTGCATTCAGGAGACAGCAGGGTGGCTCAGTCAGTTAAGCCTCTGATTGATTTCGGCTCAGGTCATGACCTCACAGTTGTGAGATCAAGCCCCAAGTGGGACCTGCTGGGGATTCTTTCTCCCCCCCCACCTTCAAAATAAATAAATAAACTTTAAAAAACAAACAAACGGGCGCCCGGGTGGCTCAGTTGGTTAAGCATCCAACTTCAACTCAGGGCATGATCTCATGGTTCATGGATTCAAGCCCCACATCAGGCTCTGTGCTGACAGCTCAGAGCCAGGAGCCTGCTTCAGATTCTGTGTTTCTTTCTCTCTCTGCCCCTCCCTGCTCACTCTCTCTCTCTCTCTCAAAAAATAGATATATTTAAAAAAAATAAACGAACAAGAGCATGCATTCAGATTCCTATCTAGCATTTCCATTGGTATGCCTCATGAGTAAATTTAATATTTCTAAACCGAAATTAGAATCTTCCCCTCCCAAACTTTTCTATCTATATTCTCATTCTGATTGAATAACCTTTCCATCCACCAAGTCATTTCACCAGAAACCTGTCATCCCTCCTATTCCCTCCCTGCCCACATGTAATCTGTTGGCAGTTTTGTTGATTTTATCTCCAAAATTGTATGTTGAATTCATCAAATTTCCTTTGCTGCTGCTACCCCCATCCCAGTCTGGGTCTGCCTCACGTGATCCACTTTGATAGCCTTCCAGTTGGCTTCTTGCTTCCATTCTTGTCCACCAACCCATCTCTGCGGGAGTCCAGCTCCAGCAGGTCCAGGGCTCCCTGAAGGATGCTCGGTGTCAGTGAAAGGGAGCGAGAGAGCCTCGGCTTCTTTCTGCTGACCAGGCAGGCGTCTCTGCTCTGACCCAAGAGTCAGCTTTATTTATTGAAAAAATGCATGGGGTACAAAACAGAAGTGGCAATTGCCTTAGACAATAATTTCTGATAACAAATTCTTTGGTATGTAAAAATTTCCCAGAACATAGATTGGTGGAAGACTCCTGCATAATCTTTACCAATAGAGATTGAAGTAGGTAACAGATGTTTATCATATGGGGAAGGAAGGGATCTTTAGCATTCAAATACAAGGCAAAGTTTTTAGCATAGCAAAGGCAAGAGTTAGGTCTTTGTGAGCAGGGGTCAATAGCCTGTTTATGAGGGGAAGAAAAACAGGTTTTCTCAGGAAATGTAACATCTGCTCCTATAATCATAAAAGTAGAAACTCCTGTAACAAGTTTTTTCACAAGGTTTACATTTCACATATTTTTAGCATAAGAAGGCAAGTCACTCCTGATATCAGTCAGTCAGGCACCTTCAGGGTTGGTGTTTAAGCAGAAATTGAGTGGGGATTGAGTGGGTGTAGACTCAGGTCGCTGTCTGACGGTGGGAGGCCTTGCAAACCTGCCTTACTTCAGAAATGGCTCCCAGCACGTCTCCACTCAAAACTGAACTCAAATAATGTCACTTCTCTTCTTAAACCCTGTTGTCATAAATTAAAAGCCCTTAGTGTGGCCTCTTGGCCCAACATGGTGTGCCCCCACGTCCCTTCAGTCTCCTCTTGTACCTCTCTTCTTCTTCTTTTGCTGAGCCCCAACCACACTGGAGTAGTTCTCCAGTCATCCACGCTCTGTCTTGCCGCCACATTCTCTCACATGCTCTCCTGTCTGGTCTTTCCTCAACTCCTGTCATTCTTCCGGTTTCTGCTTAAATACTTCTTGCTCCGAGAGACCTTTCCTGCCTGAACTAACACACCCCCCAAGTTTAATTTACGTGGGCACTGCATGCTTTATCATGTTTGGCACATGTACACATTATCTTTGTTTAGTCTCCGTCTCTCCCTTACGGCCATAAATATCTTGGGAGTAGGGGCCATTTTGGTTTTTGTTCATTAGTTAATATGTGTTGGCTGATGAATAAATTTAAAAGTTTGAGATACATATTCCTCAATATTTGGCTCTAAGTACAGGACCACATCAGACTTCTCTACAAGCAGCATATTCATCGCTGTCAGCCATGCCCAGTCAAGTAAAGCAAATCCTGGGTGCAGTACCTATGACACCGTAAGCTCTGGATAAAGGACGACTGGACTGTTGGAGGAAATACACAAGGTTTCTTATTTCTTGCAGACTTTTCATCTAGTCCCCTTACTTGGGGTCTAAATCTCAATTACTTTAGAAACAAAAATAGTGTATATTTGAATCTGACTTTGAGTCTGTATTATACATTACGTTATACATATACGTACTTTTAACCACACTCTGGAGGAAGTGTTGTTATCTCCATCTCACAGAGGAGAAAAGTAACGCTTAGATTAAGGCACAAGGCCAGATCTCCCAGCTAATTAGAGACAGAGCTGTGTTTAAAACCCATATTTTTGTTTATTCCACTACACAATGTGGCCTCCTAATGAGGAGCAGCACAGAAGGTACCCGGATCTCCTAAAAAGCCACAGTTCATCGCGCTGTTAAACCTTTTGTTTCTCAAATACTGAGCCCTTCCCCCGCTGCAAAACGATAATGAACAAAAAGCATTCATTCAAAACTTCACTCTTTATATTTGTGCTAGCTTCATGCATTTTTCTTTGCTCAAATAGACTTAAGGAAATTCTGTTGTATTCTATAGGTATGCCTCACTTTAAGAAAACCTGATTTTCCATGAAGATTTTAGGGTTTCAAATGTCAGGAATTAAAAAATGAAAAAGTCCTTAAATATCTTTTTAAAGAGTTTTTTTTAGTCTCCGGGAGACTCAAGCACAGAATTCCCCTAAGTATTGAAACAGGCTGACGCATTTAAAGCAATTATTCAATTCCATGTGGATCGTTACCAGAATATACAAGGATGAATATACAAGGATGCCTGTCAGGCACTGCCTTGTTCTGAGTCTGAATGTAGAGGCTTCTCATCTTACAGACCTGTAATGAACTTGCTGGAGTTCCTGTCTTTACGCTCTCTTCAGCATATAATAAAGGAGTCATCTGCTGCTTTGCAGAATAGTTTGAGGACATTATATTCTAATTCTAACCACAAAGAAATGCAGATTTCCCCCTCTTTGTCATTCTTCTTTTCAAAAAGGTTGCTTAAAGTGGTACTTAAAAGATAATTCTAGCTTGCTAAATTTAGGGTGTGGAAAAAGTCCAAAATGAGAATATTCCATGGAAGAAATGTTAATATCTGCATAAGAGGAGGCTGTCCTACACTCTCGATGTATTTCTCCCCTCCCCTGTCCCTTTTTTTCCTTGGCACCAGTATAACGTTGAGTAGGGTTAAAAGTTACTGGAGGCAGTGAAAAACGCTTTACTCACCCCCTTTTAAACATAATATGCTTTCATATGAGTAGTTTCTAAAATCACCCTGAAGTCAGAGCTTCCCTTCAAAATTTATCTGCAAGTTATCAGAAAGTGTGTATCTTCATATTCAAGGCAGATTTCTGGTCATTCTCCATTCAGTTGGAAACAGAGAAGCTAACTATAAAATTTAGCATTTTATAGTACCAGAAGTGTACTGGTTTCGGAAGTTTGCTTTCAAATGCATTGAAAAAATACAGAGACTGTGAATAAATGGATAGATATGGGATAAAACAAATATAACCAAGTGTTTATTGTGGAATGCAGGCGGTTCACGCTGTAATTCTTCAACCTGAAAAGGAAAATGGTGGCAGGTCCTAAGGTTAATGGGGACCTGGAGGAAGCTGTGTGGGACCTGGATGAGCTGGTCCCTTAACACCTCAGCGAACCTCCCAGACTGCAAATTGGGCACCAGGAATAATAGATATGGAGTCTCAGAGCGCAGAAAACAGATCAGGGGTTTTATAGTGTGTACAGAGGATGGGGGTAGAGGGTGGATCTGTGTCCTCATGGACTATCTTCCTGTCTTGGAGGATATCAGCCACTCACTCAGCCACCTTCTTTTTTTTTTTTTAAGCAGGGAAAATAAACTTTCTTTCTATCAGCTGAAAAAGTAGGAAACAATCTTCAAGCAAGATAATCACAACAGTCAATAACACAATTAACAGGAGAGCATGTACAGATTAGGTTACAGATTTAGATACTTTGAATGAAGCATATAAACCCAAAACAAGAGGGCTGACCACCTTTGCACTGAGGAAAAGCAGTGCTTCATCATGAACACACAACTTACCGGAAACTGGAGTTGACTTTTCACAGGACAGTAAACCAGAAAGGTAAGTTGTCATTGGCTTAGAGAACAGATTTGAGCTTGAAAGGGGTCACAGTGAAACACCATTGGAATGCAACAGTGTCCCCAGAGATTTGTTCATCTCTAAAACAAGGCTATATACGAGGCCCCTGGGTGGCTCAGTCTGTAATGCCCAAAACGCAGTATCCTCAATGACCAGAGACCACCAGGGAGACTGAGACACGCATGCAAAGACAAAGGACCTTATTACGGGCTCAAGTTCAGACTCTCAGACCTCACCAACACAGTAGATCCATGCTGAGAGCCCTGAACAAGGGCTGAGCAGGGTTTTTATGGGGTTTGGGGAGGGGGAGTTACAAGAAATTGTGACATAGGTACAGTGATGCAATCATTATTATACAATATTATTGACCACGAGTTTAACCATTCACATTGTCTAGAGTATTCGTTACTTTTGGCGGGATCCAATTACAACATTTAGAGTACCTTTAAAATCAACCAATTACAGGGCGAGCCTAGGGTCTTGTTCAGCGACTATCAGGTTAACTTTAACTGTAGTAACAGGGTCCTATCTAAAGTTCCCATCTGCAGGCCTCACCCTTATGAATGTGGAGAGTGGTAGCTAGCATTCCCTGATTGGGTGTTGCTAAGGTGGTCTCTCTTGCTCTAGGTAATGTGTAACTGCCTGTTAGTTTCAGAACTGAAACCTAGGCCTTCTAGATCAGAGGGGAAACTTAAAGCCTGTCATGGAGTCTATTTGGTTCAGACCTGTGTCCTTACAAGTCGGTTAAGAGTCTGACTTTGGCTCAGGTCATGATCTCACAGTTTGTGAGTTTGAGCCCTGCATTGGGCTCTCTAAGATCCTCTGTTCCTCTCTCTCTGCCCCTCCTACATTCGCTCTCTCTCTCTCAAAAATAAATTAATAAACTTTAAAAATTTTTTTAAATGGGACAGTGATATATAAAAATCAGTAGTACAAAATCTCATAAAACCAAAAGAACCATCTAAGCCCTAACACTTTGGTGATTACATAAAGACTGGGTTTTTTTCTTCCCTTTATTCTTCTCTAAATTAAATACAAAACAGGGGGCCTGGGTGGCTAAGTTGTTAAGCGTCCAGCTCTTGATTTCAGCTCAGATCATTATCTCACAGTTCACGGGTGGCTCAGATCATGATCTCATGGTTCATGGGTTTGAAACCCACATCTGGCTTTACACCGACATTGTGAAGCTTGCTTGGGATTCTCTCTTCCTTTTCCTCTCTCTGCCCCTCCGCTACTCATGCTCTCTATTTCTTTCAGAAGAAATAAACCTTAGAAATCTTTTTAAAAAATTAAAAAACAAGGGGCATGTTGGTGGCTCAGTTGGCCAAGCATTTGATTTTGCATCAGATTATGATCTCACAGTTCACGAGTTTAAGCCCCACATTGGGCTCTGGGCTGACAGCTCAGAGCCTGGAGCCTGCTTCGGATTCTGTGTCTCCCTCTCTCTCTTCCCCTTCCCTGCTTACACTCTGTCTCTCTCTCAAAAATAAATAAAAACATTAAAAAAAACTGTTTAAGAGAGAGAGAGAGAGACACAGCATGAGTAGGGGAGGGTCAAAGAGAGAAGGGGTCACAGGATCTGAAGACAGGCTCCAGGCTCTGAGCTGTCAGCACAGAGCCTGACGTGGGGCTTGAATCCACGAACCGTGAGATCATGACCTGAGCCAAAGCTGGACGCTTAACCAACTGAGCCACCCAGGTGCCCCTAAAAAATTATTTTTAAATTAAAAAAAATAAGTAAATTAAATACAAAAAAGTTTGTTTTTATTTAGTACATTTTTTTAAAAGAGAGAGAGCAGGGGAGAGGGGCAGAGGGAGGGCTCATGCTTAGCACAGAGCCCAACTCGGGACTCAATCCCACAACCCCAGGATCATGACCTGAGTCAAAATCAAGAGTCAGGTGCTCAACCAACTGAGCCACCCAGGCGCCCCAGTATATTTCTGCCTTTATAGCCAAAGCTTTGAAACGAAGAAAGGTTTTATGAAATGGAAATAGACCCACACCAACCCCAGGGAGAATCTTAAGGATTGCTCCTTGGAAAAGTTTTATAGCAGAAAATTTTATTTCCATGATGACACTGTATTTCCTCAAATAGCCTAATGATTACCAGGAAGGAATGCATATCCATGCCATCCAAGGGCTCTCATTCTTTTGGAAATGTTTCACCATCTCTTCATCCCCCTCTTACTCCCTCCCTACCTCTCCTCCCCCAACACACAGACATATAGACAGACAGACAGACACACACGCACACTTACATACACACACACACACTGATCAAATTGGGAGAATTTCCTTAAGCATACAGATAATGGCATTTATTTTGGCAAGAATTGTGCAATTTGTTAAAAAAAAAAGATAAGACGTGGCATTTATGAACAATTATAATTATAGTGTGTCTCAACAGATGCAGGAAGTGGAGCTTTCTTCATAGTTGAAATATGGCTTCATGGTTTTCTGACATCAGGATCTTGCAACTTTTCATCTAGAAACCAGACTGGATCAGTTATTTGTGGAAAGAGACAAAAACTTATGACTGTACTTAAAAAATAATGTCACTCTTGGAATGGAGCACTTGCTGGGAGAGAAGCGGGACAGTAAGCCTCTGTTCTTCAGTACCCATTGTCCCAGTCAAAGTCTGTGATTTTCAAATTCTGCTGAGTTTCTCACTGCTACTTCAATTTCCCATTTTGTGAATGGTGGATCGATGTATGATCTTTTAAAAGAAGTAATCTACGGTGGAGTTAAAAAAAAAATCCATGGTCCTAGATCACGGTTAGCACACCAATCACTTGACAGCAAGCTAGGGTTTGTGTCTAACATGATGGCGTCAGCCCAGACTCATAGCACCTGCTACTTGGAATATCTTCCTGGAGAGCAGTCTGCCTCCAAAGCTGTTGGTCAGAGAAGCCAACGTTGAACTTAGCTCTGCACAGTCCGTGTAAGTATGAGTAGGCCATTGATGTGCTTTTCTCAACACTCTTTTCCTAATCCCAAACTCAGAGGGGTATGTACAGGAAGGAAAGCAACATTTTTTAAATAAAATAACTCATTAAGGGGTAAGTGCTCATTATCTTTTGATTTATTGGATGGTGTTTGCTTTGCCACAGATCATTGGAGTTGGGATCCCAGTATATAGGATTATCACTGAGCTTCCTTCAGTTTCTTGTTTTGTTGTTTGTTCGTTTGGGTTTAAGTCATCCCTATGTTCAACGTGGGGCTTGAGTTTATAACCCCAAAATCAAGAGTTGCATGCTCTATCAACAGAGCCAGCCAAGCGCCCCTGGTTTTTTATTTTTATTTTTTTGAGAGAGAACACAAGTGTGAGTGCAGGGGAAGGGCAGAAGAAGGTAAGAGAACCAAGCTCAAGTGCGCTCCATACCAGTGCAGAGCCCCATGTGGAGCTTGATCCCAGGACCATGAGATCATGACCTGAGCTGAAATCAAGAGTCAGATGTTCAACTGACTGAGCCACCCGGGAACCCCTTTTTACTCTGCGACAGGTTTAGGATGCAAACTCTTTTTCAGTAATTGGAGGAGTGCTATGTACACTTTAGTTGCCTATGAACATCTTGTGCACAGAGAAGAGAAGCATTGGCTTAGTTTCCAAATGGAGCTCTGAAAAGCCTGATCCAAGGAACTTTAGGATTCTTACTCTATCAACTCCCAGGTTCCAGTCCCACCCAGGACCATCTCTCCCCTAGCCTTCCCCCACCTCAGCTTCACACGGACTTGTGTGCACTCTGACACCCACGAGGCTGGTTAATCCCTGGAGTGCTTTTGTCCAGGATACTTCCTCAGGACAGCTCAGGTGTCCCCCCACCACTGGTGAGTTTGCTCACCCAAAACACACCGTGCTGACACCCTTTCCCAAAGCAAGGACTGACACTTCCAGCATGTGGCAGTGTCTAGCCCCAGGGGGCGGGTGCTCTAGAAACACTGTGTTGAGGAACAAGATCACACTAATGACTATGAATTGGGGCCCCTGTGACTGTTTACCTGGTGATTGGTTACTGCCATTCCTATCTGATCAGCAAGAACATACTGAGTTTTCCCCACTGTGCACCCTAGTACCATTGTGCCTAGCTCCCAGGCATTTTTACCCATTGTTTTGACTTCAGGACAATGCCATTCAAGTTTGCAAACACATTTTAGTGCCAATGTTCTAATCAGAATATGCCAGCGCTGGTAAATTTTCCCTAAGAGGAGGGGAGATGGCGAGGTAGGAGCAAGTAGATGTCAAAGTCAACCTGTAGACCACCTTTTCCCCCTCATCTCAGACCTGCATCCACCATAAGGCTGCAGCAGAAGCTAGAGGGAGGGTCTGTTTTGCTTCGGAAATACATTTTATTGTGCCCACTGAAACTGGCAGAACTAGAAGAATGGGTGCCCCTATGTTGAGGAAAAGACCAGACATCGTAGGGTTGGCAACAGCAAGGAGAAGGGGTTATCCCTCAATGTGAAGGAGGTACTTGGGCAAAGGACAGGTGCCGACAACTTCACAAGGATGTTAGGTGTCCCAGCTGCACTTCAGGTCAAGCTTGAGCACCACGTGTGTCAACAGCCTCCATGGCACAACTGCCAGGGTGGGAGGTGTCACCTGCCCTTTAGGCCCAGCTCCTTTGGGTGCATGGGCAGCTTTTGCACATCCATGACCCACCACATTAGACTTTTCTCAACAAATATTCCTACTGTGCACGGTACCCTGGGCTTGCTCCCTAGGTCGACCATTGACCATTGCCATGTCCCACTGACCAGGGGCAGCCACGGCCTATCAGCTCCATGATCATGATGGCCAAGAACATTGTTCCCGGCCCTCACAATCTATTTTGCATATCCATTATTGAGACAATTGAGAGCAAAGCTGGAGGGTGTGGGTACAAGATCTAGGTGCACAGCAGGGCACACATTTGCTAATGCCACACTTCTAGATGTGGTATGGGGAGGGCAGCAGTGTCCATGATGTTCAACATGCAGGCAAGAAAAAAGCTATTAAGGGAAAGAGATCATGCGTCTGTGGTAGCAACCTTGACCTTCAGTTGTGCTCAGAGCACAATTGCTTGAATTACACATAGGACGCTATTCATTTCAAGTCTTAGGAATTTCAGCATCCTGTCTCACACCAAGGTGACATACATCAACTTTTCTTTAACCCAGGCTCATTTATTGGACTTCTTGATTATCTTTAATCTGGTCTTAAAGTACACTGATGTGAGCCCTATGTTGTATGGGTAATAATAACCTGATATCTGTTTTTCTTTTTCAGAGTTCGGAATCTTTGTGTGTGACCTGAGTATGGGGAAGTGAGAAGAGGCAGGAGGAGAACATGGGATTTCCTCTGCTGGCAGAAAAGGACCAAGAGACACAGGCCACAACCGCAGGCAAAAAGAGAAACTTGTTATTAAATTTAATTTTCTTTAAATACACACCTTTATCCCATGCTCACCTACTCCGGAGGGGGAGAGAGGAAGCCCCGCCCCCTCCATTCAGGAGATTCCGTATACAAAGCCTGAGATGGTGAGGACGAAGTATAAAAATACTATTTACAGAGGGGAAGAAGGTATCTGTTGCTTCCTTAACCTTCAGACACCCCCATCCCCAGGCCCCTTCTGCTCCTTTAGAAAAAGCCCCTGGGAATTTATTTGAGTGTAGAATCAGCCCTTCCTCTGGAGGGGCACTCAAACCCCAAAACGGAATAGGAAGCTCTGAGATCAGCTGAGGAAGACGGTGAATAGATAGCACCTCAGACCCTAGCAGAGGGAAGGCATTTGCCCCCCACTACCCTGTAGTCAGCAGGCCTACAGGCCAAGCCTTTATTTCCATAGGCCCCATGTAAACATCGACTCCTTTCTCTGGGTCCCTGTTTTTCCTGATTTCCTACAGGGCCTCCCTCACTTCCACTGGAGGCACTTGGTTCCTTGATGGTTCCTTCCTCCCCTCCTCACCTTCCTGTGGAAGGAGTGAAGAGGGGAGGGACGTGACAGGTGGGGCAGGGCCCACCTCCTCCCTTCCTCTAGGTCAGGGCAGCCAGTCCTCCCAAGGGGAATTCTCAAGGGGCGAACACAAGTTCTCGGCCGATGGGAGTGGATTGCCTTCCCCGGCTTCCCCAGCAGGGACAGGCAGGTAGAGGGTCCAGTACCAGGACACAGTGTTCTTGCTGGGTGACACCATCCGTTCTGAGTAGCAGGGAAGAAGGCTTCAGGAGGTGGGAAGGTGGGGCAACTCTGGCCTCACCCGATGGTGGGAGACCAGCCCTGCATCACTGCTCCTTCCGGTAAGCACGTCAGTCACCACCCAAGTCTGGTTCGCGGTAGCTGTGCAGAGGGGCCAGGCACCCATGAGGCAAGAGGTCTTCTCCAGGCCGTGGTGTAGAGGCAGCATTCACACCAGCTCATCCAGGAGGATGCCAATGCTCTGAGTGGCCTCTGAGGGCCCAGCAATGGGCTTGTTACACATAGGGCAGACACAGCGCACCTCCAGCCACTTCACCAGACACCTGTGGGCAGAGGAAGACCCGTTTTCCCCTAGACACCCCACCTGTTCCACCCACCTCTCATTCAGAGAGCCCAGCTGCTTCTCTGAACAAGAATATCCCAGTCCTTGCCCCAGTCCAACCTCGCCGGCTTGCCTCGCGTCTAGACAGGATGTCGGGCATTGCTGGCAAGGGGGCAGATGGAAAGGGGTAGGATAACAGGTTCTAGAAGATGTTCCCTACTTCTTTATTTCAAAAGGCATTCCTGGACACACATCCCCCACGGCGGATACTTACTTCCGGTGAAAGGCATGTTGGCATGGGAGCACACCTAGCTCGTCCTTCCCCTTGAAGTCTTCCAGACAGACTGCACAGGTCTGCTGTGGGGGAAAAAGGGACGGTGAGAGAGGAGACTGGGGAAGAGCCGCATTCACCCATCAGCTCATCCCCATCCACGAAAATGAAGCTCTAGCCCAGTTTCCTGATCAGCCACCGCAACTTGAGTCATAGAATAGCCATAAACCACACCGGACTGTTCACATGACCAAAGGAAGAGGATACTAAAAGTTTAGTTCCTCAGTTGCACTAGCGACATTTCAGAGGCTCGGTAACCACAATGTGGCTATAGGGGCTCCTGTACTGGACAGTGCAGAAATTTCTGTCACCACAGAAATTTCCATGGACCAAAGGTGTTCTAGAAAAGTATTTTTTAATCCTTTCTAGTCTGGTACATTTTGCATGGGTCATGTATCTATAACTGAAGGTAAAGACGGGGGTAGAGCGTTCAGTTAACATTCTTTGATTCCAGCTTCCTGTCCTTCTAGACTAACTCCTTGATTGCAGCTGAAATCTTCCTCTCAAGGAATTTGCAGACACGTGATAGCATGCATCAAAAAGAGGGATAAAATGAGGCACTTCTAGGCTGTCTTGTGTCTAAGCTATCCCTGTGGGTCCACCCAGCTCCCAACGACCACGAACACCCTGTGCACAGGTGTCTGTGGTTGTGGACATAGTCTTGAGAAAGTTAGATGATCTCATGGGCGCAAGTAGGGAAGGAAGAGGAAACAGCTTACTCCTAAAGAGTCCGTTGCTGATGGGACCCAAGGAGTGGCTATATTGTTTGGGAAGGGGACCGGAGCGGAAACAGGCAAGAATGGCAGGGACGGATACGCGGGTCAGATCCACAGTCTGCCAGGAGAGAGTCTAGGTATAAGGGTGTAAAGAACCATCTTTAGTGAAAAACCAAGGCAGGAGGACTAGACACCAGGAAGGGACGCTGGAATCTGGCATGGAGAGGTGTGTCCATCTTCCCATTAAACATGGGGCACAGCAGCCTCTCTGGGGCCACGTGTATTGCTTATTTGAACAATTCTGTGATCCCTTGGTTTTCTGCCTGCGCCAATTCCAGACATACTGAATTCCATATACTGATTACCTACTGGAATGAGTCCCATTTATTTGGCCCAAGGAGATATGAAGGCGGGGACCAAAAGAGAAATTCCTGAAAGGCCCTGACTGAGAGCTGGAGAGGGTACCATTTGCCTCGCCAGCCAGGGCCCTCCTGCATGCTGGCCCAGGACACTCACCCCATATAACTGTAACTTCTTGGCATCACCTTTAAGCACCACCTGAAAAGAAGAGAGGAGGCCTGGGTCAGAAGCAGCCAAGCACAAGGGCCAGGTGCTAGCATCCAGTGAAGGGCGGCCCCAGCCCTGCCTGGGCCAGGACTCTGCCACTGCCGGGGCCAGGCAGGCTTGAGGACAGTACAAAGCAGTATCCTCAGACAAAGCCAGAGGGGAGACCGAGGGGGTTCAAGCTTGCTTGCTGCCTGCCTTCTCTCTAGCAGGGCAGGTGGTAGAGAGGAAGTCTCTCTACAGAAAGATGTAGCACTTTGGGGTGCCTGAGTGGCTCTGTCAGTTAAGCTTCTGACTTTATCTTAGGTCATGATCTCACTGTCTGTGGGTTAAAGCCCCTCATCAGGCTCTGTGCTGACAGCTCAGAGCATGCAGCCTGCTTCGAATTCTGTGTCTCCCTTCTCTCTCTGATCCTCTCCCACTCACCCTCTGTCTCTCAAAAATAACCATTGAAAAAAAATTTTTTTTAGAAAGAAAGATGTAGCGCTTTACCTCCTTATAGCCGTATCGTTCACTCTGGGCCTGGTTCCGGAGTTTGCTAGGGGAGGAAGAAAGGAGAAAGGGGAGATTACCATGCCTTTGTACAAATTAGAGCCATTCAGAGTAAGAGGGGCAGGGAGGCTGCATGGCAGGCTGGGGGCAGAGAGGCTGCTCCTCCCAGGGGTATCTTGTCCTATAGATACCAGGAAGTATGGTTTGGACCTATGCAGGTCACCCGGAGTAGATTAAGGACTCAGACTCCTACTCAGGTGCAACAGCCTCATAACTTACTGTCAGGTCCCACAGACTGGGGAATTCTGGCAGAATTATTCATTCATACTCCCTACTGTTTCCCAGAACCTCAGTCCCCTCAGACTCCCCAGGTCTACAGATCACCAGTCTGCTTACTGAGTCTACAGAAGAAGTTAGATTTTCTTATAAGGGATCTTGCCATTAAGCCAGGGTTGCAGTCTAAGTAAGTCTCTATTGACCCCGGGGAATTTTCCACCCGGGAGAACACTAATATTCTGAACCAAAGCATACGCTCCCCTTCACAGCAGCCAGGCAAACACGATGATGCCTTCTTTGTTTTCTTCTTTTCAGTTTCCAGCTGGTGGCCTCCACACAACCTAACTCTCAATAGCCAAAACACAGCATATTGTTACTAACGGCAATCACGCAGTAGTTATCGAGGACTTGCGATGCACCCGTCCCCGTATTAACAGATTCATACACTTTGCGAGAAACGTTTTCCTTTTTACAGATGAGGAAAATGAAGTCTGAGGAAGTTGAGCAACTTGCCCAAACCTCACAGCTCGTGGGCAGCCAGAGGCAGATTTGAATCAGTCTATCAGATTATAGGGCCTGAGCTCTCGAACAGTATGCCTCTGGGACACACCATGGTCCTAAGAAAGGTACCTGATCACCTGGGGAGCACCCATTTTTCATCAACAAGACTACAGCTAATGGCTGGGATCATGACTATGCTGGGAGAGAACCCGTCCAAGTTAAGCAGGTGGCTCTGTCCTCCTGTTCTCCAGAGCCACATGGGGCTTTGTCTCCACTGAGTACTTCTGTCGCAGATCTGGGTTATTGGAAGGAAACAGCAAAAACCCATCAAGTTAGAATAGGTGTGGCAGGGGGCACCTGGGTGGCTCAGTCGGTTAGGCCTCCGACTTCGGCTTAGGTCAGATCTCACGTTCGTGGGTTCGAGCCCCGCGTCAGGCTCTGTGCTGACAGCTAGCTCAGAGCCTGGAGCCTGCTTCTGGTTCTGTGTCCTTCTCTCTCTGCCCCTTCCCCTCTCATGCTCTATCTTGCTCTGTATCAAAAATAAATAAAAACATTAAAAAAAAAAAAAAAAAAAGAATAGGTGTGGCAGACTAAGGGCCAGAGGCAGCTGACCACTTGTATAATCAGGCCTATGAGTGAAGACTGATTTTTGTTCTTAATTTTTTTTAATGTTTATTTATTTTTGAGAGAGCATGTGCACACATGATAATTAAATAATTAAGTATTACATATTATCTGCGGCTGCTTTTGCACAGTAGGGTGGGGGTGACTTGGGGGAGTGACTTCCAAAGCCCCAAATATTTGTCCTTTTGCAGAAGAAAGCTGACATGAGTTAGAGGAAGAGAATTTCAAATCAGAAGCCTCAACAACAAGGAGAGAAGGTGCCTGCCCCACAGGCACTGTGGAGAAGCTGGATAGAACAAAGTGTGAAATGAGGGGAAAGGCAGAGCCAGACCCCAAACTTAGTCCGGGGGCAGATCCGGGTCCTGCCACCAGCTATCTCCACTGTTCCTAGCACAAGTCAGGGTCCCGGTCAGGCTGTGTGCCCAGAGAATATAAAGAATGCCAGTCCAGGAGTGCCTGGCTGGCTCAGTGGTGGAGCACATGACTCTTGATCTCAGGTTTGGGAGTTTGAGCCCCATGTTGGATGTAGAGTCTACTTAAAACTATAATCTTAAGGGGTGGTTGGGTGGCTCAATCAGTGAAGTGTCTGATTCCTGGTCTCGGCTCAGGTCATGATCTCACAGTTTCATGAGTTCGAGCTCCTCATCGGGCTCTGTGCCGACAGCGAGGAGCCTGCTTGGGATTCTCTCTCTCCCTCTTTCTGCCCCTCCCCTGTTCATGTTCGGTCTTCCTCAAAATAAACAAACCTAAAAACACATAACATCTTAAAAAAGAACTACAGGTGGACTCCTGCACCATGGGGCTAAGTCCCCCCAAGGGCTCTGGCCATTGGAGAGCTGGGGCGAAGGCCTAACCAGGACTCCCACTGTCCCATCCTTCACTTTGCAGAGAACTCCACAGTCCAGAAAAGCTTTTCATATGCCTACATCTCTGTGCCTGCTTCCAAACAAGATGGGCAAGGAAGGATGCATCTGAGGCCCTTGCCGACACTGAACTAAGCTGGGGAAGGAAGACAGTGTTCTCACGGTCAAAGCGCTCACAGCTGCCTCTGAGGCAGACACCGGTGCTGTAGCAGGGACGCAGAAGAGTAAATAAGGAAGTGGTGAGGAGCCTGCTTTTTAAGTGCGAGAATGAGAGGATGTCACACATCCTTTGGGTCTCAACTGCCTCACCTTTGACGTGGCTGTCTCTAAGCATGTAGGGTGTGTCCTAGGATGCACAGGGCACCCCCTGCACCACCCTCATCCCCTGGGTCTGCCTGACTCCACTTAATGGTCACAGCCAAGGATCCTCCGGTAGCCCGGCTCTATGAGCCCACTACCGCCAGAACAGCGAAAGGCTTCATACCCACCCCCTTTGCCCTGCAAGCAGGCTTCCAGAACAGGAAGATATGCATTGTGAAGAGGCCCCAAAAGGTTGCAAGAAAAACAAAGCAGAAAAGAAAAGCCCCGGGCCATCCCAGCAGAGGAGATAGTGCAGGCAACTTTGGACAGGTGGCCCTCTCAGCTGCTGGGTGAGCAAAGCTGCTAAAAATACTCCTATTTCAATGAGACCATTTCTAGCCACTGCCAGCGGGCTCTCCCGCGCGGCTTTTCCCTTTTGGAGCAAACAATGCCACCAGGTCCTGAAAATAATTGCTCCTTTCCTGCCTATTTGTACTTCGCTGGCCCCTCCATCCTGCGTAGGGCAGAGGTCAGCTCTTGGGGATGGGGGAGAACGCACCAGGGAAACAGGGGAGAGGAGGCTGGCGTCGGCCAATGAGCTCACCAGGTGGAGAGCAGGGGTCATGGGCCTATTTTGGCTGTGGAGGAAACTGAGAAGCAGGGAAAGGAAGTGGCCTCTGGGCCTGTGTGTCTTTCTATATATAGCCACCCATGGGCTGCCGCACAGCAGCGAGCCTCTGGAACCATGAAAGTCCGGGGTCAGCTGGCTCTGGGCAGGCTGTGGGACAGGTGGGGGTGACGGAAGGGGCAGATTGCCGCGGAAGGGACAGGTGGCGCCAAGCAGCCCGCAGTCAGGAAAGCTCTTGGTATCATGTGGTTACAGCTCTGTTCTACTCCAGCCAGACAAAAATAAACCAGCCCTACCTAGCTCCCCGGCCTGTCCTTCAGCAGGACCACAGGCCCCGGCCTTCAGGGGGTGCTGAGGGATGCCGCACCTGTTCCTTTTACTTCCATTCAAGGAACAGAATCCAAAAGAGAAGGTCGGTCACATACGGAATCAGGAAACTCTAGCTAGTGACCACCAGGTTAGCCCACCCCTGGATCTTCCTCGATAGAGGCCCTTGGGCAAATTCTTAACTGCCCAAGCATGAATTTCCTCATTTCCAAGGTGGGCTAATACATAAGTGGGAGGGGGGGGGGGAAGGAGGGTGTTTCACAAAATGCCAACCACAGCGTGGCCCAAAAAAGGCACTTGGTAAAGAGGAGCTAAACCCAAGGTCACACCTATTAATGGCAGAATTAGGAAATGAACCCTGGTTACCCACATCCTGGCCCAGAGTGCTTTTCTAGATTTTTCTTCACTTGACTGCCTTTGCAGCTTGGGTGTGTGTGTGTGTGTGTGTATGTGTGTGTGTGTGTGTGTGTGTGTGTGTGTGTGTGTGTGTGTACAACAGAGCTCCTTTTGCAGACTCCTCCTCCAGCATCACACATAAACCTTTGGTATTTGGTATGTCTCCCTCTTTTGACCCTGGGGAACTGCATGAATTGCTTGGTATGGGGAGATGGGGGCGGCTGGTGGTCAGGAAGGCAGAAAGTGTGAGGAAGAAAACGCAGGCTTGGGGAAAGGGGAAGAGGTGGAGAGATACTAGAAAATGGCCCTCACTCCCACTTATGCATATTTCAGGCTCGGTTGTACAAGAGGCAAAATAAACCACCGTCTTCTCTGCATCAACTTTTAAGTGGAAAACTCCAGCCCCAGGAACTTTTTAAAGTTCCGAGAAAGAAGAGGCTTAAAGTAGCTGACTGGGAAACACTGGGGGCCCTTCCTCTTTTTTTGGGGGAAGCTCTTCGAGCCTTAGGAGTAGAGACTGAATGAATGTCTGCCTTCCCCCCAGCCTCCTTTGTGGGCAAAGCATTCAGACCCACCAAGACATCTCAGTAGGGAGCCAGAACTCCTTTTTTCCTCCTTTTGATTTAAATGATTTAAGACTCTAGCTGCTGGCTACCCAGGCATTTCCATAAGGTAGGGGTGGGTGTGTGTGTGTGTGTGTGTGTGTGTGTGTGTGTGTGTGTGTGTGTGTGTGGTGGGGGTTATTCCAATGGCCCTAACGACCACTGTCATGTTCAGGGATGCCCAACCCTCCCCAGTGTGCACGACGGTCCCACACAATGAGGAACTGATAATCCCAATAGCATGCCCTTGTCAGAAACACGACTTTAATTTCCACTCTTAAATGCCAGCCATGCCCTAGATTTTTGGTACAAAGTGACCTCCAATTCCCAGGTCTTTCAACAGGTGGTGAAGGAACAATTCCTGGAGTCTGGCTAGCCCTGCCACGCTCAAGTCCTCCCCTGGATCTCTGCACAGGAAGAATAAGGGGAGTTTTTAGGGTTTTTTCCACTATCAAAAATAAGAGCTTATGAGGCGGACCAAGCAGCTCTCCAGACATCAGCTTGCTAATATTAGCATCTGGAGCGCTGACAGCAGGATTTCCCAGCAGGGAAGAGGAACATGTCGCTGGTGTAACTGATGCCCACCTATCCCTGGCCACCCAGAGGCTGTCCATGCAGAATGGAGACACAGTGAAGGGTTGACCAACGAGATTACTTGGTCGGACAGTAATTCTAGACCACCCTAGAATAACTGGCCAAGAGGGGCGATGCAGCCCAACCGATGGTGACCTTATGTGCTCTGGGACAACTCAAGAGGCTGATGAAAATAGAAACACCAGGCCTCAGGGGCCCAGTGAAGGGCAGGCTGAGCCCTGTCCTCAAAGCAGGGGCCCCAGCGGGAAACTAGGGACTCTGCTATGGGTCCCTCACTTGGCCTACCGTACCCTCGGCCTCCTCCTCCTGGACTCCATGCCCCAGGTCACCCAGGGTGGCACCCACCTGATAAAATAGCAGCAGAAGATGAGGCTGAGCATGAAGACAAAGATGCCTGTGCCGAAGATGACCATGTAGATGTTGAGGGGAAGGTCTTGGAAACTGATGGGTGGCATGGAGCAGGACTTGTTGGTACTAACCAGTCCCAGGCCACAAAAACACCCTGCAAAGAAAGGGGGAGGGAAAATAATATAGTTGGAAACTTACCACTGCTGACGATACTCGGTTGGCCAGGATGGAGAGAGAAATGGCAGGCTCTGGGCTCCCAAATGTCTCTGATGCCAAGGCATAAGTTTATAACCTAGCTCTCACACGGACTAGCTCTGTGATCTTGGGTGAATCATTGATCCCTGAAATGGGATACTACACATAGTCCTTAAAACTGCATCCCCACCTAGGGGATCAAGGATTCAGAAGATGGAAAACTTGATTCCACTGGGTAGAAGCTCCTTTAGTAGTACAGTAGCAAAATGAAGAGCTGTAGGTTAGAAAATGCGTTCCAACATCCCTAGAGATGTGACCTTTAAGAACATACCGATCTAAGCTTCACCGTGTCATTTAAAAACAAGCAAAATACATACAGGACCAAAAAAAAAAAAAAAACTGTTGTAAGAAACAGGCTTTGTAAATTGTCAAGGTGCAGTTGGCAAAGGTCACTCGTCATTATTAAGCCACCGGCTCCAGGAGACAGGCTGCACCAGGACCAGAATAGAAACTGTTCACCCGGAGACTGGGCCAGTGTTCCAGAAAGTGATGGGGGAGGGGGTATAGCTTACTTTGGTCACCCTCCCCTTTTCTCCTCAAAGCCCCAATGCGCAGTTTCACAGTGGCACTGATATCCCATGGAGCTTGCTAGAAATGCAAAATCTCAGCCCATCCCTGGACAGAATGAATCAAAATCTACATGTTATCAAGGTCCTCATCAGATTCTTATGCCTGCAACACCAGAAGCACTGACCAGCCACCAGACGCTTCCCCTTCTCACATGACTCAGAGGGTAAATTCTGATTGGCTGGCCAATCATCGCTGTCGCCTGCCTCTTGTCAGAGTTTGGTGTTAAGGTAAGTAAGTATGTGACAGGGTTCTGGCTAAGGAAACAAAGATAGGTTCTGCTGGAGGAGGAAAGACTGGACCGGTGGCAGCCAAGTTGGAGCTGGAAGAAAGCAGTTCAATATGAAGCCAATGGCTGTGGGCTAAGGAAGAAAGAGGGAAAGAAGAGAAAAGATGATGTCCATTAAATTGCTGGATTAACCAGTCCTGGAGCCGCTCTCTATTTTGGGAGTACTCATTCTGAGAATTGGTAAATGTTCTGTACTGTTGAATGGTAAGAAAAAATACATAGGATAGAAACAACAAGCTGGTGGAGTGTTAATATTATCATGATCTAAAAGGCAAGCATAAAATTCTCAGATTTCAGAAAGTGAGGAGACAAGAAAACTAGAATCTTGCAGTATCCCAAGCACATTTTTAGGCTACCGATTTAATCTTTGTAATGCCACTGCGAGACTGACTTATTCTTTTGACAGGGAAAAAAAAAATAAAGACTCAATCATTAAATAAACTAACGTCAAACAGCTAAGAAGGCTCGTTCCCAAAGACCTCTGTAAGCAAGTCTTCAACATGGCTTTTAAGTACTTGCCTGACATCTTGGTTAGGAGCCAGAACCCATTAATATCCTTGAGAATTCTAGATTAAAATGACCAATGCTAAAACTCAGCAGAAGACTGGCTGAAAGGCCCGGAAGTCAATTTTGACTTCCTACATCTCATGCCTCAGTCATCCCCTAGATCAATCTAGTGATCATATAATGAGCCTCCCTTCAAACCCCTTTCAGATGTTGGGCCCGGTTGTATTCCAAGTCCCAATCCCAGACACCTCATCGATGTCAAGTCCTTCCTCTACTTTAGCCCATGTGTGTGAAATATCCTCCCCCTCAGTTTCCATCATGCATTTGCCAGGCTCATGACTAGTTTCAAGTCCTCGTAAACATGAACACCCTGGGTCTCCTCAACCTCCACTGTCCATAGTCTTCCAGCATCACCCAACAACGGACCAGTCTCTTATTTCTTGTTCAGCCTGTCCTCACTTGCCTCCATACCTTTGGTCATGCGACTTTCCCTGCCTGAAATTCCCTCTCCCTTCTGGAAGCCCACCAAGCCTGGTCCTCATGATATTCCAGTGAATATCTCCTCCCTGAATTCTACAGTACTCACAGCCTCTACCATGCATTCTGGCTCTCGAATACTTACTAATTGTCTTACGTTGCCCAAATGTTCCAAGCATCAACTCAATTTAACACAAACATTAATTATATAACAAGTACCATGATAGACACGGAAGATAAAAAAAAAACGTGAAGAATCACGGGATGATTTTACAGTGTAGAGATGAAGAGAACACAAAGGCTTTCACTGTACAAAGCGGGGCACCACAGTAGAGAGGCAACTAGAATCCTGGAATCAGAAATGAAAGAGTCCTAACAACCTCAAATACTCCTGAGTTAGGTCTGAGGACAGCGACTTGGACTTTTGTATATCCTCCAGTGCCTAGTCTATTGTTTGGCTTCCTTTCAATGCAGTAGTTCACGGATAAATAACCCCTAATTTTTTTTTTTAATTTTTATGTTTATTTATTTTTGAGACAGAGAGAAACCCAGCAGGAGTGGGGGAGGGGCATAGAGAGGGAGACACAGAATCCGAAGCAGGCTCCAGGCTCTGAGCTGTCAGCACAGAGCCCAATATGGGGCTCAAACTCACAAACCATGAGATCATGACCTGAGCCGACGTCAGACGCTCAACCGACTGAGCCACCCAGGCATCCCTCTCCTGATTTTTCAAGACAACCTGGTGCCCTTGGCAAAAACTCCCATTTCAAAGTAAGGAGAGTGATATTTGGGAAAGTTGCCCAGAAACTGCCCTCAGCTAATGAACGGCCAGCCAACCAACAAGTATTAATCGAGGGCTGCTTTATGCACTGACCTAGACATTGTGGGAAAACAAAAAGTAGAAGTAGTTCTTGTCCTGAAAGACTTTGTTGAAAAGATTAAATAATTAGCTCCTACCCTTATTATGCTCAATAGGAAGCCTGTCCTTCTGGGCTCCCTACCTCACTAACAATTGATGCTCTAAGGTCTACCTTGGGGTCTGTCTCGGCTCTCTGTGCACCTTTTAGGGGAGAAGAATCCTGGTTAGCTTCAGGGTCCCAGAGAACCCCATTTGGTTTCCTGTCCTGAGAAATTGTAGAGCAGTGGCTACTGTAGGGGACATGTATATGCACTCTGGCCTCAAGTGGTCCTCTGATCAGTTTACCTTGACCATCTTACCTCTCCTGATAGAGACCTTCCCTGGGGTTCCAGGACAGAGTCCGTGAGCTTGGAACTTTATGCAAGAAAGAGATGGAGGTGAGAAGAGCTTCAGAGCCAGAAGATGGTATATTTGCTTATATTACAATGAAAAACAACTGGTAAAGATATATATTGACTAAAACCTGAAGTACCAGTCATTTTTCCTCTAACACTTGTAAGGGCAGGATACCAACCCCAGAAAAGAAAGCCTCCTCCACAAAGGGTGTGGGGGAAGGGATTGCTTCCTCACTGGGAGTCAAAACACAGGATCTATCAGTCACTTTAAGAAGTGAAAGGAAAAAGGGGTGATTCCTCTGCTGGACTAAACCCCCCTATGAAACAGGGGCACCAGAATAAAGTGCCAGCCGCCTTGGTTCTGCTCAAGGCTCTGTTCCATTGTCTCAGTGACCTATGAAAGCCTTGACATCAGAATGTCTCATCTCGATGGTGTGCAGGCTGGGAGCTGGAATGACGTCAAGAGAAGGCTGGCCAAGAAAGACGGTGGGTCTGGGAAAGGCTTCCCCCTCCCAGCCGACGGGAATCTTTCCCAGATGCTGGGATGCACCGTCCTTCCTCACCCCCCATCCTCCACCCCCTGTCCCTCAGTGCCCGCCTATCACACACAGCTTGGTTCATTTTCAGGAAATTAGATCCTACCAGCAAGAGGAAGAGGGGGATGGGGGACGTCCACACATACACATGCTGTCCAAACCCTGCCTTAAAACAAAAGCCGCCTGAAATAATTAATCCAAGATCTGGCAGGGGTCTGCTCTCAAGAATGGATTTTTTTTCTTTTTGTAACTAGCCAGCCTACCATACTCAGACGTAAGGCTCCCTCCCCCCACCCCCACCTTTCTGCAGAAACTCCAAGGCTTGGGACTATGCGGCTCAAAACACCAAAACCATGGGAATATATTCGTATCCAATACCAATACCTTTTAACTGAGTCGCTCAGAAAGACCCTCCTTTAAGATAGCTTGGGTGAGGAGTCAGAACCAAGCCCAAACTGTACCACCTGAAAGGCCAAAAACAAACAAACAGCCTCAGGTGAGAGGAATTTAGCATCACTCCCGGCCAGGGCCCGTGGGTGACTTAGGTAAGGAGGCGCGGCCACCACCGCAGCTCGGAAGCTGGTACCAAAGTGTGGCCTTGGGGCCAGAGAGCACGACTCCTGCTGGCCTAGCTCTGCACCCAAAGGTATGCGGGCGCTGAGACATCTGCAAGGCTTTATCAATCCAATAAAGACACGCTCTTTAATCCGGCATCTTCCACAGGCACAAAGCCCCCGAGCAGCCAGTGAAAAGCCAACAAAGGCATAGAGGAAGCCGCCCCCGCGCCCCGTCCCGCACGCTGCATTGTATACATATTTAAAATAGCCAGCAAAGTTCCAGGCCGGGAACTTGAGCTCCCTCTAGGAGATCCCAACCCGAGCGCGGATTTAATTCTCCTCCAACAACCACAACAAAGACCAGAGTTTGAGCGCACAAAGGCAAGGGAAGGGGGTAGGAGAGCGAAGCCGCCACACAAAGGCCGCGAACCCCTCGGCTCCCACGCCCCCTGCCCCCCTCCCTCCCCCGCACATTCAGAGACGTACCCGGCCCTGGAGTTAAACCTGATTTTTTTTTTTTCAAATTCCGCGCTGTGCAGAGCCTCGTTGGGCGCCAGGACGCCTCCTCGCTCGTCCCATTTCATGCCAAACTTAACTCAAGACGGAGAACTAGCCCTCTCTATCTGATCTTAAGCCTCGAGCCCCTCGGCGTCTGCGGCCAGCCCGGCGTCCGATCGCTCTCCCGCCCCGGGGACTCACCGTTACACCACTGGAATGGGTGCATCAATGAACTCTCGGCTGGCTTCCTCCGGCGAACAAACGCAGGCGCCGGGTAGGGCACACGGGCTGGGCGCCCCGGCTTTCGGGTCCGCAGGAGGGGCGGGTGCTGTCCGCGGCCAGCAGCCTGTCTCCACAAGTCGAACTCCCTCCGGGGTGGTGGGGGTTTCGGCTAGAATGGTTTCAGAGCAACAAAGAGGGAAAGGGGGGGAAACAAACAAATAGAAAGTCCCCTGGATGAGCGCACCACTGAGGAAACGCAGGAAGGGCCCCCGGGCTGGGGGAGATGCAGGGCGCTACAGAACAGGGCGGGGGCGCCCAGTTCGCAGAGGAGGGAAAAGCTTCGGCGGGAGCCTTGGCGAGAAGGTGAGCTGCTAGGACTCCGAAACTGACACGGGCTGTGCGCACACCCCCTCCCGTTTTACTCCCCGCGGCAAACTCCGCCCCCCGCCCGTCACCTGCCCGCCGGCCAATGAGAGCCGGGTATTACTTGCAGGCCCGCCCCCCCCCCCCCCTCCAAGGGGCGAGCATCTTTGCATTGTGCGCGCCTCCCTCTTCGCCTTCCCAGTGCTCGGGAAACTTTAAAGAGAAGAGTGCAGCGCGGTGCGAAGCTCGGCGCTGGCGAGGGCCTGCCTCCTCCGCCCGGACCTGGAGGAAACCGAACAATTAGTGCCACATTGTTTTCCGCCTCCAGAGCTGTTACTGTTTAGCATTTCTATAGCTCTTTGAGAAGCCAGTTCTAAGGGAGGGGTTACATTTCTGCTCGGAGGTCCGGGACTCTGGTCCTGGGTGGTGGCTAGCAACACGTTCCTTTGCTCACTGCAAAAGGGGGAACTGAAGCAACAGGGTAAAAGAGATCAATTCCCAAAATGAGATCTGGAAGGAGCTCAGGTTGTCCTCTCATGTTTGGTCAGCCTCTCATTTTACAAACAAGGAACTAAAAGCCCAAAGGTTAAGCCTCAGGTAGATCTCTCAAGGCCGCCTCCACGCTCCTGAGTAGCAGAATCAAGCCCAGAAATCCATATGGACAGTACTTCGAGGGGAAGTCTCTTCAGCATCTAGCACCACCTAGGTGTTGAATAAATAGCAGTTGGAAGAAAGACTGAATGTCTTAATTCCCCGTCCAAAGTAATTTCTTTTTATCTGACATTGCATCGCTTGTTTGTTTCTGTCTTGTGTGTCTTTCTGTCTTTCATTTATACAGAATGTGTTCACCGTGAACCTACTTTGTGCCCAGCACTGTTACACCGGAGACCCATCAAGGTTGCTGGCGACAGCAGGGTTCTACTCTTCTGTGATTCTTAAGGCCCGTGGAGACAGACAGTAAACAAGCAGGCAAACAAGTAAGAATGACTCAATCTCATCTTCCAATTAAGCTTAATCTGTTAATTGAAGGTGATAAACACTTTCCCTAAGGCTTGGGAATTTGTGACACCCAAATAAGATTATGCATATGAGTGCTTTGTCATTTAAAAGCATGATGGTTAAGGTATTAAATAACTTGGCTGAGATCACACAGCAGTATGCAACAAACAGTTTAGCACTTAATTACGTAATTGTCTTATAACAATTGTTTTCCTTTAAGAGCTGGTCTGGGGGATTGAAATCATGTACGGATCCAACTCATTTAATCTCTTAATTGGGCAATTGCAAAAGCTTCCTAAGTGGCCTCTGACTCTAGTCTCTGCCTCACACTTTAGAGCCCACAGGAATTATTTATATTAGGGATGTTACACATATGAAGAGTCCCAGGCCCAGAGCCCAGAGATTCTGTGGTTAAAGAGTGGGTCCCAGAATGCTTGGTCTCCACCTTCCCCCACCTCTGCAAGGCCAAATTCTCAAACAGTTATGCTAAAAGAAATAACACTTGAATCTCCCTCTCAAA
This sequence comes from Suricata suricatta, assembly GCF_006229205.1. NCBI lineage: Eukaryota > Metazoa > Chordata > Mammalia > Carnivora > Herpestidae > Suricata > Suricata suricatta. The sequence continues at coordinate 29,136,063 of NC_043700.1, forward strand.
TCTCTCCTGTCTGCTCAGCCCAGAGTTATCTTCCTAAAACATAAATCTGATCATTTACTTCTCTTGCTTGATAACCTTTATTGGTTCCCTTTACTTCCGGGATGAAGTCAAATTGTAGAGTGTGGCATTAAAATTGTTTCGGTCTTCCTAATGCCAAATACACTCTTCTTGTTCACGCGCTGTCCATCAGCCACAAAGCTTTTGCTGTTGTCTCCCAAACACAGGACATTCTTTCTTGCCTATGATTTTGGACTCGGCATCACTGATGTTTGAATGCGCTTTTTTTGGGGGGGGCCAGATATTTTGTAAGATTCAGCTGAAAACATACCTCTTCTGTGGCTCACCCTTGTCATTGTCCCTGTCTGCACCTCTTTCAACACCTCATGTAAAATGTAGTCTGTTATGGGATTATCAGGATAATTCCAGTGATTTCCTAATTGTGAGCCCTTCTTGAGCCCTCCTTCCTTGTCAGAGATTTTTCCAAGGGCGCGAACCACTTTTGTGGGGCTGATGTCTGGTTCAATAAGTTCTTTTAGAACAGATGTATGTGCGCGCATGTGTATAAATTACCATACAATTCAAGCTAGGTTCCAGGCAGTGTTAAGGATTTAAAAATGTGTATAATTGTTATGCAATAGTTCTTTCTATTCATTGGCTCAAGGGGAAGGTGTTGATAGGCTAGATTGCATTAAGTTCCTGCTAGGCGTTGGTGCTTTGAGGGCACAGATTTCCCTCTCATCTGGGAAGCCCAATGCATCCCTTCCTGGTCTGTCACCCTCATCCCTCCTGTGGACGGCCAGGAGGGCTGTGCCTCAGATGATGGCTTAGATTGGGAGGTGCAGGTTGAAAGGCTTTGGCCTTACACATCTTTGAAAAGGTTAGTTCAGTCTCCCAGCATCTCCTAGACTGAAGGTCTTACCAAAGACAAGCTGATTTCCCACAACACATCAATATGATTTACGTAATTTACCCCCATTCCCCCATCCAGAGCATTCAGACCCCTAGCCTCTTGTGAGTCAGGAAGATATATCTGGTTATTTTATCGAGGAAGACACTGAAACAGTAAAGAAGATGATGGATTATATATTCAAAGTTACTTGAGAAATCTGAAGTAGAATTAGGTTTCTAAATCTTCCGTGGAAAGAGGGAAAGGTAATACTAAGCCTCCAGGAAAACTTTTAAGGAGTCAGAGATTCTCTTCATCCCCACCTCCCTACCCCAGCATCCTCTTAGACACCCCATGGGCCTCCTCATTTGAAGGCCTTGCAAGCACTAGAGAACCACTTTGGGGAGAAACAGCTAATTCTGTGGAGGAGCACGGGGCCAGAAAACTTGATCGTCCCATTTCACCTTCAGTAAGGGAGCCTCTCTCCTGTGGTCCTCACAATCCAGCCCTAAGGTATGGAAGAGAACACTAACCATGCTCATACGTAAAAAGTGATCACTGGGTCGCATGGGTGGCTCAGTGGGTTGGGCACCTGATCTTGATTTCAGGTCAGGTCATGATCTCTCAGTTCATGCGATCGAGTCCTCTGTCAGGCTCTGCACTGACCACATGAAGCCTGCTTGAGATTCTCTCTCTCCCTCTCTAAACAAACAAACATTTAAAAAGTGATAAGTAAGCCCAACTGAAAATGTCATACTTCAAAATTAGACAATTTATCACATTTCCCCAAACATTTTTTTTTTAATTGAGAGAAAGTGGGGGAGGAAGTGGAGAGGGAATCCTAAACAGGTTCCATGTCCAGCTTGGAGCCTCACTCAGGGCTCCAGGTGGGGCTCCATCTCACAACTGTGAGATTATGACCTGAGTGAAAATTGAGGGTTAGTTGCTCAATTGACGGAGCCACCCAGGCAGCCTACATTTCCCCAAACTTATATTTCTTTAATTTTTTAAATGTTTATTTATTGTTGAGACAGAGAGAGAGGGAGAGAATGGCAGAAAGAGAGGGAGACACAGAATCCAAAGCAGGCTCTAGGCCCCGAGCTGTCAGCACAGAGCCTGACGCAGGGCTTGAACCCACGAACTGTGAGGTCATGACCTGAGCCCAAGTTGGGATGCTTAACCCACTGAGCCACCCAGGTGCCCCTCCCCAAACTTTTATTTCTTAGGAGAAGTTTACAAGAGAGGAACACACAATTCTTTGAAGGGGTTCAGAGTTGCTCGTTTTATATGTGGGCAAATGAGGTCTTTTACTTGTTTTATTCTTGAAAGATCTGGCCTTCCTCTGTCCAGATACCTGGGAGGTTTCAGTACCAGGATGCTTTTCAGGGATTGATGCAACCTTTTTTTTTTTTTAATGTTTATTTATTTATTTTTCAGAGAGAGGGACAGAGGGTGAGCAAGGGAGGGGCAGAAAGAGAGAGGGAGATGGAGAATCCTAAGCAGACTCTGTGCTATCAGCGCAGAGGCCAACAGGGGCTCAAACTCAGGAACTGAGCTGAAATCAAGAGTCGGTCGCTTAACCGACTGAGTCACCCAGGTGCCCCAGGAGTTGATGCAACTCTTGATGAAATGTGTTCATAATTTCCCTGGTTCCCCAGGAAAGCAGGGCAACAATCTCCCCTCCCTGCCCCTCAGCTTCACCCCTATGTGGGAAATCCAATAGGAGAGTCATTGGTATGACTTAAGAGGCAAGTCTTCCTTTCTCTCTCCACAGGTTGGGTCAGTTCTGGGATGATGCCAGGGTTTTATTCTTAAGTGTCTCATACGTGTTCCCTTATGCTCTACTTAAGTATTCAAGGAGGCTGGAAGGAAACAGAAGCTATGGGTGTTAGGGTTCTGTTTTTCCCAGGAATTAGACATAGTCCTGCTATGTCTTTGGATTCCGGAATGAAGCGGGTACTCTAGGCCACAGCTGAACCGTCTCAGGAGTGAGAGTGGAAATGGGACAATCAGGAGAGTGGTGAGAGTAACACCTTTGATTGCCCACCCACCGCTTCCCAAGTCAGTGCTTCCCACACTTTCGTTTATTCCTCACCAACACCTCCAGGAAAGTTTTCTACTTTCCAATAGGATAAAATGGAAGCCCAGGAAAGTTAGGTCTTAGCAAAAGTCACAGAACTCTTAAGTGTTGGTGAGGGAGGTTCCAACCAAGCTCCGTCCCTCTCTCTCTCCACAAAACATGCTCTTTCCTCAACACTAGTACGGTGGTTAAGAGTGAAGGCTCTGGAATCTAGCATGGTGTTTACTACGCCAAAACTCACTTCCTCACCTGGAAAATGAGGGCTTGTAGTAGAATCTACCATAGAGGGTCATAAGAGGAACAGCGTTTGATAAACGCTTGACATATGACAGAAACAAAATAAGCCCCCAGGAAATACTCATTCTCATTACCTCCACACTACATCATGAAGTATCATGGCTCAGAAGCAGATCAGACCAAACAGCCAGTACATCCGGGGTATTTTAATTAGGATGCACACTGGGTCATTGTGGTGGTTTTGAAAGCACATCCACAAGTCTTGAATGCTCCTCCCCGGAAGGGGTAGAGCCTAATTACCACTCTCTTGAGATCACCCTGGGCTTGTGGACCATCTAACAAGTAGAATGAAGCAGAGGTGGGTTGTAAAAGTGCGTTGCAGTTTCCTTCAAAGACGCTCAGGGCACCTGGGTGACCCAGTCAGTTAAGTGTCCGACTTCAGCCTAGGTCATGATCTCAGTTTGTGAGTTTGAGCCCTGCATCAGGCTCTGCACTGACAGCCCAGAGCCTGCTTGGGATTCTCTCTCTTTGCTCCCCACCCCACACTCTCTCTCAAAACAAACAAACAAACAAACAAACAAACAAACAAAAGACACCCACTGATGCAAAAGCCATGTGGTAAAGAATGACGGTCTCTGATAACAGCCCTTGGAATGAGCTTAGAAGGAGATATTTTTGCTTTAGTCAAACATCAAGTGACTGCAGGTTTTGCCAACACCCTGGCTGCAAACCTCAGGAGAGACCCTGGGACAAAACCACACAGTTAAGCTTCTCCTGAATTCCTGACCCTCAGAAACTCTGAGACAACAAATATTTGTTGTTTTAAGCCATTGAGTTTGGGGGAGGGGGAGGGTAATGTGCTATTTTGCAAAAAATAAATAATGCAGCTACTGTAACAAAGAGACATAACTGCAGAGGCTCAAAAAAAATCTAGTTTATTTCTGTCTTGTAAATACTCCAAGAAAAGGAGGTATAAGGCAAGGAGGTAGTTCTGCTTCACAAAGCCATCCAGAGACTCAGGCTCTTTTCTCTTGCTGCTTGTTTCATCCTGAGATGTGTTCCTTGTCTATACATTAGGAGCTGGCTTGCCAGATACTTTCTTATGTTTCAACCCCAAGGGATTTGGGGGGACAGCGTCTACTCTGTAAGAAATGGAGCATTACTCTTGTTCCCATTCCATTGGTGAGAACTTAGTCATATGGTTCCAGCTATATGCAAAGGATGCTGGGAAATGGAGTCTCTAGACGGACAGTCATGAGTCCTGCCGTAGCTCAGGATGGCTCTGTTAATAACAGGAAGAAGTGGAGAATGGACGGTGAGTAGTGTCTCCCTACCCAAGTCCAGGTGTTGCTGCCCTCTTTGAGACTTTGGTTAGCTACCTCTCTAGGGCTGCTTTCTTCTTTATAGAATGAATATCATGGGGTACCTGGGTGGCTCAGTTGGTTGAGTATCCGACTTCTGCTCAGGTCATGATCTCACAGTTCATGGGTTGGAGCCTAGCATCAGGCTCTGTGCTGACAGCTCCAAGCCTGGAGCCCGCTTTGGGTTCTGTGTCTCCCTCTCCCTTTGCCCCTCCCCTGGTTACACTCTGTCCCTCAAAAATAAATAAACATCAAAAAAAATTAAAAAACAAAGTGAAGAATCAGATAAGATTGGTAGATTACAGCCCCTTTTTTAGAGCAGAATTTTTAAATTGAAGTGTGTGTGTGTGTGTGTGTGTGTGTGTGTGTGTGTGTTTTAAAGAGAGAATGAGTATGAAAGCAGGGAAGAGGAGCAGAGAGAATCTTAAGCAGGCTTCACACTCAGCACAGAGCCCCAGTGCAGGGCTCGATCCCATCATGAAAGGATCATGACCCGAGCAGAAATCAAGAGCCGGACGGACACTCAACTGACTGAGCTACCCAAGCAGCCCTATTAAATAATAGAAAAACTGGAAACTTCCCACTTTGAATCACCCTGGGGTTTCTCTCCCTGCACCTGCTCCCCGTCGGTGGCCCCCTGAAAAGCTATTTGGAGTACTAGGGCTCTGAGGCATGGTCAGAAAATCACCGAATGAGAAATCCTCCTGGATTCCTGCCAGTTCCAGTATTGTTGAGGTTGGAACCATTCACCTGTGTGTTCTGAGCTGGGCTGATCACAGCCTTGTCATGGTCGGCAGCTGGGAGTTTCCTGCGCATGCATTTGTGTTGTTGGCGGAGGACACTAGACTGGGCTTTGCTGCAGGGGTCCGGCCTCTCCTCACTTTCTTTTAACCTTTTCCTGAACTTGTGGCATATGTCTCCTTTCTCGTGATGCAAGAGAGGGTCCTCCCATCCCTGGGCCTGGGGCCACCGTGCTGTGCAGCTGGGAAGGAGTGCTCGCTCTAAGTTGCTGGTACACCTCACCCTTGTGTTCTGTCCCACGGGTGGGGCTGTGGACATTCTTGAAACTGACTCTGTCTTCCTCCCGGGTTAATATTTCTACTACCCCTCTCGCCTTGGCCCTTTTTTGGTCATCGTTGGCCTCAAGTGGGATTAGGAGCTCAGGTTCTACCAAGGTTATAGGTGGTGGGTATGAACTTGCCCAGCCCTGACCCACTTTGTGAGTGAACTCCAGAGACCAGCAGGAAGGGGCCTTTCCTCTCAATTCTCAAATATACACACTGCCTCAGGGAAAGTTACCTAGAAGGACCGAGAGTCCCTTTCTTTTAGCCTGCAGATGAACGTGGCTGATAAACATTCCCCTCCTTGCTTCCCAAAGTCACTTTTCGGTTCTTTCCATTGGCTTCCAAGGGGCCTTCCTGAGGAACTGGCCGTGCTAGCCACCTTCTCCCAGGCTGCTTCCAGCTGCTTAAATGAGGACTTGGCAGAGGACATAAGGGCCACATCAGGGGAACAATCCTAGGCCATTTCGAAGGCTAGTGACTACTGCCCACAAACAGAATGTTCCAACAATGGCAGGGATTGGGGCGCCTGGGTGGTTCAGTTAGTTAAGCGTCCGACTTCAGCTCAGGTCATGATGTCGCAGTTTATGGGTTTGAGCCCCGCTTCGGGCTCTGTGCTGACAGCTCAGACCCTGGAGCCTGCTTTGGATTCTGCGTCTCCCCTTCTCTCTGTCCCTTCCCTGTTCATGCTCTGTTTCTGTTTCTCAATAATAAATAAATGTTAAAAAAAATGTAAAAAAAAAGAATGGCAGGGTTTGAGGTGGGGATTGGGAAAAAATGAGGCAAAATAGACTGCTCTGGGCTTCTTAGGATAAGGAATATCTTACATTTCTTGGTAAGATGTTGAGGCACATGATAGGGTTGATTTAACACAGGGACTATAGGCAAGTGCTCATTTATTTATTTATTTATTTATTTAATGTTTTACTTTATTTTTGAGAGAGAGAGACAATGTGAGCAGGGGAAGGTCAGAGAGAGAGGGGGACACAGAATCTGAAGATAGGCTTCAGGCTCTGAGCTAGTTGTCAGCACAGGGCCCAATGCGGGGCTCGAACCCACGAACTGTGAGATCAGGACCTGAGCCAAAGTCGGATGCTTAACCGACTGAGCCACCCAGGCGCCTCAAATGCTCTTTAAAAAAAATATATATATATGTATATATATATATAATTTATTGTCAAGGAAGCTAACATACAGTATGAACAGTGTGCTCTTGGCTTTGGGAGTAGATTCCCATGATTCATTGCTTATATACAACATCCAGTGCTCAACCCAGCAAGTGCCCTTCTCAGTGCTCACCCATGTTTGCCTCTCCGCCTCGGCCCCCCATCAACCTTCAGTTTGTTCTCTATATTTAAGAATCTCTATGGTTTGCCTCTCTCTCTGTTTGAAACAATTTTTTCCCCTTCCCTTCCCCCATGGTCTTCTGTTAAGTTTCTCAAATTCCACATGAGTGAAAACATATATCTGTCTTTCTCTGGCTAACTTATTTCACTTAGCATAAGACCCTCCAGTTTCATCCATGTTGTTGCAAATGGCAAGATTTCATTCTTTTTCATTGCTGAGTAATATTCCAGTGTGTGTGTGTGTGTGTGTGTGTGTGTGTGTGTGTGTGTGTGTACACCACATCTCCTTTATCTATTCATCAGTTGATGGGCACTTAGGCTCTTTCCATACTTTGTCTATTGTTGAGAGCGCTGCTGTAAATATTGTGGCGCCAGTGTGTAGGCAAATGATCTTGAGTGAAACAGGTTCAGTGTAAGAACACAGTGTGGGGAGTGATGACCTGGAGAGCAGGTAATACTTCATCTAAACGGGACAGTCCCTACTTACCATTGTCATGTGGAGATGTAGGCTCACTGTTCCTTTCAAAATTGTAAGAGGGGCGCCTGGGCGGCTCAGTCGGTTAAGCATCCAACTTCAGTTCAGGTCATGATCTCACGGTTCATGGATTCAAGCCCCATGTCCGACTCTGTGCTGCCAGCTCAGAACCTGGAGCCTGTCTTCAGATTCTGTGTCTCCTTCCCTCTCTGACCCTCCCCTGCTCATGCTGTTCTCTCTCAAAAATAAAACAAAACATTTAAAAAAATTTAAAAAAACAAAAAAACCCAACAATAAAACAAAACCAAAATTGTAAAAGAAACTAGAAATCCATATCTTGTGGGACATTTTTCAAGCTTTGAACCATTGCACAGATCACAAAACACCCTCTGCTAGTAAATTTAGGTGTCAGGCTGCCAGTTTGCCACCCCTGATGTAAAGCCCTTTCCAAATGAATCTTCTTCCCTGTATGGTGTGTCGCCAACTCCCAACTGAAAACACACACACACACACACACACACACACACACACACACAACCATGCTGGAGATTGGTCTCAGCATTTTGAACCAGTGGTTAGATGCTCACATGGAAAGGTCTTTTTGAAGAGTCCAAGGCTGATTCTTGCTTCCCAATACTGCTGTAACAATCACCATGAACTGAACGGCTTAAACAATGCGAATGTATGGTCTTCCAGTTTTGTACCTCAGAAGTCTGACATGGGTCTCGTTGGGCTAATATCAAGCCCTATCAGCAGGGCCATGTTTCCTTCTGGAGGATCAGGGGAGAATCTGTTTTCTTGCCTTCTCCCACTTCTAGAAGGAAGCTGCATTCCATCATCCACAGCCCCCTTCCTTGTCTTCTAAGCCAGCAATGGGGCCTCAGTGTGAAAAGGTTCTGTGGTTTTCAGGATTCACATAATGGGGCCCACCAGACAGTCCAGTATTATTTGCTTATGCAAGGTTGTAGTTTAAAGTTTGTTTTTTCATTTATTTAAGTAATTTCTACACCCAACATGGGGATCAAACTCACTACTCCAAGAGCAAGAGTTGCGTCCTCCACTGACCGAGCCAGGCACCCCCCAAGTTGTGTTTTAATTGCCTCTGCAAGATCCCTTTTGCCACATGAGGTAACATTTTCTCAGGATCCAGGGATGAGGGTATGAACAGGGCTCTTCCCTAAAGTTTGGGATCTTTTGCTCCTTCAAAAAAAGCTCTAGGAAGAGAAATCTGTGATAAACTGGTCCTTCCTTTCTTCTTCCTTCCTTTCCTCTTTTCTTCCTTCTTTCTCCCTTCCTTCTTGTTTTATTTATTTATTATTAAAACAGTTTTTCAAATTCAGTATAGTTAACATACAGTGTTACATTAGGTTCAGGTGTGCAATATAATAATTTAGCAATTCCATACATCTTAGTGCTCATCACCATAAGTGTACTTTTTTTTTTTTTAAACCCTTAATGTTTAGTCATTTTTGAGAGATGCAGGGAGATAGAGCATGAGTGGTAGAGGGGCAGAGAGAGAGAGAGAGAGAGAAAGAGAGAGACAGAGACAGAGCAGAGCAGAGGAGGGGCAGAGACAAGGAGACAAGAATCCAAAGCAGGCTCCAGGGTCTGAGCTGTCAGCACAGAGCCCGACATGGGGCTCGAACTCACAAACCAGGAGATCATGACCTGAACTGAAGTCAGATGCTCAACCAACGGAACCACCTAGGTGCCCCAGCTTTATCTTTCTTCTTGACCGGCTCCATTCTCCCTGGTCAGCCTTCCTTCTGTGTGAGAAACTGCTGGCAGAGGCCTCTCTGCGCAGCCAGCGGGGCACTCCCAGCCGGTCTGGCTGCAGGTCCGCCTGCTACATCGGGCGCAGAAGCAACGGTTCTCTCTTAGCTCCGGTCCCTGCGGAGCCTCTCAGCTGGGATTAGTTGCAGGGGTGAGGGACTGGGCAAACAGCCCTCCCTCTCTCCAGTGGCAGCACAAGCTCTGGGGCTTGCATAGATGTCACACAGGCCAAGGCTGGAGGCGGCAAGGGCGGGAGCCCGCAGGAGGACCAGAGTGCCTGGGGCCTTGGCTCCGAGGGGCGTGGCCCAGCCAGACAGGAAGTGCAGTCTGACTCTAACACGGGCTCCTTTATTCAGGTGTCTTTACAATTCCTTTGCTAGGGTTCAGATGGCCAACTGCTCCCAAGAACAGGATTAGGGAGATTGGACGTTCGCCGTTGGTTTTGGCAGATGGGAACAAGACCCACCTGTGACAGTGGTTCCCACCCCACCCCCTACCCTCACCGCCCCCCAGCCCCTTGGGAAGAAAGCACTGATTCTTTCTGTGTAACGGCCGGGCTGTGGCCACTGGCTTCTCTCCCTGCAACCATATAGCTCCACAACACACACACACACACACCCACCCACCCACCCTTAAATGGTGGAGTTAGGTCCGAATGGCGCAGCAGCAGGATGATTGCACACACAGATTCTGGGCCAGAGCACCAGGTCTGAGTCCTAGCGCTTCCGTTTACTATTTGTGTGTCCTTTGGAAAAAGTATTTCTCACCTCCAGTTCCCTGTTCCTCAGCAATGCCAGGGGGCTTCACAGGGGTTTTATGGAGATTAAATGGCTTAGTGTGTTAATATCTGTAAAGACAGAAGACTGAGCAAAGCACGGCTTTGTTAAATAATAAAAATATGTAACCTGCTCTGTGAGGATAATCTTTGGTCAAATATACTTTAGTAGCTGTCCTTCTCTACTAGAAATTAGAAATAAATTCTAAAGTTCTTCGGCTTGAAAAACTTCCAGGGGATTTACGGGAGGCAGATGCAGCCTGCAGAGTCACACGGCTGCGATCACCTCAATAGCCATCTATTTACTAGACTAGAACAAAGGGGGTCCCAGTTCTACCGTACTCTGTACTGGTTGGGCCACACTGACAGGGAATTAACTGGTGCCTTTTGATTAGAATCCATGTTCCTAAGGATGACCTCACTCTGCCCCTTAGAACGATTTGACCCTCCACACTAATAGAAATTTGAGGCCCCAGGGGCACCTGGGTGGCTTAGGCCATTAGGTAAGCTGCCGCCTTCAGCTGAGGTCACGAACTCATGGTTCCTGAGTTCGAGCCCCATGTTAGACTCTGTGCTGACAGCTGAGAGCCTGGAGCCTGCTTCGGATTCTGTGTCTTCCCTCCTTTCTGCTTCTTCCCTGCTTGCTCTCTGTCTCTCTCGCTCTGTCTTTCTCAAAAATAATAAACATTTTAAAAAGTTAAAAAGAAATGCAAGGTCCCAGCTACTAGATCTTGCTGGCCTCCCATTGTCCAGGTCTAGCTGAAAGCACAGACACCAGCACTGGGTGCCACAATCAGAAAGAGATGGCTCTGTGGGCGAGGCTGGGGAAGAAACTAGCAACATGACAAATGCAGACTCTTGGAAACAATCAGAGCTGTTGGGCGGAAAGTAAGAAGACACAGGAGAGCCAGCGAGCTGGCTTCAAACCACGGGGAGGGACGGAGCAAGAGAAAGAACACTTATTAAATAGTGGCTGGGCTCTGAGCTTTTATTGCGTATCTAATCAAATGCCCATAGCAACTCTGGGGAAGCAGACAGAACTAAGGCATGAGTAGGTGGGGAAGAGACAAAATACTCGTCCAAAAGCCCTAATAACCAGGGAGCCCAGGCTGCCAGATCTTTGGCTTCATCTCCTTAGCACTGTATCGGGACTGAATGATGCAAGCGCAATATTAGAGCTTTTTCATACCGAGAGCTAGGAAAATGGTGTGGGAGTTGTGTACTGGTCCCTTACCATGACAGGTGTCCAAGCAAGTGATTGATGATGATCATGAAAGATTTTAGAAAGGCAATTTATTTATGCCTTGTTGGAGGGTGGAGATGGATTATCTACGAAAGTCCCTTCCAGCTTTGAGAGTCTGAGTTTCTGTACTTTGGGGTAAGATATACTTTTCAGGTATATTAAGTGATTTCTCTTCCTTGTATTTTTCACTTTCTCTTCTGTCTCCTCCTATTCATGCAGATATTCTGCTCTGGGAAAATGTCTTTTTTTATTAAAATTTTTTTTAGTGTTTGTTTATTATTGAGAGACAGAGAGAGACAGAGCATGAGCAGGGGAGGGGCAGAGAGAGGCGGGGACACAGAATCCGAAGCAGGTTCTGAGCCTGATGCAGGGCTGGAACTCCCAAACCGCAAGATCATGACCTTAGCTGAAGTCAGACACTTAACTGACTGAGCCACCCAGGCGCCCCAACCGGGTTTTTTTTTTTTTTTTTAAAGGAGGGATGTGGTGGCTGGCAGTATGACCGTGGGGATAACAGAAAGATCAGACTATTCTCTCTGGTTGGTGAGTCTAAATTTGCGCCAAGTTTACTAAGGAGATGGTGTTTCACTCAAGTGAGGCAAACTTGGAAAGATTACAAGAGGAAGCAATCACATCATGCCTCCTTCCCTCTCCTCCAATTCCTTGATAACCAGGGAAAACCCAAACCCCTGAATGAAGAACTTAAGGCTGGGGTCGATTTAAGGTGGATATTCTGCCACCCCATCACGATGAAATATTTGAAAATAAAAGGGTGTTTCTCACACACCTGAGTTTGGGAATAGAGACCTCTTTTAAGTTGGGTAGAGGGAGGGCATGTCTTCCCCGCAGCTGCACAAACCGGTCGCAAGCCTGAAATTTTTGGTCCTCTGCTGCCCCTGTGTGGACATGGAGGGAAATAGCAGTTCCGGATTTCACTTATGGCCCCGCGTAAAATTGGACTTGAGAGAAAGAATCCGCCCCTAAGAACTACTGGGGGTTTATGACCACCGTGAGGGAGTCAGGAACTGTGCTCTCCCCAGCAAGATGGGGTTCCGCAGGAGGGAGGTGGGGAGTCCCTGCAAACTGTCAATGAGTTCACAAGGCTCTTCTCTTGTCCACCATTTTTATTTTTCCTGGAGACACCTGCAGCCAGCAAGCGAGCGATCCTCAGAAGGCTCCCAGGCATGCCCCTCTGCAGCTCTTGGCTGCGGCCAGCGCCCACGGGCACCGCGCCAATCCTCCCACACCTCCTCTTCCTGTGCCTGGAGTAACAAGTCTGTGGGTTTCTCCCTCCGGTCTCACAGCTTTTCACACCCTCTCTGCACCGTCTGTCACTACACCACCATCTACACACACATCTAGACCATCACATTCGTGCTTGCGGCATCCCTGACTCCCTGCACAGGCACAGGGCAGACGTGGCACTTTTGTTTCGACAAGGGAGCGAGGGGAAACACTTGGGCACAATGGGGGAGAAAGGGCTCTGGGTCACTGTGAGCAGCCTGGCTGGAATCCGGGGTGTCTGAATCCCAGGACTGCCGTCCACCTACAGCGTGGCTGCTTCCTTCCCTGGTCAGCTCCCTCCTGGGCGCCCAGCACCCCCGCCCCCAGACCTCACTCCCCATCCCCTCCTTGCAAATAGCAACAGCGGCCGGCGGCCGGCCGGAGCCTCAGGCCTCTCGCTCTCCCACCTATGAGAGAGGATAGGGCATCTGGGCCTCCTCCCTCCAGCCGGGAGCCAGGGACCCATGTGCCTGGCCTGACCGCTCTTCCTCTCCCCTCATGCCTCCAGCCCCTGCCGCAGCCTGCGGTCCAGGGCCAGGAGCTGCCTCAAGAAGCCCCGGTTGGGGATGATGCCTCGGTGGTCCTTGACTTTCTTGATGGCCTCCACGAGGGTGAGGCGGTGGTACAGCATGAGGTAGGCCAGGACCAGTGTGGCGGACCGGCTCACTCCCACCGCACAGTGCACCAGGATCCTCCCTGTGAGGACAGACAGACACAGCAGGCAGCTGGGGGGCTGCTGGTAGGGGTTGGAGAAGGCTAGAGACAGAGCTATGGGGACAGGTGAGGAGGAAGACGAGCAAGAAGGGGTGCAAGGAGACAGGATGGGGTGCAGACTAGTGGTGGGAAGAATGCAGATCCCCCCGCCCCGGACAGAATAAGATGGATAACACACAGTGGCTCAGCTTCCAGAACACCCGAAAAAGGCTCACGGGCAGACACTCATCACCAATGGACGACTGGGTCTAGCACAGAATAGGGTCTCAGGTGATACTTCCCTCCTGCATTATCACTGCCACTCTATTAACATTTTGGGTTATCTCCTTCTCTTCTTTTCATGCATTGCCTTATACAAATAGCTGAGGGCATTTTTCTTCCCATTGCCTTGTACAGATGTTATACCCCGAGCATTTGTCATGTCATTGAAATCTCTTCCATCCTTGAATGCTCCGGCTTTCCCCTAACTTAACATCCACTGTTCCTTCCCCACCCCTTACTCTCCCCTCCTACCTCCTGGCTGGTTCAGTGCCCGGTGGATGAAATCCGCAGCCGTCTGGAAGTGGATGCTCATGTCAAAGGCGGGCGAGTCGTGGGCCTCGACACCCAGGTAGCGGATGCCCAGCCCCTCGTAGGCCTCTGGCGTCCCTCGCCACCTGCTGTGCGAGGCATTGAGGACATGGGTGATGCCCAGGCGACGGAGCTCCCTGCGGTTGTTGGCGATGTCCCTGCATAGAGTAGAGGTTAAAGGGAGGGTGGGGAAGCGAGGCCCTGGGGCGAGGAGCCCTGTCTCCTCCCTGGCCACTGCCTAGCTCATGTCATTGACTCCATGCTCCTGCCTTACTTCCTGATGACCTGGAGCAGGGGTGGGGGAGCCAAGATGGGCAATGACCTGGAGTCTTGCCCTTGAGCAAGGGTTGAGAGCACTGGGGAGGTTTTGCCTGGAGAAGAGAAGACTGACTGGGTGGGTGAGCAATCATCATAAAATATTGAAAGAGCTCTCCAAGGCGGCAGGCTTTGACTTGCTCTATGGAAGAACTCACTGGATCTGTACTTTGTGTAAGGAAGTCTGTCCCGACAGTGGAATCCTGCTGAAGAAAGACTGGAACCCTGGGAGAGAGTGATTTTCCCGCCACTGGGGCATTCAGGCAGCGGGAGGAGGTCAATGTGTAGGCATGGATGGGACAGAGGGAATTTGGACATCAGGTGGGTAGTTGGATAAGCTCACATTTCACCTCTCTGGTAACCTTGAGGTGCTGTGATTCCGGCCCTTGCTCCCACACCTAACTCCCCTGTTACTTTATACTCCGACACCCAGAATCTTCCCATGTTTTACCAGTTACTCCATGCCCACATTTACCCTGTGTTGTGAGGTCACCTTCAGGCATTCATCTGGGCCATACCCCTCAGCTTATGGGGAGACACCTCTCAGGCACCATGGCCATATCTCGGGGCAAAGGCCCTGGCCAGTGCAAACTCCTCAAGTAGAAAGAGCACTGAAGTTGAACCTGCAAGTCCTGGCTCTGCTACTTACGACCCGTGTGACCTTGGGCCAGTCACAACGTCTCTGAGCTTCAGTTTCCTCATCTGTAACCTGGGGGTAGTGGTACCTACCTCACAAGGCTGTTGTGAAGATTAAGAGAGAAAATGCATGTGAAAAACTCCTTGTAGACTGTAACGCCTTTAGGGGGGGAGGACCACTCTTCCCGTGATGCTCTTCTCTCCATGGCCCCCATCTTCCCCAGCCTCTGCACACATTGTGGCTTTGCCTGGTCAACTTTTCAGCTTACTACCCACTTCCTGGTTCTCAATGACTGCCTTCCCCCCAACCCCCTGAATCACAGCACAATAGATGGAAGGTCAGAGAAGTCTATTATGTCTGGTTCATAGCATTGGCACTCAATAATTAATTTTGCTAAAGCCATGACATTAGTACTTGAACAGAGACTCTGCCCAGAGTTGGGTATCTTAATAATCCTCCACTCTCTGTCCATGCACTCCTGCCCCTCAGTCTTCAACCTGGAACCAACAAAACAAGTCAGCACCCCCTTCCGCCCCTCTCCTTCCTTCTTGCGTGCACGCACACATACACATACACACGGCCATGACCCTGAGCTGCCAGGTACATACTGGTCTCCAAGGTAGAGGCCTGGCCAGACCTCATCCGCATGGTTACAGGCTGTCTTGCCCGTGTAGAGGAGCCTCTCCAGCTCAAAGACATTGAGGAAGGGGTGTTGAACAGCCGGCATCTCCTCCAGGGCCCCTCTCGAGCGAACAGGAGACCTGGAGCTACTCCGGGAGAAGCGGGCCATAAACGTCATAGACGCCCAGAGCCAGTTCCCAGGGCACATCTTAGAGGTGGCGGAAAGTGCGTGGCAGCTGCGGGGGCGGCTGCCGCGAGGATGGGTCCGTCTCCAGGTGGCTGTCGCTGGAGGAGGAACGGATGGGAGACACACCTGAGTGAGCGGAGAGCAGCTGCTTCCCTTCTTGCCAACTGGGCTGGGCCCTGGGGACAAGATCCTCAAGGGAGGGAAGGTAAGCCCCGCCCTGGGGGGGGCCTCCACGATTATTCTGTCCTTCAAGCTGCCGCAGCTCCTCTTTGCTCTTTGGCTCAGCCACGCAAGGAGGTGGGAGAGTCACATGTCCTTGTTTACGGGGAAAGGGAGCTGCCCAGCTGCCGGCTTTCTGCTCCACCACTCCACCCCCACGCCCGACGCACGTACACACACACACACACACACACACACACACACACACACACACACACACACACACATTTGATATTTGGGTGGCCGTGCCCACTGCTGGAGCTCTTGCCAGCCCGAATCTGGGTCTCATCTGCCCGGGGCTACAGGCAGAGAGCCTAGGGAGCTGGGGATGGGAACGAGGGGTGGCCTTGGAGCCATCCAGAGAGAATTAGCAGGAAGAGGGAGCAGCTGGGGCCGTGACATATGCCAAGCCTGTCTCCTCAGCGCTAGAGAGATGGGCTGCTTTAACCCATTGCTGCCCCACCACTGTTAAGAGTGCTATGGGGAGTGTCTCTTGGGGGCCAGGGTGAGTGGGGATTAGAAATGAAGAAGAAGTGCACATTTTTGAAAAATACTTGCTGGATACATGCACTAATGGAAGAAGGCGGCCGTCTATGTGCAAGAGACAAACCACCCTCCTTCGATCAGCGTACAGAAATTATTGACTAACCTCATCCCTAATATGAGGATTTCTGAGTCAGGCAGGGCTGGGCTAGTGTGTCCCGGTATGTGGGGGAGAGGTGGAGGCTGGGGGGCTGAAGAAGGGGGAGGAAGGAAAAAGGATGAGGGATCCTGCCAGGCCCAGGGGCTCAGAGGCTGAAAATGACCATCTGTGTTGCTGTTGGAGTCGAGTGGCCTGATGAAGGGCATGGGGTTGGCAGCGAGGGGCTTAGCAGGTGTGCCTGGGACTCCGTGGACAGCTGGCCCTTCTGAAAGTGGGAGCCTGTGCAGAGCTGGGGAGAGGCAGACTTTGAGACATATCCTGGGTCCTCCAGGCAGAGAGACCACTTGGCAAGACCCTCTCTCTCCTCTTCCTCCTCCTTCTCTCCCACTGTGATAGTAGGCTGGTCCCAAGGGTTCCCTGCCACTCCCTTCCTGGTCTTCTGCCCGGGCACCTCAACCAAAAGTCTAGTAGGGAGAGGCCATCTTTGACCTGCACACACTCTGTGAACCCATCCTTCATGGCCAGCCAGGACCTGCCCCCGTCCCCTTTCCCCCAGGCCAGGGGACACCATGCACCCACAACCCTTAGGAAGCAGGGGCATTAGGATCACGACTGCTGAGGGGAGCCTGGATCTTAGGGTGTTTGGGGACAGAGAATTTTTCAATGGCTGGGGCAGAAGGAACACAGAAATACGGCACTATGGTCTCCGCCGCCGCTGCCACCACCACCACCACCATCACCATCACCATCATCACCATCATCACCATCATCTGCCTTGTCTCCTCAGGCCTAAAGACCCCATCACTTTATTCCCAAACAACGGTTTCTTGGGTTCTCGAAACAGGTTCTGCTGCCTGTGTGATGCTGAATGATAAAAAGGAAGCGGGAAGGAGGCCAGGTGGAGGAAGGAGCTCTGTGGGACACTGTCCCCTCCCCCCCCCCACTCCCCGGGGGGCTGGAAAAGCCCCGTTCAGTCCCGGGGAGCCACCCCTCGGCCTTCTCCAATCCCAGCAGCCGCTTTCGGGGTGGGGGGGTGGCCCTCGCCCGTGGCCCCCTCCCCCAGCGGCCGCCGTGGCGGTTGTAACAGGTTCATGGCTGTCGCCCCAGCCCCGGCCGGCCCAGACAGCCGGGCGCTGACGGTGCAGGGAGGGAGCCCGGGGGAGCTCGGCCGGCTTGGCTCCCGCGTCCCCTGCCTCGGCGCTCTCTCCCCCGGACCCCACCCCGCCCCCAGCCTCTCGGCGCCCGCCGGGGAGGCGACCACCCCCCGCAGCCCCCGTACCTCGGCGCGAGCGCGGCCC
>NC_043700.1:29153887-29191364 GCF_006229205.1 Suricata suricatta
ATCGCAGGCGCAGCCAGCCCCACGGCCATGACTCTCCCGCCGCCGCCGCCGCCGCCGCCCCCGCCCGCCGCTGCCGCTGCCGCTGCGAGACCGGCTGACGGATTAGCCTCTATTTTTAAGCCGTGACACGCACGTCGAAGCAGGGCTCATATCAGCGTGTGTGTGTGTCGGTGACACACAAGGACACAGCCTCACGCCCAGCGGTCCGAGTGGACACGCAGCGTGGGCTCGCCCGCGGGTGTTTGCAGACCAGACACGGACCACAGCCCCGCCTGGTGTGCACGCCCCAGCAGACGTGTATTTTCGGAGCTGCGCCAATTACAAGGCATTTTGCATGAGTATGACATTATACAAGTCGTCCCAGACAGAGCCTTAGACACACCGGCTCCTCCCCAGGCGGCATTAACTAAGACACAGACATGGTGGTGCACCCCACTTGTCCATTTCTAATCGAGCATAAATAACACCGATAGTAGCCCTATGTGCATTTACTATAGACCACGTGTTTCACATGACTCAGTTTGTCCTCACCACAGGTCTGTGACATATGGAGCATTATCATGGTCCCCATGTTAAAAGGAGACTGAGGCTCAGAGGGGCCAAGGAATTTGCCCAGGCTGCATGCTAATTATGGGCTGAGCTGAGCTTCACATCCTCGCAGTTGGACTCAAAGTTCATGTCTTTGACTGTTCTAGACAGTGACCCCACATTATGGAGAGGGCACAGTGGGTTTCTATCAGCAAGTCACTTCCGCCGGCTTAGTTCCCGGGCAGCGCCACTTTTCCCCTACCTCTTTATTTGTGCTGTCTTTTAGTGATGTTTACCTTGACTTGCTTGTCTACTGAAATCACCTTGTCAGCTGCAAGATTGTCAACACCTGGAAGGCAAGGACGGTGTTTCGGTCCCCAGTGCGTAGTGCGCTATGTGATGGGGGATGTAGGGGAGGTGATGAATGGCATCAGATGATGCTGGTGAAAACCAGGCAGATGGCAGACTCCAGGAGAGCTGTCTGCAGGAGGGAGGCAGGAAGTAGATAAGGTCAGGCTGGACCTGGTTTCACATGAGAAGACATCAGCAGCTGTAGCTGAAATCAGGATTGATTATGTTCCGGGCAGGGGTGGTTGATCTCTGGGTCAGGTCAGTTCAGTGCTAAAGGGTGATGACACCATCTAAGGCTGGTGTCACAGACTAATTTCAGTCCTCCTAGTCTTTTCCTTCTAGAGAAGCAAACTCCATACCTCTCCATGCCTTCTTGGCATGGGGGTTTACATGAAGAAATGAAATCCTCATCATTCAAAACAAAGGCTTTGCCTGGGAAAGTTGAGAATTTAATTTGTCATTCCAGAAAAAAAAGTCAGTAAAAAATCTGTCCTAAGTCAAATTGTGAAAGAGCACATATTACTGTACTAACCTCATTTAAAATCACAGAGTCTTTAGGGTTGGTAGGTTGAGAAGATGTTGTAGATGAACTTGATCTCAACCTTTGGCAAAGCTTCCATTTCAACCCTGCATTTCCCTTTTTTCAAAAATCTGGAAAAATATGTTTTAAAGCATGCCATAGACATCATGGGCAGATGTTTATGGGTTATTATAGAAGTTATCCATAAACCAACATCTTCATGAAGACCATTAAATTACTCGGGATCAACCCACAACTCAAGGGGCTTTATGCTTTTCTTTGTATCTAGGAGGTTTATTATATGTCCAGATGACACCAAACTAAGGACAAGAAGGGGAGGGAAGCTGGAAGAAAGAGTTAGTGGGGAGAAGGTAAGGGAGAAGGTAGGACAGGAGAGGGGATGGAGCTAATAGAGGCAGCATGTATTGATAATTTATTATCTGCACCTCCTTGGGCTTTCACATTTATCAGCTCATTTAGTTGCACCCAATTTTTAGGTAGGTGTTATTACCTTCACTGAAGACATGAGGAGACTGATGCTTGGCAGATGACTTTACTCACCCACAGCTAGTAAATGGCAGAGGCTATCTGATTCCAAACGTGTATATTTCAAGATGAGGCTGAAGAATCACTTCCTTTAGAAAGCCTTCCCAATCCACTCTCTTTTGTCCGTTTCCTTCTTTGTGTTGATACAGACATCTATCAAAGAACCTATGAACTATGCTTTACTTCACTTCTATTTCTTAAATCTCTGCTCTCACTACTAGAAATCATGAATGGATACACTATATGGGGATGAACTAAGATAGTAAAATGAGGCTACTGAAAAATAGGAATAGATCTCCAAACAGTCTCAAAAGAAATGCCTCCCTCCCACCAAAATATTTAAATAAGAGAGAGAGGGAGAAGCAGGGGAATGGGGGGGTGGGGTGGGGGGGAGGGGAAGAAAACCAACAGCCCTGTGTTAAATGGTAATTCCAACTGCTACCATTAACTGTGGGCTGGGCACTATGCTAAGTGCTTTACATAGATTAGCTAATTTAATCCCATGAAGTGGATATTATTAATTCCATTTTACGGTTGAGGAAACAGGTTTAGAGTGGCGGTAAATCTACCCTGCAGCAGCCAAGGAGCTAATAAGTGGGATTTGTGCATGGATTTAAACCCATGACTGTTTTAAACCAAAGCCTGTGCCTCAAGTCACTGAAGCAAATGCGCAGACCTAAAGAAAAAGAATAGCAATAGTTATAAAGTAGCGAGCCCTCCTGCGCATCAGGCGCGTATTGGAAGTTACCTGAAGGAAGGGGTTCTCAAGCCTCGCCCCCTGGCCCCTAGAGGGCGTGGCTTCCCCAGCGGCAGGATCCGTCAGGTGCGCGCGCCGGGGGCGGAGCAGCCGGGGACACCCGCCTGCGCCCCGCGTGGCTTTCCGCGACACCGGACCCGGCGGAAGGAGCGGGACCTGGCTTCCTTCCGACCACGCCCTAAGTCCTACCACGCCCAGCGCCCCTGGGCTCGCCCACCCGGCTCTGTGGCAGGCTTAAAAGGCAGGCATTTTCACCCGTAGGCTCCAGTGGCAGAGGACAGACCGTTGTCACTCTATGTAGCGACGGGAGTGTGGTGGGAGGAGGCGGGGCAGAAGACTCGAGGTGCCCCGTGTTGATTCTGACTTACTCTTCTAATTCTCCATTCTCCCAGTTCTCCCAGTGCTCGTCCCTCGGCCTCTTCCTGGGTCCCCAGTTTGCACCTTCTCTCCTCCCAGGTCCCCACGTGGGATGGGTCGGCCGGGTGTGAGGACTCTGCTGAGCTCCTGGTGGTTCTGAACTGGGGGTACGGGGAGGCACGCAGGTCCTTTTGGTAGAGTGACAGTCTGGGTTTTGCTTCAGCTCTCATGCCATCTTTCTCCACCTGTCTTTCCAATGCACTCTGTACCCCTTTCCTTCTGGTTTACCTAAGGGTGAGCACATCACTCTCTGCTAAGAGCCACCCGTCGTAGAAGGAGCAGATACTCTTTCCATTAGCCTGACTTTGGAGTGAAAATAAACGCGAGAGAGGCTAGTGCTCTCATAGCAAAAATAAACCAGGACGTTATTCGCAAATAAAGCGAGATACAAAAGGAATATGTTGCAAATGTCCCTATTTAAAAAAGAACATGAAAAAAAAAGAGCAACTATAAATGCACATTTTGAAGAAGACTGAAAGGCAATATGCCTAATATTAAAAGAGGTAATCTCTGGCCAGAGGGGAGCGACGGAAAATTTTTATCTTGTGCTTTAACATATCTACATTTCTCAATTTTTCAACAATTTATATGAATTAATTTTCAGTGTCCATTCTATGAGATTGGTTGAGATTTCCTTTAGTGGCTTCCTCTGTGGCCAATTTTAGCAAATGCCCTGCACATGCTTGAAGAGAATAGTTAATCTGTTTTGGAGTGGAAATCTCTAGTTTTATTTTCCTCCTATACAACATTTTAAAATATTCTAGAGCCTTAGTTTTTTAAATCTTTATTTACCAGCTTTTGAGAGATGGATTAAAATCCCTCAGGTTTGGGGCACCTGGGTGGCTCAGTTGGTTGAGTGCCTGACCAGCTCAGGTCATGATCTCACCGCTGGTGGGTTCTGGTGGGTGCCAGCCCCCAGTCCCGCTCTGTGCTGACAGCTCAGAGCCAGGAGCCTGCTTCAGATGCTGTGTCTTCCCCTCTCTCTGACCTGCCCCCACTCAGGTGCTGTCTCTGTCTCTCAAAAATAAATAAATATTAAAAAAAAATCTCCCAGATTTAGGGGCTTGTTAATCCCTTGGTCTAATTCTCTCAATTTTTGTTTGCGTTGGTACCAACTTGTGGTACTAGATACATAACATTCACAGGTTTTTAAAAACAATTATTATTTGAAACTTTTTTAAAAAGTTTAGTTATTTTGAGAGAGAAAGAGAGCGTGCTGGGGAGGGGCAGAGAGAGAGAGAGAGAGAGAGAGAGAGAGAGAGAGAGAGAGAGAGAGAGAGAACCCGAGAAGGCTTTTGTGTTGTTAAGGCAGAGCCTGACTCTGGGCTCAATCTCATAAACTTGAGATCATGACCTGAGTGGAAATCAAGAGTCAGACACTTAACCGACTGAGCCACTCAGGTGCCCCTGTAAACTTTTTTAGTTGATGGGTCATCTATGACTTTTTAAAAAATCCTTGTCTGGAATATATGTATATACACGTCTTTGTATTTTGAGTGTAACTCGTAAAAACTATAGCTAGGTTTAAAAAAATCACTGTTTTAATAGTGATTCTCCTTTTGTATTTATTGTGATTACTGACATTAAAAATAATTTCTGCCATCTTCTTTTATGTCTTTTTCAATTTGTCATGCTTTTTCTTTTTTTTCTCCTTTCTTTGGTTGCATTTACCTAAGTTTTTTGTTCCCTTTATTGAGCTCTGTCAATTTTCAAGTTAAACAAAATTTACATTTCATTGGTATTTTTACCCTCACATGAGGATTTTGATTTTAATTTCCTTCAGAAATACTTCCCTCCCCATCTTCTTTATTATTATTATCTAGTATTTTGAATCCAGCCTTACAAAAATTTCTTTGGCAGTGCCTGGGTGGCTCAGTTGGTTGAGCATCTGACTTTTGCTTTTGACTCAGGTCATGATTCTAGGGTCCCGGAGACCTGCTTAAGATCCTCTCTCTCCCTCTTACCCTCTCCCCCACTCACGCTCTCTCTCTCTCTCTTTCGAATGAAAAAAACAATTTCTTTGTTTTCACGGTCATCAGTCATATAACATGCATAAAGATAAATGTTTTCTGCAGGGGCGCCTGGGGGGCTCAGTCGGTTGACTGAGCTCAGGTCATGATCTCACAGTCCGTGGGTTCGAGCCCTGCGTCGGACTCTGTGCTGACAGCTCAGAGCTGGAGGCTCCTTCAGATTCTGTGTCTCCCTCTTTCTCTACCCCTCCCCTGCTCATGCTCTGTGTCTTTCTTTTTCTCAAAAAGAAATAAACATTAAAAAAATTAAAAAAAGATAGATGTTCTCTGCAATTCTTGTAAAACAGTAGCAACCCTCTGCCCACAGCTCTCCATCCGGGTCTTCCCTCTTTGCCCTTGCTCCACGTCCTGGTTCCCTACTTCCTGGAAGCATACATATTGAAAACCACCAGGTCTTTCTTGATATTCTTTCTCTCAATAATATGTTTTATATTGCTGTTTATTGAGTTTTTAGTTTTGGACATTATCTATTGATTTTCATTATGAACAATGAGGGTTTTTTTTCTTCTCTTTATTCCATTCTTCCCCACCAAGATCTAGATAAACATCCCTCTATGCATTTGTCTTTTTTAAAAAAGAAATTTATTTATTTTGGGGAAGGAAGGGGCAGAGAGAGAGGGAGGGAGAGAGAGAAACCCAAGCAGGCTCTGCGCTATCATCATGAGCCTGATGCAGGGCTGGAACCCACAGACTGTGAGATCATGACCTGAGCTGAGATCAAGAGTCGGATGCAGGGCACCTAGGTGGCTCAGTTCCTTAAGTCCTCTACTCTTGGTTTTGATTCAGGTTCACGATCGATCTCATAGTTACTAAGTTTGAGCCTTGCATCAGGCTCTGTGCTGGCGGCGTGGGACCTGTTGGGATTCTCTCCATCCCTCCGTCTCTGTCCTTCCCCAGTTCATGCTGTCCTGTCTTTCTCAAAATAAATAATAAACTTAAAAAAAAAAGAGTCAGATGCTTAACCAACTGAGCCACCCACCTAGGCGCCTTTCTATGCGTTTGTCTTGAAGAGTTCTATCATAGTTTTGTTTGTAAGTAGTCAGTGTGAATATAATTGTTATTCACAGTTGAACCGTGTTGTTTGCTCCCACTTTTCCTTTCTTGCATAACTTTGTGTTGCCTTCAGTTAATAACTATTGTTTGTTCAGTTTTCAGCACATGTCTAATTCAGCCCCACACTTTCCCCTAAGTGCCTAAACTTTTTGGCAAATATATCAATTATTTTCTTAGTGCCTTTCCCCCCCACTTTAAGTCTTTTCTGGACCTTTCTGACTTATCCCCATCTGGACTGGTTGCTCTTTATGCCAGTGTAGAGCCGTTACCCTGGGATCTCTTCTTATTTTCATTCCAGGAACTCCTTTTGCTTCTGGAAGCCTGGTTTCCTGGGCATCCTCCTAGTTTTAATATGAACCCAGCATGCTCAAGCATGCCTGATATTCACCTAGTCAAGAGACCCTTTGTTTTATTTCTTCAGAGAATAAGCCTCTGGTCTTATGCTGGGGGAGGTGCGCGGGGACAGATGGGTGGAGTTTACCTTAAAAGATTTTGAGTACCATATGTGGGTTTTGTCCTTCTTCTGGCTTACCTCTAAAGCTAGCCAGTATTTCCAGTTACTCTGTGCTTTTTTTTTTTAATTTTTTTAAATGTTTTTTAAATTTATATTTGAGAGACAGAGAGAGAGACAGTGTGAGCAGGAGAGGGTCAGAGAGAGAGGGAGACACAGAATCAGAAGACAGGCTCCAGGCTGTGAGCTAGCTGTCAACACAGAGCCCGACATGGGGCTCAAACCCACGAACTGTGAGATCATGACCAGAGCTGAAGTTGGACACTCAGCAGACTGAGCCACCCAGGCACCCCTCTGTGCTGTTAATAAGATCGATCACCAATATTCCCCAACTGACTGCCCTTTGCTTTTCAGCATCCAACATTTTGTTGCTGCTGAAATACTTCCTGTTCTTTTCATTCTGGTGGGTTTTATGTTTCCAAAAAAAAAAAAAATCCGTCGACTGTCACTTTTTGTGGGGTTTCAGGAACAAATAGAATCCAATGGCAGCTTTTAATATGCTATCTTTAACTGGGAGTGCCAGCTGGCTTTTGAAAACACACACAAAATGATTGATATTGTAATTTTTTTCACATTCAATATTTATTTAGACTTACCAGCATATTTTAACAATTCTTCTGCATACTCTAGCTTCTTTATCCTTTTCAGCCCTCCTAGCTTCATTTTTTTCTTATTTAGTATTTCTTCTTGTGAAGCTCTATTAGTAGTAATTTCTAAGTGCTTGAGTGTCAAAAATTTCTAATTTGCCTTGACTTGTAAATGATATTTTGGTTGATTCTAGAAATCTTGGTTCCAGTTTTGTTTCCTCAGCACATCAAGGATATTACTTCTTTGTCTTCCAGCATTTATTTTTGCCAATGAAAAGTCTTTTTCTTTTTTTTTTTTTTTCCGGCGTTCTTGCCATTACTTTATTGTAATCTGCCTTTTTCCTTTGTTGGCTGTAGAATATTTTCTTTGTCCTTGTAGAATGCTGGCTTCCCAAATAGTGCCCGAAGGACATTTTGGTAACAAAAAACTGTGTTTATTGCTTATTAGAGGAAGGGAGAATGACACCTCCACAGAGAGCATCTCCACAAGACCTGATCTACTGGGATGTTGAACTCTGGTTTAAGGCAGGTCTTTCAATGTAGGGATTTGACTGTGCAAGTAGATAATTATCATGATAATAAGAATTTAGGACAGAGGCAACAGCAAGGTGAGGTTTTGAGACAAGGCATTCAAAGAGTCTTGGAATGTGAACTCTGTTGATGCTTTTTTGAATCGCTGGGTCTTATGATGAGTTCCTATGATGAACTACAAAGTTATTTGCAACTTTTCCTTTCTTGGATAAGAATCACCTGGGATAGGGGTGCCTGCGCGGCTCAATCGGTTAGGTTGCCGACTTCAGCTCAGCTCATGATCTCGAGGTCTGTGAGTTCGAGCCCTAACTTGGGCTCTGTGCTGCAAGCTCAGAGCCTGAGGCCTGATTCAGATTCTGTGTCTCTCTCTCTCTCTTGACCCTCCTCCGCTGCTTTCTTTCTCTCTCTCTCTCAAAAATAATAAACATTACAATAAAAAAATAAAATAAAAGAATCACCTGGGATAGTAAAATTATGCTAATCATGACCATGGAATAGGAAGGGCATGTTAAGGCAGACACCAAACTACCTGGGCGTACATAGTTTTCCTTTTCATTGTTCTCCCTTGTGGCCATTTTCAGCCTGAGCAGCAGATAACAGAGCATTCGTATGGCCGCCTGTGATCAGTCTAGGTCTTCACTGCTCTTTGAGGTCTCATGATCATGTACCAAATCTCTGGGAAGGTTTAGTTCAACCTCCAAGGTTCTGAGGATGTTTGCTTCAACCTCCATCAGCATCAGATTTCTTGCTTTTTTTGCTGGGTGATTATTTACAGCCAGCTCTTGACTTACACCATTTCTCTGCAGGAGCTGGAGCACCTGTGGGGCCGACTCTTGCTTCTGCTCAGACATTGAAAACTCAGCCCCCGTGGTCTCCGCCTGGTCTGTGCCCTGCTGTGGGACCGTGGGTTCAGCCCTCTATTACCACTCCTCCAGTTTCTGGTGAGTGGAGGTTTCCCTTTCTATTGCTATGTATTTTTCTCATTAACATTTTATGCTAAAAAACATAAGTCTTACAGAGAACTTAAAAATATAGTGACATGAAAATTCTTCATCATCTAGATGTAACAGTTGTTAATGTTTTGTCACATTTGCTCTATTTGTGTATGTATAAACACATGCTTATTTATTTGTTAAAAAATTTTAATGTCTATTTTTGCGAGGGGGGCAGGGGCAAACAGGGAGGGAGACCCAGAATCTGAAGCAGGTTCCAGGCTCTGAGCTGTCAGCACAGAGCCTGACACGGGGCTTGAACCCATGAACTGTGATATCACGACCTGAGCCAAAGTTGGACACTTAACCTACTGCGCCACCCAGGCACCCCAACATATGTTTATATAAATATGCATGTGACTTATTTCTAATTTCTTGCTGGGATATCTACCTACCTATCTGTATAGATATCTATTTTTTACATACATAGTTTTCTGTTTTACAAATATAAATTTACAAGTAATTTGTGGACCCCAACATACTTTTTTCTCAAATAATTTAGCATGTGCCCCTTAAAAATAAGCACATTCTCATAGTGCCACAGTGCCATTATGAAACCCAAAGAAATTGATAGTAATTCTTTGATGTATTAAAATTTTTTTTCTGTTTTTTATTTATTTTTGAGAGACAGAGAGAGGCAGCATGAGCAGGGGAGGGTCAGACAGAGAGGGAGACACAGAATCCGAAACAGGCTCCAGGCTCTGAGCTGTCAGCACAGAGCCTGACTGTGAAATCATGACCTGAGCCCAAGCTGGACGCTTAACTGACTGAGCCACCCAGGCATCCCTGATGTATTTTAAGAGGTATACTCAATTTTCTCCAATTGAGGATACATTTTTAAAAATTTATTTATTTTTGAGAGAGAGAGGGACAGAGAAAACAAAGTGGGCTCCATGATGACAGCCGAGAGCCCCATGAGGTGCTCAAACTCAGGAACCACAAGATCATGACTGGAGCCAATATTGGAAGCTCAACCGACTGAGCCACCCAGGCGCCCCTTGAGGAGAAATTTTTGTAGCGTATTTTTTTCAACAGTGAGACATCCAATGTTCATGAACTACATTTGGTTGTTAGGCCTTTGAACTAAGAATATAATCCCACCACCATGGTCCGGCTCATTACATTGGCTTATTAGACATCCCAGCCCATTGCCTTAAAGGATGTCCCACACACTAGACTTGTTTGTGTCTTCATAGTTCAGTTCAATTTTTCCTCTCCCCCTGTATTTTTTGTACACTTAGTGTTCTGTCAAAAGCTGTGATTAGTCTTGGGGCATTTGGTGGCTCAGTCAGTGGAGCGTGTGATGCTTGATATTGGGGCCATTATTTGAACCCCATGTTGAGTGTAGAGATTATTTCATAAGGTGGTACTGTGCACTTCATATCATAACACATTCAAAATGGATATATTGTTTTAAAGTACAATTTTACATTGAACATATTGTGTTTTGAGCTGAGTAGGAGTGGTAACAATTTAGTGTGTGCTCAAATCCTCATTTATGGTAGAACACAGTTTTCATGTGTTTTTTGCTTTTTAAGATTTTATTTTAAGTGATCTCTGTACCTAACATGGGGCTCAAACTCACAACCCCAAGATCAAGCGTTGCATGCTCTTCTGACTGAGCCAGCCAGGTGCCTCTGTTTCTTTTTTCTTTTTTCTTTTTTTTTTTTCTTAGGAGAACTGATACCCTACAACAGCCTCAATGATGTCTAGAGGTTTTTCTACTTCTGATTTCAGGTTAAAAATAGGTAGCAAGAATTAATTTAGCCAAATCTTAATCATTCATGGTAGGAGGGAAAATTAGGAGATTAAATGTATGACAGACTAAACAATTCTTACAACAGCGACATTCTTCACTAGTGATCCTGAGAAACTGAACCTCATGAACTCATTGAGAAATTTCCAGGCAGAGTTAGTGAAAGGTTGGTGAAAAGTGTATGGCAGTTCCTTGTACTGTTGTTGCAACTTTTCTATCATTTGGAAATTATTTCAAATAAAAAATTTAAAATAAAGACTCTGGCACCTAAAATGAGACAGCTCTATCAAGTATATTTCTCTCTGGGTGCCACACACTCATGATTGTTAATATATTTTACTTATAGGCCCGTATCAAAGTATATTTGCCTTTCTCTGGATAGAATTCCAACATGATTGGTTTACCCTTCTAAATCTGTAGGAGATTAAAGGAAGCAAATCGGAAATCTAAAATGGTGATATTTTGCAAACCAGTAGCAATGCCTTCAGAAAAAGGGAAAAAACAAAAAAAATCCAAGAATTAAAAAATGTACAGGCAAATAGTCCCCATACTTCAACAGCCCCTCAAGCACTGCTGTTTTACAGGATTCCAAAAAATGGAACGAATGTGCAGATATTGATGAAGGAATTCATATGTGGAAAGCAATTAGAATAGTGTCTGGTGCATGGTAAGCACTAAATAAATATTAGCTATTATTAGGTTTATCACAATATTCTTGCGTTGTCACAAAGGGTAAATTCAGCTCTTTTACTTCTCAGAAGGCAAGAAACTTTGCAATATATTGTGCTGGATGCTTGAAGGTGATGATGAGAGCTTGGTGCCTCTCCTGTGCTCTTGAAAAATGTAGACCCAGTTTTCCTCTCCCTTCCCCCACCCACCTTACGCAGTGTGTTCTGCTAGGCGTGGCTGTAGCCCCTGTGTGCCTCGGGTGGAGTAGGGGCAGCCACATATAGACTCCTAATAGTTTAAAAGTAATGGAGGGAAACAGAGGAGAGGAAGGGGGATGGAGCAGGGAGGAAGGAGTGGAAATGGATGAGAGGGAAGCAAGCCCTTAGCTGTCTAGGAAACTCAGCTGTTCACAATGAGTCATTTCCTTCAAGTTCAGCTGGCATCTAGGACTTCTTTCCAAAGACCGAATGAAAGGTTTTGTGTCTAGTAAGGGAATTTCAGAGCACAGGAAAGCAGGAGTAAATAAAGGAACACCGTGATTGAGTCCTGGCTCTCGGCCACTTTCACTGCCTGTGGCAAGCCGCTGAGTCTCACGGAGACTTCCCCCCTCACCTGTAGATGGGGAATTCTGATTTCCACCTGGCCCTGGTGACCTTTCAGGGCTGTTTGAGGCTCATAGGGAGCTCATGTCTGGTGACCACATTTTCCGAACCAAGAATCGGAAAGGCATGATCTGACAAAAGCAAGGGTGTGTGCACAGGGTATTTGTAACTTGTGTTGCCTCAGAAAATCCAGGACTTGAAAGGATAAATGAACTGGGAGAAATAAGCAAAAAAGAGGGCACTTAGGGTGAAGAGTTAGAAAAAGAGATCTAGGAGGAATTCACCTCTCCAGCCACTGGAGGCTGCTCTGGTTTTTCTTATAAGT
This sequence comes from Suricata suricatta, assembly GCF_006229205.1. NCBI lineage: Eukaryota > Metazoa > Chordata > Mammalia > Carnivora > Herpestidae > Suricata > Suricata suricatta. Next base: position 29,166,063 of record NC_043700.1, read on the forward strand.
AGCTCCATGCAGCCAACATGCTCTACCGGCCAAGGAATCTTAACCTTGAACACTGAGGAGCAAAAATAGGAAAGAAATATGATCAAAGGAGGAGACTGTGGACAGGGGCTCTTCGTCCCTGAAACAAGGATGACTCATGAAGAGGGCCTCTCCCGAGAGGCCACAACTCCTTATGAAAGGCCAGTGTGGTGTAGGTGGGCCTGGGTGGCTCGGTGGGCTAACCTTCCGACTCTTGGTTTTGGCTCAGGTCGTGAGCTCATGGTTTGTGAGATCAAGCCCCAAGTCAGGCTCTAAGCGCCTACTTGGGATTCTCTCTCTCCCTCTCTCTCTGCCCCTTTCCCACCCATCTCTCTAGAGAGAGATTTATTTATTTACTTAGAAATAAATAAATTTAAAAAAATACAAGGATGGCTGGTGGGAGGGTAGGGGGGCTGAGCTGTGTGACATCTAACATTATGGAACTCAGATTTCCTCTTAATTAGAGAACATAAGGGGAAAGTAAATACCTCTGGGGGAGCGGTGTCAAATTCACACAGAGGTGCAAATGACTACCGCCAGGTTCTTCCCTGATTGTGAAATTGTCTGAGCCAGAGGAAGGCATGGAATCTATTTCCTCCTAATGACCTGTTTCCAATTATAAACCTTTCCATTATGGGGAAAAATGCCAAAAAGTATAAAGAAAGTCTATTGCTCTTAGTCTCACAATCCAGAGATAAGTTCTGCTGATTGGGTGAATTTATTTTCAGTTTTAAGATTTGCTACGGTAGATATAGAATAAATTTATAAGGCAAACCATTTGGAAACAATATGAATTTTTAAACCCTGGTATATTAAATATTCATTGTTTTGAATTTGGCAAATGCATAAAGGCACAACAAGGAAATAAAAAATCATTTCAAATTCTCAATACTCAGAGATAGACAGAATGGTATTTTGCTTATTTGCTTTCCATTTTTTCTCCTAAGTATAGACACACACATATTTTTCTGAAAATTAGAATCATATTGCACATGCTATTTATATGTATGCACTATTCATATATTGTACCTGCTTTTTTTCACTTAGGAGTACTTCACAATGATTTCCCCCATTCATTAAATATTTTTAAATACAAACCATTTTAAGTGGTTACACATTATGTCACTCTGAATATATCATGGTGTAACCAATGAGAAAGGGACATTTAAAAAAATATGCAGGAAAAGAAATTTCCCAGTACCTTTAAGCATTTGGAAATAACCGTTTAAAACCAAACAATTGTAGAATTCTTACGTGTTCACAAAAGAAGGTTCGGTAAGACAGGCCAAACAGGAGACAGTAAGGATAAAGACAAAACAAGGCAAAGGGTGCCAGGCCGGCTCACCGCCAGTTGGTAGAGAATGTGACTCTTGATCTCAGGGTTGTGAGTTCTAGCCCCACTTTGTGGGTAGAGATTACTTTAAAGCAACAAAGGTGGGGCGCCTGGGTGGCTCAGTCAGTTGAACCTCTGACTTCAGCTCAGGTCATGATCTCTTGGTTCATGGGTTCAAGCCCCATGTTGGACTCTGTGCTGACAGCTCAGAGCCTAGAGCCTGCTTCGAGTTCTGTGTCTCCCTCTTTCTCTGCCCTCCACTGCTCGTGCTCTGCTCTCTCTTTCTCAAAAATAAGTAAACATTAAAACAAATAAAGCAACAAAGGCAAAATAAAAAAATAATTGAAAGAAAATAAAACAAAACCCAACACAGTCATAATTTTTCACACTAAGTCTATAATTTAGTTTTATACATATATATATATATATACATATATATATAATTTATTTATTTTTGAGAGACAGAGACAGCACGAGCAGGGGAGGGTCAGAGAGAGAGAGGGAGATACAGAATCTGAAGCAGGCTCCAGGCTCTGAGCTAGCTGTCAGCACAGAGCCCGACGCGGGGCTCGAACCCATGAACCGTGAGATCATGACCTGAGCTGAAGCCAGAAGCCAGACTGTTAAGTGACTGAGCCACCCAGGCGCCCCTAATTTAGTTTTTTAAAAGTTTTTTTTTTAAGCAGGCTCCATACCCAACATGGGGCTTGAACTCATGACCCTGAGATCTATAGTCATATGCTCTACCGATTAAGCCAGCCAGGTACCCCTGTAATTTAGTTTTCTATTAACTCTAATGAGTCTCTGCCCAGTGAGCCCAAACTAATGGAGGGGCTTTGGTGTTAGTATTTATCCTATAAGCACTCAGACCCGACGTTCTCCAAACCACATTGATTTTTCTCTTCTCTTCACTCCTCTATCTCCTGTCTTATTAACAATGTGGCTCCGTTTTCTTCAGTTGCCTCATCCTGAAACCTAAACTCGGGCTCCCTTAGCTCCTCCGCTGCCCCCACCTGGTTCAACGGTTCTCTCCCCTCGAGTTGGTCCTGCTACTTTCTTGCGTCCACTACCCGAACAGCCTCCAGGCTGGCCTCCTCCTCTCCATTTCAAATTTACTCCAAGTAGATTTCTAGGTTGCTAACTGACTAGGGGCCTTTTTAAGCCCATGTTTCGTTTTGTCCCCATTGATTAAAATAGCTCCCTGGTCCCCCCCTGGCCTCGGAGAAAATCCAAGCTCAGCAGGCCACCTGTCTAACCTTGTTTCTCATTTCCCTCTCAATCGTATTGTGCGCCAGCCTCAAGGAGCTTTGCACAAGTTCCAGAACATTCCATGTTCTTTCTGATCGTCATGGCCTCATACAAGCCAAGGATCTCTTGGTGAGTTTTCCCTTTTTTTTGTTTTTTGTAAAGTGACTGTATCTACTCATCATTTAAAACTCATCTCCAAGGTGATCTTACCTGGTAGGTGTTTCCTCTCACTGTCCAGTTATCTCCTTTATGTGCCCTTACAGCCCCCAGAAACATAGTTCTGTCATAGTACTTTCCCACCGCCTGTGACAAGGGGTTACTTATGTCTCGCGTACAGTCACCTTGGAGCCCTCTGAACCAGGGACACTGTATTTTATCTCTGCATTCCCTGCTAACTGCTCAGTGTTTGGGACATAGAGGACGCTCAGTAAATATTTTACTCATGAGTGAATGACTGACACTTCGGACTGAGCAAGGGCTCACACCATTTGTAAATGGGTGTTAGAGTCATGAAAATAATTCCTGATGTGTGGGAACTTGCCAGAACCTGGGGCAGCTTGGGCCATTTAACTGAGAGAGGTAAGATCCCAGAGAGGAAGGAAGAGGTTTGTGTTTTTAAATTAATGCTTTTTAAAGTTTAAGTTTATTTATTTCCTTTTGAGGGAGAGAGAGACCCAGAGAGAGCAAGCAGGGGAGGGGCAGAGAGAGGGAGGGACAGAATCTCAAGCAGGCACTGTCAGTGCAGAAACCAACATGGGGCTCGAACTCACAAACCTTGACATCGTGACCTGAGCAGAGATCAAGAGTTGGATACTTAACCCCTAAATTAATGCCTTCATAAGTTGATAGGTGTGGTGTCATTAAAATATGTCCATTAATTGTTTTGGTATTTCTCCTTTTATTTATTTATTTTTAAAGATTTAAAAAAAAATTTTAGGTAGCCTTTACACCCAACATGGGGCTCGAACTCACAAGCCCGAGACCAAGAGTTGCATGCTTCACTGACTGAGCCAGCCAGGCGCCCCAATATTTATCTTGTTAAAAAGTGGAGCCTACTTCCCCTCCCCTTGAGTGTGGATTGCATTTATGGATTTTTAATGAATTGAACATGGTAGAAGTGATGGCATGTGATGTCAGAGTCTAGGCCATGCAAGGCAATGCGGCTTCCTCTGTGAGCTCTCTCCTTAGATGACTTGGTTTAGGGAAACCAGCTGCCATGTTGTGAGTGTGATATTGTGACTTATATTAAGAAACGCATATTTGGTCTTCATCTCTGCTCCTGGCACAGCATGCCTAAAACTTCTGTGATTTCCTACATGATGAGTGATAAAAGGTGTCTTGCCCTGTTAAAGTGGTGACTTTTGGAAAGCCCTTAGGTGACTTAAGGATGGGGATTGGTTGGAGCGGGAATCCAACTGGGGGGTTAGGACTTTTAGTCCCACCCTTTGAGCTCTGGGGAGGAAAGAGGGGCTGAAGATAGAGTTCAGTCACCAATGGCCAATGATTTAATCAATCCTGCCCATGTCAAACTCTCCATAAAAACACGTAAGTACGTAAGTGTGGGGTTTCGAGAACTTCCAGTTGTTGAACACAGTGGAGATGCTTACACACCTCTCTGAGGGACACACTCAGCGCATGGAGCTCTGCTCCCCTTCCCACACCCCTTGTCCATCTCTTCATCTGGCTGTCACTCCACGTCCTTTAATATGCTTTGTAACAAACCGCTAATCTAGGGAATGAACGGGCTCCTGAGTTCTGTGAGCTGTTCTAGCAAATTAATCGAACACGAGGAGGAAGTTCTGGAACCTCTGATTGAGAGCCGGTCAGTCAGAAGCACAGGTGATATCCTGGACTTCACCTGTGGGATCAGACAGTCCGCACGTAGGGGGTGTCAGAACTGAGCCGAGTTGTGGGACACTGCGCTGGTGTAGGCAAGTTGCTGGCTTGCATGGGGAAAGAACCCACATACGGGAATCGGCGTGGGAATCATAGCAACCCTACCATGATACCCAAGTGGCCAGCATCTGAGGCCTCCTGCCAAAAGCCAGCAAGGAGCTCAGGCGAGTGTGCCATCTTGAGGGGTGGCCCTCTGGCACCGGCCATCCTGACGGTGACCTCAGAAGAGACCCTGTGGCGGAGCCGCCCGGCTAAGTCACTTGAATTCCTGAACCACAGAGATAATAAAAGGTCGCTCTTTTGAGCTCCTAACTTTGGAGCAGTTTGTTACGCGGCAGTAGACGGCCCAATGGGCGGAGCACAAAGGCGCGGTAGATCCTCCTGATGCCGAGCCTGGCAACTTTCTGTCAGGCTGTCCTGAGCACCTGCACAGCCCGACACATCTTCCTGTTCTTATGCAAAGGCCCTTGTGCTGAAATGGAACGCTAGCTTCTACAGGGACCCCAAAGGTTCTGAAGAGTTCTGGGCGTAGCATGATTAGGTGGGCAGCCCAGCCAGGCAGTCGTATCTGCTGATCTTCTGTATCAGTTGAAAGGGAAGGTTTTTGGCAAATATCTCTGCCTTTGTTATTTGACACCAGGCCCCACAAAACATAGTCAATTGAAAGAGGAAAAGTACTATAGGAAAAGGAGAGGCTGTTTATTTTTTTTGCACTGCCCTTGCCCCCCACCTCATCAATACAGTCCCTCCCTTTGATTCATGTTTGGAAATACAAGTTGTTAGAATTTTCACTGGGTAGAGAGGGAGAGTTCTGAGGGACTTTGATGGTAAAATAAGAAAGAACTGAGGACTTCCATGGAACATTTTGATAGTCCTTGATTAATTCAAATTTCTCACACACATTGATGGAGGGATTTGCTTTATGGTGTGGGCTATTTGCACCGGAAGGACCAGGGCTCAAATCGAGGGCTTTGTGGAGCACAGTGGCTCAGTCGGTTAAGCATCCGACTCTTTATTTTGGCTCAGAGCACGATCTCATGATTCTTGAGTTCAAGCCCTACATCAGGCTCTGTGCTGCCAGTGCGGAGACTGCTTGGAATTCTCTCTCTCCCTTTCTCTCTGCCCCTCCCCCACTTGCTCTCTGTCTGTCTGTCTTTCAACATAAATAAACTTAAAAAATATTTTAAAAAATTTAGGGTTTTGCTTGCAAGCTCTGTGTCTCTGAACACATTTCTAAACCTCGTTAGTTCCAGCTTCCTCTAAAATACAGGAAAATAATACCTATCATATCCATTGAGCAGATATTTGTTGAGTGCCTGTTACTATCATGTGCCAGATAATGAGTGTGGTTCTGAGTATCCAAATGGTTCCTAGTCTTTAAAAATTTTTTTTAACGTTTATTTATTTTTGAGAGAGAGAGAGAGAGAGAGACAGAGCACAAATCGGGGAGGAGCAGAGAGCGAGGGAGACACAGAATCTGAAGCAAGCTCCAGGCCCTCAGCTGTCTGCACAGGGCCTGACATGGGGCTTGAATAACGAACCATGAGATTGTGACCTGAGCTGAAGTCGGAAGCTCAATGGACTGAGCCACCCAGGTGCCCCTGGTCCCTATTCTTACAGACTTCTCAACTTAGGGGAGGAAACAGGCAAGTCAACACAAACTTTTAAGAGTCTGATTAGTGCCACCTTTGAGATAATTAATGGGTCCTATGGTATCTTGAAAGATAGGTAATAAACTCCGTCTTGGGAGTGTGGAGGTTTTCAGGAGGAAGAGACTTCTGAGATCAGACCTCAAAGATGAGTAGACGTTAGTTAGAAGGACATCAGAGTGAGTGGTAGTCATAGGGGCAGAGGGTCCAGGCAGAAGAAACACCGTTCATAGAGGACTTGAGAAGAGAGATAACTCGGACTTCAGGTAACAGATGGAAGGTAGTTCTGTGTTGCCGAAGAACAGAGTTGTGGGCAGAGATTAGTGAGAGGAACTAGAGAGGTAGCCGATGCCAGACCGGGAAGGACTTCAACTACGTTTAGTTGATGTAAAATTTAAATGAGATCCTGTGTGGAAAGTATATCAATAGCATCTTGTTCCAGACTTTATCTTGTGTGACGAGGGGATGATATTCTGTAGTTTGGAAGCTCTGATTTTCAGTGAAGGATGCTTGTACAAAGACAGTTGCCAGCTCATGGAGGAATAAGGACGAGGTGGCATTCATCGTTTTTTTATATGTTGAGCAAAGTCTTGTGCTTTGTTGGATTGAAACCTGAATCCAGGCTCTTTTCAGAGTGCCTTCCTTCAGATAGTCTGCTATCTGCTAGTGCCATTTACTTTTTTACTTTATAGGATGTGTTAGTGTGTGCTTGTGGTTGGGGTTTTGTGGTGGAGATGTGTGGGTGTCTTGGGGAGCTGTATGGTATGTTGGGTACAGCTGAGGTGACGGTAAAGGAAACAGATGAAAAGCTTTTGTTTGTAGAGAAAAATACTTGGCAAATGCACTCTGCCGCCAGACTGGAGAGAGCTTGGACAGTGGGCATGGCTGACATTCCCTGTGACCATTGCTGATGGGAGGGAGAGCAGATGGGTGACAGGAGGGAGACGGGAGCGGAGAAGGCAGATCTTGCCTTTAAGTCCTCACAATATGCTAAACGAGACACATGCAAATATAACCCTTACCCTAGAGCGGATTGTGGAAATGTCTCAAAGAGGCTTGAAAATATCAGATACAGAGACATCACTTCCAACTGAGGGAGCTGGGGAAATGCAGAGGTAGAATTCGGGCTGTGAGGACGGATGTAAAATGCTTGGGGTACAGAGTGCTCGTTTCCCGGATGTTAGTTACATCTGGTCCTCACGGTGTCTTCTGCTCTAAGATTCAGCGATGGTCTGTACCTAGAAGGGGCTCTGGGAGAATACTGTGTAAGGACAGCAGGGATGCTGGGTGTGGTTCTTGGGTGCCTTGCAGGATTGCTGGGGGATGATGCGGGCCAGAGAAACTGGATGCGTGCCAGCCTGAATTTAAATGTGATATGAAGGAGTTATGTGCCAGGCTTTGGGGATTTTTTGTTTTTTTTTTTTAATGGAAAAGGAAATTTAATCACTAACTATAGTCACTGAGAACAATGCCATCCCCAAAGCTGTTGTTGATTTTGAATGCTAAATTGGTCTCAATCCACCTATTGTTATTTGTATTTCCTTATTTTGGCAGAATATACATAATGTGAAATTTACCATTTTAGCTATTTTTTAAAGTGTAAAATTCAGTGGCAATAATGACATTCCTATGTTGTGCAACTGGGCACCAAGATCTATTTCCAAATCTTGTTTGTTACCCCAAACAGAAACTCTGTAACCATGAAAACAAGCAATAGCTTTCAACCTCCCCTGACCCCAGCCGGTCCTAACTTTTTTTTTTGAAAAAATGTTTAATGTTTAGTACTTTTGAGAGAGAGAGTGAGAGAGAGGGAGAGAGGGAATGAATGAGCAGGGGAGGGGTAGAGAGAGAGGGAGACAGAATTGGAAGCAGGCTCCAGGCTCTGAGCTGTCAGCGCAGAGTCCCAGGCAGGGCTCAGACCCACTGGCCGCAAGGTCATGAGCTGAGCCCAAATCGCTTAACCAACTGAGCCACCAGGCACCCCAAGCCGGTCTTAACTTCTAATCTACTTTTTGTCTCTACGAATTTACCTATTCTCTGCAGTCAAATGCTCTACCCCTGAGCTATGCCCCCTGCTAAATTTACCTATTCTCTGTACCTCATGAAATGAAATACCTCATGACATGGAATAATACAGTATTTGTACTTTTGTGTTGGTTGATTTCATGTAACATCATGTTTGCAAGGTTCATTTACGTTGTAATGTGTCAGCACTTCATTTCTCTTTAAGACTGAATAAGATTTTATTGCATGGATATATACCACATTTTGCTTATCCATTCATCTGTGGACAGACCCTAGGGCTGTCTCCATCCTATGGCTATCGTGAATAATGTCGCGATGAATATTAGTGTACAAGTATCCGTTAGAATTCCTGCTTCCAATTCCTTTGAGTACATACCTAGAAGTGGAAAGCTGGACCACAGGAACATTCTATAATTAGCTGTTTGAGGCGCTGCCAAAGTGTTCTATGCAGCAGCTGCAGGATTTGAGGTATCCACAAAGCAACGCACAAAGGTTCCAATTCCTCCATATCCTCACCAACATGTGTTACTTTTTTTTTTAATTAAATATCTTTAAAAGCATTTGAGAGAGAAAAAGAATTTTAAGCAGACTCCACGCTCAGCACAGAGTCTGATCCCATAACTCTGGGATCATGACCTGAGCTGAAATCAAGAGTCAGACACTCAACAGACTGAGCCCCCCAGGCGCCCCAACCACCCACACTTAAGGGCCTAAAGAACCCAGGTGACTTATCACAGAAAAGCTTATTAATCAGGAAGGTTTCAGGAACAATCTCTGTCTTCCATTCAGCAGTTCCAGAGAGAAAATAGAAGGCAGAAAAGTCTGGTGGGAAAAAAAACCCCAACAACCCCAAACCAAAAAAGACTTCTATAATCTTGGGCCTGAATTCAATTTCCTTTTTTCCTGGGCTTAGCCTCCCATTCCTAGAAAGCATAATTCCTATTTGTACTTGGAAGGAAATAGGAGTCACGCAAAATCTTTTTTATTATTTTTTTCAAAGGCTCAGCGCACGCCACCTAGTGGAGAGAATCTGAAAGCACAAGGCTGCGTTTTTCCTCCCTCCAACTTGATGTTTCCTGTAGTCACATAACTTCTGCCTTCCTGCAAATGGAGTATGCCAGGGTGGCAGGAGTCGGTGCTGACTTTCTGGTGACTTCATTAGTTTATTTTTTCCAATTTTTATGTTTATGCCACCGGGTTTGCAGAAAGGAAGGCGTCTCGTATGTGGAACTGAGATGGCCCGTTGTCTTTTCGATGGCATGAAGATCAAGGTTCCAATTGTTTTGAAGTTCTGGATCTGGCTCAGAGGCAGCAGAGCCCCGCCACTCGTCTGCAGTGGGTGTGTGTGTTGGAAGAAATCCAGAGAAAAGGCAGGGGGAGGACCACGCAGGGCTCAGGGTACAGAGCGCCCAGGACAGATCCTGAGTCCTCCCTTACAGGAGAGCGGAGCCTTAGCGTGGCTCTGGCCATGATCAAAGTTAAAGTCCAGGGCGGAGCAGGAGTCCGGCCACAGCGACATTGAGGGGAGCAGTCCAGGCCCTGCGGCCACAGAGCACACACCGCATGATCCCGCCTGTCTTCTGCTGGCTTTCGGGAGCCCAGGACACGCAGTCTGCATCCCAGAATCCGAATGGCCACAGGCAACTCATGTTCTCATGATCATGTGTTCTCTGCTTGGCAGTCAGGCTTGGGTCCGCATTAGCCTACTCTCAGGCCGTTTTCACACAGCTGAATGGCGCTGTGCTTTTGAAACAGGGTGCGGATCTAGCAGGATTTCCGATGCTGAAGGTGTCTGGAGAGGTCCTGACCTCGTCTCTTTTCTTCACGAGGCTCTCTCTCAACTTCCTTCCTTTTCTGATTCAGTTCACCCAGTGTTGGCATAATCAGCTCCCAGCTATCAGGGGAATATTCTGGATTCTTGTCATTTTTCACATGTAGAGTGCTTGCATGGAGCAGAGCATGGAAACTCCGGTTCTGGGTCCTCTTCCTTCGGCCTCTGGCCGCTTCTGACCCGACGCCAATGGCCGTGGGCTTTATAAAGCGCTTCCATTTGATAGCGTCACACCCAACTAGTCCCTCCTCTCTCTTGATTAATCCGAGGATCTGAAACTCAGTTGACATCAGAGGAATCCCTTCGCAGCTGCAACTCAACTAGAGTTTGGTCGGGTAACTGGGAGATGGTGTGCCAGGGTCCAGAGTCACGGCAAAGCCCAGATTGTCACAGAGCTGTGACGGAAACAACTCACAGATCCAAAATCTCGATAACAAGCTTATGAATTTCAATAACCAATGTTGGCACGTGTTTGGCTCTTGCTAGTTAATCGCCTCTTTCGAGGGCAGGAATGATGCCGTATTTTCTATTGTATAGATGGACAATGAAGGCGGTCCCAGTGAGTTCTCCACGGCTGATATCCCTCCCCTTCATAATTTTATTTTGTGGAGACACAAATAAACACAAGTTTTGGATTTAAGGATTTTGGGTTTCTCCCCACATAAGAACCCTCTCTATGTGGGCCATCTGGTTTTGCTTTCCATGGCTGATCATTCAGAAAAGCTCCTTCAAGCTCTCAAGCCCCTGCTGACCGGGCCCCTTCTGGCCCAGCAAGGGCCACGTGCCCAGGGAACCGCCGGGAGGAACCGTGTCTCCCAGGAGTGGAGAGGAAGCTGTGTGTCTGAGGGCCCTGTGGTGGGGCTGAAGATGGACCCCGAAGGACTTCATCTCTGATCCCTGGAACCTGTGCCTATTACCTCCTGTGGATACAAGAGCTTCACAGATGTGATTACGTTAATGATCTCAAAGATGGGGACATTGTCCTGGATTGTCTGAATGGGCCCATTAGCCATTGTGTGCCTCTTCTTTTTTTAAAAAATTTTTTATGTTTTATTTATTTTTTGAGAGAGAGAGAGAGAGAGTGCAAGCAGGGGAGGGACAGACAGGGGGAGACACAGAATCTGAAGACAGGCTCCAGGCTCTGAGCTAGCTATAAGCACAGAGCCCGATGCGGGGCTCGAACCCACAAACCGTGAGATCATGATCTGAGCCGAAGTTGGATGCTCAACTGACTGAGCCACCCAAGCACCCCCACCGCGTGCCTCTTCATAAGGTGGAGGCAGAGAGAGAGAGAGAGAAGACGCAAGCAGAAGGAGAGGAGGCAATATGACGATGGAGGCAGAGACCGGAGTGCTGGGGGTCACCAGGAACTGGGAGCGGCAAGGAACGCATGTGCCCTAGACCTTCTAGAAGGGGTGTGGCCCTGCTGACACTTTGACTTGGGTCTCTTACTACTGACTTCAGACTGCAGCCTCGAGCACTGTGAGAGAGTAAGTATATAAGTATTGTTTTTAAGCTACCGAATTTGTGGTAGTTTGTTGCAGCGGCATAGGAAAATAGTACAACAGTGAAGTTTAGGTTTTATTAGCTTTATGCCTAATCCAGCTGCTTTTGTTTTTGTCTTTTGGGTTGGTGATCGGTGGAGTGAGAGATGGAAGAGCGTGGCGGAGTCCATGTTCAGAAAGGTATTTGGTGCTTCCGCATGTCTGCCGAGAAAGTGGTCAGGGCCTTTGGGACATTGAACCCCATCAGTTTCCCACTGGTGGCCATTGTGTCACTGCCCTGTGTCCTTCCATGCTGACCACACATAGGAGAAAGGCTGGCCTGTTGTTTTGGTATAAACTGCAAAGAAGGATCTATAAAGGAACAGTGAATCCTTTTGTGCGTTGAGTCTATGAACTAAAACAGAACTGGCAGTTTGGAAAAGGGGCTGGGAACAAACGATCCTAAGTCCTTGGAGCCCAACATAAGCAAATGGGAAACCTGGACTCCTGCTCACTCAGGGACGGGTGCCGACGGTCCTGCCTCACCTGCATAGCACAGCCATGTCTGGATTTAATTTCTACTAGTGAAGACGAAGGAGGAAAGCTATTGGCCACTAGCAGATCGCATTATATTTCTGGATTGTTTTCTCTTTATCTCTAAGAGAAGTAGGCAGAAGTCTGCCCACCATTATGGGACTTGCTGTACCGGCCTCGGGAGCGGTGCGCTTGCCCACCTCACCGGTACCAGGCTTAGCCATGTGGTTTGATTTGACCAGTATGATTGAAAAGGGCTGCGTCTACTGCCAGTTCCCATTAGAACCTTCAGGAACCACTGGGATGTTTCTCCAGCTTCTCTCCTCCTGCTAAGACGGAAGTACATCCCAGATAGGGACTGTTCCTTTCACTTGGAAGATGAGCGAACCCACAGCTGACCCTCCAATGGGCAGGTAGTGAGAACAGTCTCTGTGATTCTTTAACCTTTGAGATTCTGGCGTTGGCTGTTCCCACCCAGCTCTATAATTAAGGTGACAAGGGAGGCATCTTTATTGCCCCTCAGTTACCCCAAACGTTAGGGCAAGAGTACAGTGGTATTGTGAATGATTTCAGAACAAGAGGCATGTGTGGGGGCAGAGGAGAGGGGTGGAGGAAGAAAGACAAGTATTTGGGTCAAGGGAGGTTCCTGGTAAAAGTGAACTTTGAACTTTTTAGAGGGATATGAAGGTGTTAGCTTAGTGGAGAACCTTCCTAGCACAGAGTGGAGACGCATCCTGCAAAATTAGAGATGTGCAAACAGGGCAGGGTCTACAAAGGCACGGAAAGGATGGCTACACTGGCTTGTGGCCGGTCATGTGTATTTCTTGTGAAGGGATTTGGAGTTCACCCCCAAATCTCTGAGGAGCTAATGAAAGGTTTTAAACAGGAGCACTAGTAATGTATTTAGATCATAGGACGGATGGAAGGATCGTTTCTTAGGCAGCAGGATGTGTTCAAACCTGAAAGGAAACAGGGAGATTTGCCCCCTGCCCCCCTGGGTGCGTGGTTTGCAAAGGTGTTCAAGGGTGGTTACATCATCACAGGCGGTGGACTCTAGTGTCTATGAACAAGTAAGGACGGTCATCTTCGTGTGGGTTTTAGAGACAGGACAGCATGGGATCTTCTAGGTGTGTCTTAAATGAGAGCCTGTGATTCGCCCACATGGCAGGTGGGCTACACGCGGCTGAATACCAGTAGCTACTCCAGTGCTCGTTATGTACTTGGTGGTTTTTACTTGTTTCATATGCTCCTATAACGTGCCATTGGGTGGAGAAAGGAAGTGCAAAGAGCTTAGACTTTAAAATATAGCAGGTTATGGGGCACCTGGGTGGCTCAGTTGGTTAAGTGTCTGACTTCAGCTCCTGTCGTGATCTCATGGTTTGTGAGTTCGAGCCCCACACCAGGCTCTGTGCTGACAGCTCTGAGCCGGCAGCCTGCTTCGGATTCTGTGTCTCCCTCTCCGCCTCTCCCATGCACACTCTGTCTCTCAAAACTAAATAAACATTAAAAAAATTTTAAAAATGTATAGCAAGATAGGAGTGGAAACTGAAACCATTTCTGCCAATTCCCTTCAAGTAGATCTCTATCATTGGCTTAAGTTACCTTCTGCTGATCAGATGTTTTAGTGAATGTCTTTAGCCTAAAGTATCAGTGAAAAGGAGAAAAATATAGTGCTGCTTATGTTTTAGTTTTCTTCTTCATTAAATGGGAGCAAATGCTATCCATGCCCAATGTATTATTGCAAAGAGAAGGTGACGCCCTCTCTCATCTTGTCTGTTAGAAATAAAACATAGAATATTAAACCCTGTGTATTTTAATGTAAAATGAATGAATTCAGAAGTTTAGAGGTGGTGAAGGCAGTTTCTGACTAGACTTGATGACTTAACATAAGGTTGACTTGAATACATGTTTTGATATAAATTCAGTCTTCAAATCTTGTGATATGGCACGAGTTAGAAATTTATTTTTGTCAAAAATATTTTTTATACACAAATAATTTAAAATAAACAGTGTATCACTGATGAGGTAAGTTCACATGTGTCTTTATGAATTATAGACATTATCTGGCACATATAACCTCAATCCATATTTGTTAAATAAATGACTATATATTTTTACTACCATATTTAAATAAACTGTATAATACATTCAAGACATACAGAGCTAAAATAATATTCTTTGTATATAAGATCGCTTAAATATTGTAGATTAAGTAAAATTGTGAAATGGCTTTAATTTCAATCAAGTTTGGGTTTCCATTTAAAAAAAAATTAGTTTCAAGTTTATTTACTTAATTTTGAGAGAGGCATAGAACAAGTGAGCAGGGGAGGGGCAGAGAGAGATGGAGAAGAGAGAATCCCAATAAGGCTCCACACTGTCAGCACCGAGCCTGATGCAAGGCTCAAATTATTAACCATGAGATCATGACCTGAGTTGAAACCAAGAGTCAGACACTTAACTGACTGAGCCACCCAGGTGCCCCAAGTTTCCATTTTATTTAAGGTGCAGGGACACAGGGTGGCTGTCCCCCGGGGGGCACTATTCACCAGGAGGATAATGTCAAGGGCGTGAACTGTATTCAGAAGTCAAGGAGATTGACAAACTCTTCTTTACCGAGATTGCCTCATTAAGTCCTATTTTATTTTTATTTATTTTTATTATTAAAAATTTTTTTAAACATTTATTTATGTTTGAGAGACAGAGAAGGGAGGGGGAGGGGCAGAGAGAGAGGAAGACACAGAATCCAAAGCAGGCTCCAGGCTCTGAGCTGCCAGCACAGAGCCTCACGTGGGGCTCAAACTCACAGACTGTGAGACCATGACCTGAGTTTAAGTCAGAGGCTTAACCAACTGAGCCACCCAGGTGCCCCCATTAAATCCCATTTTAAATGTGAGAACAGAGGCTAACAAGTTCACTGCCTTGTTTGGAACCACTGGGTTGGTTCCTGGAGGGAGTCCGATCTGAACACAGGTGCCCCTAATTCACGTGCGTGCCTCACGGCCTCACGACCCAATCTAAGGCAGCAAGGAGAGCTGGAACAGTGGTGAGTGGAGGAGGGACACAGTTCAGAGCATTTGGGGCGGATCTAGTGGGCGTGAGTTTGTGGCCGGGGCCGGTGGAGGCTGCTCTGTGGGTCGTGGGGGATGGGGGTCAGTTTGGGCTTGGACATCTGGTGCTTGCGACTCTGTAGGACGCTGACATCAATGGCCCAGCCGGTGGTTGTTCATGTCCGCCTGGTGTTTACGAGTGGTGTTTCGGCTCCTAAGATGATTTTGAGCAAAAGGTGTGGGGGAAGTATGGAAGATGATGCTGACTCCCTTCCAGATATGTCAAGGGACAGGTAGCCCCGACAGAGGAGCCCTGATGGCTTGGCTCAGGTCCACCGGGCAGAGGATTCAGACCAGGGCCCTAGGAGTTCAGGTGGGCCCATCAGAGCCTCCCCTCCCCACCAGCCCCTGCATTATATTTAATATGCATTTCCGGCCAGCGTGGGAGATACTTTCCAGGCTTTGCTGTCTATACAACCCAGCACAGTCTTTTGAGGTTTTGTTAGAGGTGCTATTTTTTTTAAAGTTTATTTTGAGAGAGAATGCATGTAGGCTTTGGGGAGGGGCAGAGAGAGAGAATCTCAAGCAGGCTCCATGCTATCTGCACAGCACCTGATGTGGGGCTCGAACTCACAAAATCGGAGATTGTGACCTGAGCTGAAACTGAAAGTTGGATGCTTAACTGAGCCACACAGGCGCCCGGATAGAGGTGCTACATTAATATTGCACTTGTCCTGATGAACATCACTGAGCCTGGAGCTTAGCTGTGCCACCATGAACTTGAATAGACCCTGCAGTCTTTCCCTAGAACTCCTTCTGTGCTGAGCCAGCCTGGATTCTGGCAGTGGCTGAGTCCTGGGGCCACGTGATGTTGAGGAATGTGACAGAAGACCGTGTCTGTACTCTGGGCTGGGGATACTACAGTGTTGTCTGTCACAACCAGCTTATGGCTCTTACTGGGGACCCAGGTGTGCAATCAGCGGTCACCTCTCCTTCCCTGAGCTGCCGAGTTGAGCCCTTACAGGTAAGAGAGGGGTCAATGTGGGTGTGGGTGTGGGAAGGAGGCAGTGTGGTGTGGGGGGTGGGTTTGGGAGAAGGACAAGGGTTTATAAAGAAAATGAAAAGAATCAGAAGGGTGGCAGAGAGATGGAGAAAGAGCTGGGGAGACCGTAAGTCCCATCTAAGTGAACGATGATAATTTACTTCAGCAGAGGACAGCAGGTGCAAGCTGACCTCGAACATCATCTATGAAAGGAGTGACCTTTCTAGAGAGCGGGAGATGCCCACAGGGAAGAGGAAGAAGAGGCATTATTCTTTGCAGTGCCAGAATGTGGCCTTGACGGAAGTAAGAAAGGTCCAGGAGAGACAGGTGTCCGGAGAAGGCCTTGTCCTGGTGAGATCACACGTGGTCCCCAGAAGCCTTACCCGTTGGCTCCTGACTCCTGTAGCCACCGTGAGTGGGACCGGGCCGCACAGCCCTGCAGTCAACTCGCCTTCTCCACCCCTCCTCTTCATGACTCATAACCAGCTGAGTACGTGTTTAGTCAGAAAGAGGCAGCATAGACTCTGGCCTCAATGTGAGGGAGTTTGGGCAAATGGCAAGTATTCAGCTTACACACTGAATGTGACTTGACCATGAATCCTCAGAGATATCCGAGGATTTGTCTCTGACTAGTGTTCTGTGCACCAGTCTTCCTGGTGGGTACGGGACGTCAGTTCCCGGGTTAGTATGTTCATGGCTCTGTTTTGTCAGGGTTTAAAACTCACTCCTTAGGGTTCCTTTCCCAAGAAGAAAGGCTGGGATAGGAGAGTGGCAATCCAATTTCTTGCCTGAAAATAAGGCCGGTCTGTTAAAGGTTTGAATGTTGCCTCTTACGGGTTGAACTATGTTCCTCCAAATTCGTATATTGAAGTTCAACCCCCAGTACCTCAGAATGTAACCTTTTTTTTTGAAATGGGGTTGCTTCAGTTGTAACTAGTTAGGATGCAATCATACTGAAGTTGGGTGGTCCCTTCATAAAAGTCCTTAATAGAAAGGAAATGTGGACACAGTCATGCACACCGGGAAATTGCCGTCTGAAAATGAAGGTGGCCATCTACAAGCCAAGGAGTGCGGCCTAGAACAGATCCTTCCCTCAGCCCTGAGGAGGGATTAGCCCTGCTGACAGGACTTCTAGTCTCCACAAGTGTAGGGACCGCCTTTCTGTTAAAGCCATCCAGCTTATGGAATTGTATTAAGGGAGCCCTAGCAAACTAATCCATTGACCATGGGGTCAGAGATAACGAACATGCTTGTGGCAAAAGTAATTAAGTTTCCAGAATCTGAAAAAGCCTTTCTCATCTCGATGAGGGTTGGGATGCCCTCTGAGTGTCCGCTGGCTTTTGCCTTTCATTAGCGCTTCATCCCGAACACTCCAGGCTAAGGCCTTTGGTATTGCTCAGAGTCATCATAACAGACAATGGAGGATGTTTGTCCAAATTATTTTTTCTTTCTCTACCCTTGCCATGTTTTCCTGAGCGGAGTTCACATGCCCACTTGACTGGCTTTAACCTTGGCCTTAGCCCCTGAGCTGGTCAGCGGAGTGTGGCTGGCTTTAAATGCCACTGCTTTGCTTGCGGGCAGTTTACACCCCGCTCTCTGTCACGAGCATCTAGAATGTCTACAGAGCTTCTCCGTTGAGTTGGGTCCTGAAATGCGAAGGTGTGTGGAGTCCAGCCTGGCTGGAGGAAACTCAGCAGAGACAACAGGATTAGGAAACTTGATATGGGTTCATCTGTCAATATGACAGAATCTGACAAATAGCCCAGTGAATTAATAATAGCTCTCCCCTGCGTGTCAGTTTCTGGGCTAAGAATTTCCATGTGCTCTACTTAACAGGGCTGGGATTTCCACACCTCTGCTGTATTTCTGTTCCCATGTTGGGGAAATAGGCTCAGAGAGAGAAAGTCAATGTTTGAACTCCCAGGCTGGGTAGTGGCAGAGCGTAATCCAGATTATGTTGATTCTAAAAGGAGTACTCTTGGGGTACCTGGGTGGCTCTGTTGGTTAAGCATCCGACTTCAGCTCAGGTCATGATCTAATGGTTCATAAGTTCGAGCACCGTGTTGGGCTCTGTGCTCACAGCTCAGAGCCTGGAGCCTGCTTCGGATTCTGTGTCTCCCTCTGTTTCTGCCCTCCCCTGCTCATGCTCTCTCTCTTCCTCCCCCGCCCCCCTCTCTCTCTGTGTCTCAAAAATAAGCATTAGAAAATAAAAATTAGCCAGGATGCCTCCCTCTTATCAGTTATTCCCATTGTTCCTATATATTGCTGATAATTCCTATTCCTATATGTAATAATTCCATTACCCTATTTTTTTGGTCAAAAGCCTACTGGATCTCACACTCCATCTTTATACAACCAGGACTGGAATGTGGCTCCTGGAGTTTGGCAGGATCGTGGTCTCCATATGTTCTCAGTCTTCTTCCTTTTTCATCCTACTGCTCTGCTCTTTCCAACCTTCACATTCTCTTCACGACTTCCACACCACCCTTTCCTCTGCAGTCTTGGGCATGACTTTGCCTTTGACCCTGAGAGTGATTCTCACACTTGAGCCATATCCTAATCACCTGGAGGGCTTGCTAAACACAGATTTCTGGGCCCCATCCCTCGAGTTTTTGATTAAGTAGGTCTGCGTAAGATCTTAGAATTTATTTTTCTAGTGAGTTCTCTGGTGCTGTTGATGGTATTGGTCTGGGGACAACACATTGAGAATTGCCTGAGAGAAAATAATGGTGGGTAGCAGAACTCCCCTAATAACTTTCTACAACTGCAACTTCTTGACACTTATATACTCCCTCCCCTCCGTTCTGCCTGTAGCATCCAGGAGGGGCTGGCGGCTTCCACCTGTGATCTGGGTCCCACTCTGTCTACCTCCTCAGAGGTGGTTCCATTTTTCACTTTTTCTCTTTTATTTTCAAAATTTTTTTCTCTGTCGCTGTTCCCTTTGGACTATGCATGTGTCTGAGTCTTTCCCATTTTATACAAAACCAAAACCAACATGGCATCTCCTTGGCACGACACCACCTCTCAAAGATTTATAACCCGATTTCCTGAAAGAGTTGCTGTGCTCGTCATTACCACTGTGGTGGCCAGAATTCTAACAACGTTTGCCCCAGGATTCCTATCCCTTGGCTTCTTAATCAAACACTAATCTAGAGACTTCTATGAAAGGACTTGGCAGATAGCATTAGGTTACGAGTCTGCTGAATTTAATGGAGGGAGATTAACCTCGATTATCTGTGTAGACCCACTGTGCTCACCAGAGCTGTTCAAAGCAGAAAAAGAAGGTAAGAAGGATGAACCAGGGGGAGAGGTCAGGGAGATTCAAAGTGTGACCAGGATTCGACCAGCTATTTATTCTTGGCTTTGAAGTTGGAGCCAAGGAATGTAGCCAGCCCCTTGAAGCTGAAGACAATCCCCAGCTGGCTGCCAGCAAGGAAATGGGAAACTGAGTCCAACAACCACATGGAACCCAGTTCTGCCAACAACTTGAAAGGATAGATTTCCCCCCCGGAGCTTCCAGATAAGAGCCCGGCCAGCTCACACTTAGATTCAGCCTGGCGAGACCTGAAGCTTCCTCTTGGGTTTTGACTTATGAGCTACGGGATAATAAGCTTATGTTGGTTCAAGTCCCTGAATTAGTGGTAATTTGTTACCACCGCAGTAGGGAGCAAGCGAGCTCTTCCCTGTCTTCTCTCTGTTTGTCTGCAGCTTGTTTTCAGCTCCCCCCCCCCCCATCACCACTGAAACAATTATGATGACGTTATTTTCAGCTGTATTTTGTTGTTAAATCCTTTGGATGCTTTTCAGGCCCATCTAACTGGAAACGGTCTGTAGCATTTGATGCTGTTTTCCTGTAACTCTCACCTCCTTTAAATTCAATGACCCCGCTCGCCACATTTTCTTTTCCTTTCTCTGTCACTCCTCATTTTCCTTCAGGGGCTTCTTTACCTTTGCTGTCATGGAAATCGTGAATTCCCCACAGTTTTATTTATTTTTTTCTTATTTGAAGACCTCTCCCTGATTACTCCTTTTTTCATGACTTCTACTACATCATGTTGAAAGAAGTCAGGGAGAAAACACATTTCCCTATGCCCTGGGATTTAGGGTTAAGGAGCCTGTGAATTGAATTAACAAAAGATAGCTAAATAGGAGGAAAGGCACATGGTTTTTATTACTGGGAGTTTAGGCTATTGATAGGGAAGTGACAAGGGATGACAGTACAAAGATAAAAAATATTGAAACATCACTTAACCAGGATGAGATATCACCTCACATGTAGTCTGGGTGGCTCAGTTGGCTAAGCGTCCAACTCTTGATTTCAGCTCAGGTCATGATCTCATGGCTCATGAGTTTGAGCCCTGCATCAGGCTCTGTACTGTCAGTGTGGAGCCTGCTTGGGATTCTCTGTCTCCTTCTTTCTCTGCCCCTCCCCTGCTCATGCTGTCTCTCTCAAAATAAATAACTTGGAAAAAAATAAGAGAAGAAGAAACAAGTGTTGACGAAGAAAATTATGGCGGAAAGGGATCTCTGTGCCCTGTTGGAAGGAATATACATTAGTGCAGCCACTATGGAAAACAGTATAGAGGTTCTTCAGAGAGTTAAAAATAGAATGCTCCACCATATGCTCCAGCAATTCTTTATCTGGGTATTTCTCTGAAGAAAATGAAAACAGTAACTTGAAAAGATACAGGCATCCTCATGTTCATTGCATGTTCATTACCGCATTACAACAATCAAGATACGAAACAACTAAGTGCCCATCAGTGGATTAATAAAGAGAACGTGGCACACGTGCACACACACACACACACCACACCACACCCTCCACACACTGGAATATTATTTAGCCATAAAAAGAGAAATCTTGCCAATTGTGATAACGTGGATGAGCCCTGAAGGCATGATGCTGAGTGAAGTAGGTCAGACAGACCAAGACAAAGGCAATACGATCTCACTTATGTGTGGAATGTAAACCAAGCCAAAGCAAAACCCCCAAGTTCATAGATACAGAGAACAGATTAGTGGTGGCCCGGAGATGGGAAGGTGGGCAGAATGGGTGAAAGGAGTCAAAAGCACAAGCTTGCAGTTATAAAATAAATAAGTCATGGGGATTTAATGTACAGTGTGGTGCCTAGAATTAATAATCCCATGATGTGTATTTGAAAGTGACTAAGAGTGTAGATTTTAGAAGTTCTTATCATGGGATGCCTGCATGGCTCAGTCGGTTAAGCACCCGACTTTGGCTCAGATTATGATCTCACGGTTCGTGGGTTCGAGCCCTGCATCAGGCTTTGTGCTGACAGCTAGCTCAGAGCCTGGAAACTGTCTTTAGATCCTGTGACTCCTTCTCTCTCTAACCTTCCCCTGCTCGCTCGCTCTCTCTCTCTCTCTCTCTCTCAAAAATAAATAAAAACATTAAAAAAATTAAAAAAAGTTCTTATCACAAGGAGAAATTCTATATGTATGGGTGACGGGTGTTAACTAAACTTCTGTAGGTGATCATTTTGTAATATATACAAATATTGAATCATTGCACACCAGAAACTAATACAAATGCCCATTATTCCTCAATACAACAGAAATAAATGACAAAGTTGTTAATGAGTGGTATAGTATTATGTTTGGGAACTCTCAGTGTTCCTGCTGAGTAAGAGAAATTACTGTCAATGAGTATCTAATGGTAGAATTTAGTTGAAGTTAGTTTGAGACTACTAGTCCTATTTGCTAACAAATTATTTCAATAAGGCAGTTATCTTTCCATTTTCCCCTTAAAATTGGTGTTATTCTTGTTGCTCTATTTCTCTCACTTCTTTTACAAGTATTATCCTTTTCATCCTCCTCGTGGTTCTCTAGGGCCTCAATAATCAGTAAGCTTCATCTCATAAGTGAGCTCTGTTCCATTGAGAGTAACCATTTGGAGGAAGGTATTCTATATACTGCTCTCCCGAGAAGTGAGAAATAAAGCCAAGGTCAGCTAGTCCTAGCTACCATAGATAGAATGGTTGTTTGTGTATAATAAATTTGCTCCTCCAAACTTATCCAGATATTTGTGATACCATTAATAGTATTTAACTAGACCTCATGTCTACAGTCTTTAAATGACCAGAATTAAAAATTAAAACTGGACGTAGAAATTTAAAAATCTTCAGTTGAGTTTTTTCATTCAAAAAGTGAAAACTCAAAATGGTTCCTTTATTTTTTTTAATGTTTATTTTATTTTATTTTATTTTATTTTTGAGAGAGAGAGATAGCCCAGGCAGGGGAGGGTCAGAGAGGGAGAAGCAGGCTCCAGGCTCTGAGCTGGCTGTCAGCACAGAGCCCAACATGGGCTCGAACCCATGAACTGTGAGCTCATGACCTGAGCTGAAGCTGGATGCTTAACTGATGGAGCCACCCACACACCCAAAAATAGTTCCTTTAAAAACGTTTTGTTACCATCACAGTGACAATATTCTTTTCTTGGAGGTGGCAAATGTGGGATGCTCTGGACTTAAATCTGAATTCCAGCTAATTATAAGTTTAATTAACTGGATGTAGTTAGAATTAGTTAGAAAAAGGCTGTCTCATGTCTGGTGGCAAACTAAATGTATATTCATTAATTAACCTCAGACCATATTAGCAACTGGGGCTGCTATGGCTTAATTCATTTATGTTAACAATGGTGTTCCATATTTTAATGTCCTATTACTAGATATAGAAATGTCATATGCAAAGAAATTTTTTTGCATGGAGGGTCATAGAAAAAAACCCAGGCGAATGGTTATGCTTGGGGGCTTATGTACCTTTCCAAAAAATGTTTATACAGGGGTGTCTGGGTGGCTCAGTTGGTTGAGCGACCGACTTCGGCTCAGGTCATGATCTCACAGTTTGTGGGTTTGAGTCCTGCATCAGGCTCTGTGCTGACAGGTAGCTCAGAGCCTGGAGCCTGCTTCGGATTCTGTATCTCCCTCTCTGACACTCCCCTGCTTAGCTGTCTCTCTCTCTCAAAAATGAATAAAAACATTTAAAAATGCTTATTTATCTGGGGGGAGGAGAGAGAGAGAGAGAGAGACAGAGAGAGAGAGAGAGAGAGAGAGAGAGAGAGTGAGTGGGAGGGAGGATGAGGGAGAACGAGTCGGGGAGGGGAAGAGAGAGTGGGGGAGAGAGAGAACCCCAAGCAGGCTCTGGGCTGTCAGTGCAGAGCCAGATGCGGGGCTCCATTGCACACACCATGAGATCATGACCTGACCTGAAGTCAAGAGTCGGACGCTTAACTGACTGAGACACCCAGGTGCCCCGGTTATGGGAAAGGAAAGGGGGTTTGGACTTTGGGGACTGATAAATCAAGGGAAAGTGGCAAGGAAAAAATGCAGGGAGACTACTGAAGATACGGATCATTTTAGTAAGGTTCATTGGTGCAAACTCCTCTCCATCTCCAGTGGTAAGAGTTGTTCTTCTCTTCTTGGTATGGGAGAGAGGGCCGCCTTCACAAGGAAAATTATGCCCTGCTTTCAGACAGATGAGGAAGGGCAGAGAGCTCTTCCTGTATCTGTTGGTACTCAGTGGCCTTCAGCTCAAAATAATTCTGATGCCAATATGGCATATTTTAGGGTGGCATATCCTAGTCCCCATTCAAAGTCTTTCTCTATAGCTCCATGACTATTAGTGTTTAATGAACCCTTGTCTTCCACTTTGGAACCACAGACACCTTAAGAAGAACTTGTCTTAAGCCAAAGTCCTCTTTCCTTTCACCTTTTCCAACTGAGGTCTCTCATTTTATAGTGTTTATTTGTAAATGGCATCACTATCTACCCCATATTAGCATCCATCCTATATTAGATTAAGATTAAGAGAAAACCTGAAATAAGAGTAGATTGAAATAGATATTAGGCTCTCATGCAAAAGAAATGCAGAGCTAGGCCAGTCACAGGTGCTAGGGTAGCTTCTTAGCTCCCACACACCCAGGCGACTTCTATCTTTCTGTCTCAACATTACAGAACAGTTTCTGCCTTCAGGGCCACCTCACGGTCCAAGACAGCTGCCAGAGATCCTGCTATTGTGTGGGAGCCTAAAAGCTGGAAGGAGGAAATGAGGGAGGTCAGCTAAAGCTGTATGGGAGACTGAAATATGGGAACATTAATGGCATCTATTGTCACCCTGGATAAAACCGGAGCCCCATTACCACGCAACAGTGGATAATGGATAATATGTAGCCAATTAGCAACCTCTGCAATTAACCAGTCTTCCGCAGCCCTGACGGCCAACGCTAGAGACCTGAAGTTGTCTTTAGTTCCTCATTCACATGCAATCTACCTTTGGCTTCTGCAGATTTCATCTTTCTTCATTCTTACTTCCTTTATTCATAATTTCCTCATTATAAGCTGCTGATCATAGTGATATTAAGAATAATATCTATTGACCTCCTACCATCTATCACTATGCAAAGTGCTTGAGGTGCATTTTCTCCTTGTGTCCTCACCACATCTCGATTTGGTAGTACTATTACTACATTAATATGCCGGATTATAAAGCAGAGGTTTAAGAGGTTAAGAAAGCCAGAGGGTCATGGTTTTGTAATTGCCTGTTTCTCCATTTTCCCTAGTAGTTTCCAAGCTCCTAGAGGGAATGGCCGAGGTCTTAATTGTTTTTGCTTCACTAGGACCTCACAGAGTGCCGGCTCCTAGTAAATGTTTCTTGAATTACTGAATGCATGTCCAGAATAAAGTAGATTCTAAGTAAATATTTCTCTATGATGAAATCATATTGACCTCAAATTTCTAAAATAAAAAAATCCGGATGAGAATGGGCACAAAGTCAGGGCTTTACCAAGCAGTGTATTCGACACATAGGTCTCTGGTGCACTTCTGTGGGAAGAGATAGTTTAGCCTGGTATTAAAGGTGAATAGGTTTTAGAGGCTCCTGAGCAGCTCAGTTGGTTAAGTGTCCCGACTTTGGCATAGGTCATGATTTCTCTATTGGTGGGTTTGAGCCCTGCATTGGACTTTGTGCTGACAGCTCAGAGCCTGCCTCAGATTCTGTTGTCTCCCTCTCTCTCTGCCCCTCCCCCGCTCACACTCTGTCTCTGTCAAAAATAATCATTAAAAAGTTTTTTAAAAAGGTGTATGGGTTTTGCAATAGGACAAGATTATGGTTTTTTTTTCTCCATAATATTTTATTGTCAAATTGTTTTCCATACAACACCCAGTGCTCTTCCCC
>NC_043700.1:29191464-29340755 GCF_006229205.1 Suricata suricatta
TTATTTGTTTTGTGATTGTGAAGTTTGGTGAGTTCCTTGTACATTTTCGATATTAGCCCTTTATCTGATATGTCATTTGCAACTATCTTTTCCCATTCTGTCGGTTGCCTATTCGTTTTCTTGATTGTTTCCTTTGCCTTGCAGAAGCTTTTTATCTTGATGAAGTCCCAAGGGTTCAGTTTTGCTTTAATTTCCCTTGCCTTTGAGTCTCCCTCGCTCTCTGCCCCTCCCCCACTCACACTCTGTCTCTGTCAAAAATAATCATTAAAAAGTTTTTTAAAAAGGTGTATGGGTTTTGCAATAGGACAAGATTATGGTTTTTAAAAATATTTAAAAAAAATGTTTATTTACTTTTGAGAAAGAGAGAGGGAGAGAGAGAATCCCAAGCAGGCTCTTTGCCATCAGTGCAGAGACTGACATGGGACTTGATCTTATGAACCATGAGATCATGACCTGAGCAGAAATTCAGTTGCTTAACCGGCTGAGCCTGTTTCCACCCAAGTGCCCCAGGGTAGGATTGTGTTTTAATTACAGCTCTGACACTGACAAGTTTTATAATCTTTATAATTGTTTATTTAGCCTTTTTGAATTTTGGAATCTTGTCAGTAGATACAGAACTAATAATGGCTACCTTTCTGATTGTAAGGATTAAATGAGATAAAATGTAACAAGGGGTGCCTGAGTGGCTCTGTTGGTTAAGCATCTGACTCTTGATTTCAGCCCACATCATGATCTTGCGGTTTATGAGTTTGAACCCTGCGTCAGGTTCTGCACTGAGGGTACGGAGCCTACCTGGGATTCTCTCTCTACCACTCTTTCTGCCCCTCCTTCATGCTCTCTTTGTCTCTCTCTCTCAAAATAAATAAATATATTAAAAAATATATAAGACGGAAGCTCTGGTGTCCTGCTTACCTCCTGGAAGGAAACCAACACGTAATCCTGTGTTTAAGTGTGCCTCCCCATGCTTCTGTATTTCTATCTCTTTCTAGATTCCTCTTTTCTTGTCCTTTTTCCATCCCACACAGACATCATGTTCCTGGCCCAAAGGAGTCTGGGTCTAAAAATGGGAGTTTGAATCTCAGCCCTACTAACGCCTGTGTTTGTTGTTTTGTAAAACTATATAAGCCGTTTTCATTTTATTCTCTGTGTTACGTTTCTTTGTTGCACTTTCAGCCTGTACTAGAGTTCCAAGGACAGAGTTTATTCAGTAACATTTATCTATTCAGGAAATAGCCACTGGGCTCTTAGGGTTGCTGGTTAAAAAGCCAGTTGTTAGAAGAAGGCTTTGCGTAATGGGGAGGGCAGGCATTCCAGGGTGAGTCTGCAGCTGCTGGCCTGGGCCCTCAGGGCCGGCTCCGAGCCATCTGCTTGGCCTGCACTTGATTGGTTGGACATGGAAAGGAATGAAAACCAATCAAGAAAGGTGACCTTTTGTGGAATTAAGCAATTTGCAAGCAGCTGCAGAGATACTGGGGCCCAGTCAGAGCAAGCGGATTTGCCTGGCTTTTATGTTGGACTCACGTCAAACTCGTTAATGTCAATAAGAAAGAAATTGAGCTTGTCTTTGTTGTGAGCCTAATGAAGCCTTTGCTGGGTGAGCTAAATCTCTCCCTTTGACTTCCTCTCTTTGCCTTTTTCTGCTTCCTTTTATTGAATGTTCTTGGCAGTGGCTCTTCCACTTGTTTCAAGAAGCGAAAGGAGCTGGGGAAGAGGAAGAGAAGTTTGAAAACCAAGAGAAAGTTTAAAGTGAAGGTTTTGCCCTTCTCCACGGCGAGGCTCTCAGAGCGTCCCAAATCCAACTCTGGGAAAACTCTGCCCCAGACTAGTGGTGGCGAGGTTAAGGTGGGACCCGGTAATGTGGGTTAGAAATCGCACCAAGGGGCGGCTGAGGCCCCACCCCTCTCTGCTGGACCACTTCTCCATGGGATGTGTCTGGTCTGGGAACGCTGGTCAGTTGGGTCTCTAATTGACTCCTAGGTGGTCAGTTAAGTTGTAGATAACACAAAGCCCATCTCAAACCAACCTAAGCAAAAGGGACCCTTTGCTTGCTCATCAAGCTGAAACCTGCTGCCGTGAAGCTGGCTATAGGTCATGTTCCTCTCCATCTCTCACTTCTGCAGTCGGCTTCCATGGCAGGCTTCATGTGGAAGTTTCTGGCAAGTGCAGAGTGATCTCTCCTCAAGTATAAGTTTACCAACCAGTACCATATTACTCTCATACCCTATCAATAACCACTCATTCTTTATATTCAGTTTTCCTGCTCAAATTATCATGTGTTTTCTCTCTCCTGATTGGACCTGATTGGTTAACCACCTGCCCAAACAGCAGAGCAAGAACGCCCTCATACATATCCCTTTGTGGACCTGAAATTTTATGGGCATGTTTGCCCCCAAACAGTCTTGCAAGAGCACGAGGTAAGTGTTTGATTTATGTACATAGTTCTTGACTCCTCCCTTGGGTAGCTATGCTGTCCGTACCTCCACTCTACGGTGGATGTGTATCCTACCTGGCCGCCGAGATTTGAAAATTCAGCTTTCAAGTTTTTGCTTGTCTAATGATGATGAAGTGGTACATTATTTTTCTAAATTGCATGTCTCTTTATGTTCTCGTTGGCGTTTTAGTATGTGCTTTGCCCATTTCTCCCATCAGTGTTGATGACGTTTTCTTGTTGAAGTGGAGACGTTCTTTGTATATTCTGGCAAACATTCCCTTGTCAGTTTCTGACATTGCACATATCTTTTCTCAATCCTTCCTCTGTCTGCAAACTCTGTCCGTGATAGACTTTATTGAAAATAAATCCTCTTCTTGATGTAATAAAAAAGTTTTGTTTAAATGTTCATATCCCAAAATATTCTGTCACATAGCCTCTTCAGATGTATAGTTTTACTCTCATAGTTAGGTTTTAAATATGCTAAATATATTTTTGATTGTGGTGTTAAAAGTGATCTATTTTTTCTAATTATTGATTCAAAAAATTAAAATTTTAAAGGAGAGGAAAATATGATTGTCAGCCTTTATGAGTGACCAAAAAGTAGTTATGACAAAGTTTAAAGTAAAAATGAATTGTCAAGACTAATATACATAAAATGAGACAATGTATCACGAAGTAATCTATTCCATATCATTATGGTAATTATGGAAATGCTGATTATGATAATTTTGGAGTGTTAGAATAAAGCATTAAGCCCAGAGACCTCATGGTGATTGTCTAACTGTGGCTTTGAATGACATTATTCTACTTATGAGAAATTTCATCTTTCTATCTACTACCTGGTTTCTGTGAACAATTGTCTGGTTTGGTTTCCTTGAATCCATTTTTTTTTAATGCAGTAGTATACCACGTTTACTTCTTTCTTCTCAGGAACACAGAGCTGCTTTATTCTCTAGACACATGCTTTGAGTGGGATCTACCCTAGATCAGGAACAGATTAGGCAGCCGTGTCTCGATGGTCATGGCCCCCAAATTCCCTAGTTTCATGACTGGTCGATGAGAACATATGACCATGACCTATGCCTGGCCGATTGGCATACTGGATTTCCATGTCACAGGGATTAATTTGGTAATCTCATCTTGATCCAATTATAGTTTCTCCCGGGCTATGTGCAGGAATTATGCATATATTTTTTCTTCTTTCTGAAGATATTTTGAGTAGATATTATGCGGCAGTTTCCAGAAACTATCACATGAAGCCTGCCAAGGAAGCTGACTGTAAAGGCGAGAGATGGAGAGGAACTTGTTTCCTGGGGCATGACCCTGCATCCCGGCAGGTTTCAGCCAGATGAGCAAAGGGTCCCTTTTGGTTAGGTCAGTTTGAGATGGTCTTTGTGTTATCTACAACCTAATCTACCCCTTAGGAGTCAGTCAGAGGCTAAACTTCCCAGATGAGGCACTCGCATTGGGAAGTGGCTGAGCAGAGATGGGGGGCGGGGGGAGTGCTCAGCCATCGAAGCCACAGCATTACCGTGCCCCACCTTCACCTCACCAGCCACCTGTCTGGGCAGTTTTTCAGACTCAGATTTGGGAAGGTCTTAGCATATCACCATGGAGAATGACTACACCCTTACTTTAAAAGTTTTTCTTGCTCTTTAAACCAAGTACTATATAGGGACGCCTGGGCGTCAGTCAGTTAAGCCTCCGACTTCAGCTCAGGTCAGATCTCACGTTCGTGGGTTCGAGCCCCGCGTCAGGCTCTGTGCTGACAGCTAGCTCAGAGCCTGGAGCCCGCTTCCCGTTCTGTGTCTCCTCTCTCTACCCCTCCCCCTCTCATGCTCTGTGTCTCTCTGTGTCAAAAATAAATAAAACATTAAAAAAAATTTAAACCAAGTACTATATAGTGTTTAGAAGCACAAGACCATGTATGTGTGTGTGTGTATATGTACATATATACATGTGTATATGTATGTATGTATCTCTATATATATATGGATAGAATTTAAAACTAAGTGCTGAGTGAAGAAAGGAACAAACATAGTCCTAGAATACAGCACTCTCTTTGTAAATACACATACACAAAATGACTTATATTTTTGCTTAGATTTCATTTAGAGGATATATATTGAGTACAAGTATAACCTTGAATTGCAAGTAACTTGTTCTGCAAGATGAGCAAACGTTTCTAATAAATTTTAACTTGATAAACGAGCGATGTCTTGCAGTACAAGTAGTACGGGACCCTGAATGTCACATGATCACAACTGAGCCGATGGTTCTTCTCTCCCCCTCAGGCATTGTGGGTGATCATCAATGCAATGTCACATTTCCTCGGATTCCTTAAAAGGAGGCAAAAGCAAGCATTACTGGATAGATTCCTCGTTAAAGTTGCATGAACAGAGAAAGATTCCATTGAGCCAACAGATAGCGGTGATTCCGTTAGTGATGGTGACAATCATCCGTCACAATAACCATCCTCTCTCCTGCCTCCCTCACACCAGCCACGAAGGTTTTCAAAGGTAATTGCAGGTTAATTTGTTTACTTTCTTTCTATGTTGTATTTTCTTTATTACCTTGTATTCTATTACAGTATCATAATCATTTTTATATGAGTATTTTTGGGTTGTAGAATGAATCATCTGAGATTCCATTATTTCTTTCGAGGAAATTCATTTTGATATGCAAGTCCTTTGGGTTACAAGCATGTTTCTGGAATGAATTATGCTCACAAACAAGGTTTTACTGTATTTTAGAATGTTTGCTATGTGGAGGATGTAAATAAAAGTAAATATAAGCTAAAAAGGGAAAGCTTTATAGACAATTACAGTAGTGTGCCATAAACTGAAGAGTGTGGTTAAATTAACTTTTGGCACATAAGTCAAAAATTAAAAAAAAATTTTTTTTATGATTGCAAATGTTTAGACAGTATATTCTGAGTGTTCAACAAGTACTTTTTGATTTACCAGTCTTCTGGGATGAGTGATATCTTAAAAAAATTTTTTAATGCTTATTTATTTTTGAGAGAGAGAGAGAGAGTGAGTGAGTATGAGTGGGGGAGGAGCAGAAGGAGAGGGACACAAAATCCTAAGCAGACTTCAGGCTCTGAGCTGTCAGCACAGAGCCCATCACGGGCTTGAGTTCTTAATCTGTGAGACTGTGACCTGAGCCGAAGTCGGATGCTTAACTGACTGAGCCACCTAGGCGCCCCATGAGATGAGTGATATATTTTCATTAGTTTAAGGACTAAAGGGAAAAAATACCAAAACAATATACAGGCCATGATGAAAACAATAATAAAAATTAAAATAAAAAATTTATTTTAGAGATGATACTTTATAGTACAAAGATTTGCTTAAGAAGGACTATAAGTAAAAAAAAGCCAAAAAAAGAAGGCAGTGCTTTTTTTAATGTTTTATTATTTTTTATTTTTTTTTAATGTTTATTTATTTTTGAGAGAGAGAGAGGGAGAGGGAGAGAGGAGCAGAGAGAGAGGGAGACAGAATCTGAAGCAGGCTCTGAGCTCTCAGCACAGAGCCGGACTCGGGGCCCGACCTCACAAACCATGAGATCCTGACCTGAGCTGGAGTGGGATGCTTAACTGACTGAGCCACCCAGGTGTCCCTTTATGTTTTTAGAGAGAGAGCTCTTGCATGCGCATGAACTCGGGAGGGGCAGAGAGAGAGGGAGACAGAGGACCTGAAGTGGGTTTTTCTTGGTAGCACAGAACTGTGCTCAAACTCATGCACCTTGAGATCATGACCTGAGCTGAAGACAGACCCTTAACCATTGAGCCACCCAGGTGCCCTTAGCAATGCTTTTTCAGTAACAAGCAAGCAAGTAAACAACCTTGGTGATCTAAGTTTACTGTAGCAAACATTTTAACAAATATTCCTGTAACAAATATTTGTAGTATCGGAACTGTAAATCAACCTCTTTGGGATTGTTAAAAGTTTCAATATTGCAAGGAGGTTCTTTGCCATTCTTAGTAACCATTCTTAGAACTGAAAAGATACACTCGAAGTCTATAGTTAAGGTAAATTTTGCATGTTGTATGTGAATGTTTGCTGCGCTCTTCCTCAGGTCCAACAAGACGGAATGTCTAGTTGGATACTTTGTCTTCTCAAAGCTCCCATTCCGTCTTCCAATTCTCTTCAAGGGCTCTCATTATACTGCTAATTAGGTTTTGTAGCCTTTGGCTTCAGTGACATTTTCTATTCAAGACTGAATTTAAAAATATAGGGCACCCCTGAAGGAGAAATGTTATCAGAGGTCTGTGATTTCCCTGGCGGGCACGATGAGTGAAACTTTCCCATGGCTGGAGGTATGAATCTGGAATATCATATTTTAGCCTGATGGGAACTGGGGAAATAGGATACCACACCAAGCCTAAGTGTTTTGAAGTCAAGGAGTCTGTTCCTTTTGCTTTGTGTTTCCCCACATGAAATGCAGATTATAATAAATGCCATATACATATTGAAATTGATTCTCCTGCTGTCCCCGAACTCGGTAGCCAAACCAGACGATGTGACTAGTGAATAGGGAGTAAATAATGTTACAAATTATTGCCTAGATCCGCACCTTGGATTTTCCATTTTCCTTATTCATGCTGTTGTTGTCAGAGGTATTTCTGTATGCAGAGTGGTTTTCTTAGGGGAGATTCCGTGGTTAAAGCTCAGAGCATACGATTTTATTTTACCTGCATAACCAACCTTAAAGGGATCCTGTCCTTATCTTCTCCAAGATGGTGAGCAAATGGCTACTTGCCAGGGGAAAATATCAAGCATTAACATGCCAGTAACATCCATCTCTGGGTTTAGGAAAGCAAATTCTAAAATTACACCCTATAATATGAATTTGATAAGAGATACCATTGACTTCTGTCATAGCCGTAAGAAAAAAATCATCTGGCAAGGGGTCCTGCTACACAGTTTTTTTTAAATTAAAATTTGGATTTCTTTTCTTATGGGGGTTACTTCAACTAGATGGTGGGATGATTCTTTGACAAGAGGCATGTTGACCTGTGGTGGAAATTTGGAGAAAAAGTTACAGACCATTAACCCAAGTGATGAATCCTGCCAGGTGTTCATGGCTTCTGATTAATTTAATTAAGTGACGGAGGCCTCTGCCAGCATGCAAACATTTGAGGGTAGTTAATATATTAAATGATTACCCATAGTAACCAGACTCTCAGTTTGGGTGATTTGGCAGAAACAACTAGATCTTTGAGGAGTGGAAACCGGAATATGGAGCTTTGACGGGTAACCATGGAGT
The DNA here is from genome assembly GCF_006229205.1 of Suricata suricatta. Lineage (NCBI taxonomy): Eukaryota > Metazoa > Chordata > Mammalia > Carnivora > Herpestidae > Suricata > Suricata suricatta. The sequence goes on from NC_043700.1 coordinate 29,199,167, forward strand.
AGGGATCAGGAAAGGTCCTGAGTCTGGGCGGGGGGTGAGGGGCGTCCAGGTTTAGCAATGTGCCTCACTATCTCAAAGGACAGTTTGGACAACTAAGGCTCATCGAAAGGTTGTGGGCCTGAAAAGCAGGAAAAAAGGGCAAATACGTCTCCAAAAGGTGAACAGAACCCCGAAGACCAACTTTGCTTATGTAATAACTTTTCTGAAATCTGACTCCACCTCTCTCCCTTAATTGCACATAGGTCAAGTGAGGACTTTTCAGGTGCCATAGAGAACCCAGATGGGTCTATATTTAGCTAAATATTTTTTTATGTCTACATATTCCTTTATTAGTAAATTTTTTTTAAGTTTATTTTTGAGAGAGCGAGCGAGCAGGGGAGGGGCAGAGAGAGAGAGAGAAGGAACAAAAGAATCCTAAGCAGGCTCTGCACTGTCAGCACAGAGCCTGGTGTGGGGCTCGAACTCACAAACTGTGAGATCATGACCTGAGCCAAAACCGAGAGCCAGATACTCAACCGACCGAACTACCCAGGCGCTTCCTAGTCAGTATGGCTAGGAAGGTATTTACATAAAACTGGAGACGAACCATGTGATGTGTGCCTATTTATTCCTAGAAGCAAGGGAATGTGCTATCCTGAGACACAGGGCTCATCATTAAAAATTCTGACACTCCAGTGTTTCAACATTAAGTGATTCATCTTGAATGAATGCAAGGAAACAGAAGATGAACGGCTATGTAATGGGACAAGGGAGTTAAATAACTCAGTAAGGGGGTAAGTTTGCCAAAGGGGCAAGTGAGTTTAGAGAGGCAGAAGGGTGACCTACTTGAGTCATGTGCTGAGCCACCAGAATAATTGAGCTCTTTACCTACACCGAGGAGTACGGATTGGTTATGGCATCGATTTTTAAATTCTTTTTCTCGGAGGACTGCAATCTCACTTCTATACAGCAGGTGGCAGCATTGCTGGCCACAATCCCCGCGTGCCTCCGGTTGGCTGGGTTTGTGTGTGAATCTGCCAAGGCAGAAATGCTTGTTTGCATTACGGGAGACTGTAGCTCTTGAGAATCTCATTAAGAAGAGAAAGACTAACTCTTATTGCTATTACAATCATTTTCTATTTTCCATAGGTCTCTAGAGCGGACAAATAAGGTAGCTGTGTTATAAGTTACTGCATGGTTAATTCAAAACCAGAGGTAAGAATTGGTTGAATTCTTGCCCACGGTGAAAATAGATCCACTGCTTTTAATTGCATTTGCAAATAATATTAGTGGCGACATCACAGTCTGAAAATATTCAGTGTGTTGGCTAAAGCCCCATGCTCTTCATTTCCAGCTAGAGAAATTGTTCTTGTATCTATTTTATTTTCTTGAGTCTATCTAGCGAACAATGCCTTATTATTAAATGGTAATAACTGACAGATTTCTACCATGCTCTGAGTTTCTGCAGAACATGGGCATGCTTAGATTGTGGGCTCCTGAAGAGTAGCCATTGCGTCTTAATTATGGTGGATTCCCGATATTGACAGAATACATAATAATGATATTAAATATTTATCGAGTGCTTACTCTATCCAGCCAGTCTTCCAAATACTTTACATGTATTAACACAACTCCTTCTCATCAGGGTGCTATGAGGAAGATGCTATTATCTCTGTTGTGTAGATGAGGAAACTGAGGCACAGAGAGATTAAGTAACCTCTGGAAAACTTTCAGGATATGCTAGTCTTGGTTACTGTTTGGTTTCTTAATGGTGTTTTGGTGTTGTGTTCCTCAGAATGCTAATTGTTCGAGGTCATTAAAAGTTGATGCACGGCAGGGCGCCTGGGTGGCTCAGTGGGTTAAGCGTCCAACTTCAGCTCAGCTCATGATCTCACTGTTCATGGGTTTGAGCCCCTCTTTGGGCTCTGTGCTGACGGCTCAGAGCCTGGAGCCTGCTTCGGATTCTGTGTCTCTGTCTCTCTCTCTGCCCCTCCCCTGCTCACACTCAGTCTCTGTCCCTCTCTCTCTCTCAAAAATAAACATTAAAATTATTTTTTTTAAAGTTGATGCAAGACAGCATTTCACTTACTTAAAAAAGGGTATTATGTCATTTATGCAAATACTGTCTGATTCCACTTACATGAGGTATCCAGAGCCGTCAAATTCACAGGAATGGAAAGTAGACTCGTGGTGGCCAGGGGCTGAGGGAAGGAGGAAATGGGCGTTGTTGAGTGGATACAGAATTTTAGTTTTACAAGATGAAAGACTTCTGGATATTTGTTGCACATCAATGTGAATATACTTAACACCACTAAACTGTACACTCAAAAATGGTTGCGATGCTAAATTTTGTTACTCTTTGTACCACAGTTAAAAATTAAAAACGAGACTTGTCCAAAGAAACAACAAAAAATCACATTTTGTTATTATGTAGGGAATTCAGTTTGTAGTTAATTACAATTTTATTTGAGGGTCTTAAAAATTGAAATTATATTTGTTGGACCAGGAAGCAAAGTAACATGCTTGCTTGTATTTTTTTATGTTTCTAACAATGAATAAAAAATATTCCATTTGCAATGCCAAAAGCCATTAAGAGAGTTAATGATATGCAAACATTTTTTTATTGTGGCAGAAGCCACGTAAAATCTACCCATTGTAGGGGCGCCTGGGTGGCTCGGGTCATGATCTCGCATTCATGGGTTCGAGCTTGGCATGGGGTTCTGTGCTGACGGCTAGCTTGGAGCCTGGAGCCTGCTTCCGATTCTGTGTCTCCCTCTCTCTCTGCCTCTCCCCCTCTCATGCTCTGTCTCTCTCTGTATCAAAACTAAGTAAAATGTTAAAAAAATTAAAAAATCTATCCATTATAACCATTTTTAAGTGTGCATTCAGTAAAGTGTATTCACATCGTAGTGCAACAAGTATCTACTACTATTTCCTCCTGTGCCAGTGCAACTCTGTACCCATTCAACACTAATTCTATCCTCCACCCTTCCCCAGCCTTAGGCAACTTCTTCTCTATGTGCTGGTTCTATGATCCTGACCACATGCTTCATGCGAATGGAATCAGACAGTGTTACTGTTGTGACTGGTTTATACTGTAGCATGCACCAGGCTCCCCTGCTTTTTAAAGGCTGCATAATACTCCATCAGATGTATATACTGCATTTTCTTTATCCATTCATCTGTTCATTTGGGTTGCCTCCATCTCTCACCTGCTGTGAATAATGCTGAGATGTGCATGGATGCGTAGGTATCTCTTTGAGATCCTACTCTGAGTATTTTTGGATATATACCCTGAAGTGGGATTGCTGAATCATCTGCTAATTTCTGAGGAACCTCCGTGCTATTTTCCAAATAGGCTGCACATTCCCACCAATAGTGCACAAGGTTTTCAGTTATTCTGCGGCCTTGTCAACACCTGTTATTTTCTGTTCTTTTGATTTGTATTTCTCTTATGGTTAGTGATGTTTTTTCATATGTATGTTAACCATTCTTAGATCTTCTCTGGAGAATTGTCTGTTCAAGTCCTTTGCCCGTTTCTTAACTGGATTCGTTTTCTTTTTGTTTGTTTTGTTTAGCACTGGAGTTGTAGAAGTTCCTTATATATTCCAGATATTAGCCCTATCAGATATATGATTGGCAAATATTTCCTTTCATTCTTAGCTTGCCTTCTTACTCCATTGATTATTTCCTTTGCTCTGCAGACATTTAAATTTCATGTAATCCCATTTTTCTCTTTTAGCTTTTGTTGCCTGGGTGTGTGGTGTCATGCCCAAGAAACCATGGCCAAATTTAGTGTCTTGAAGCTTCTCCCGAATGCTTTCATTTTGTTTTATAGTTTTAGGGCTTGTGTTTATATCTTTAATCCATTTTTTTTTAAATTAAAAAATTTTTAAATTTAATTTTGAGAGAGAGAGAGAGAGAGACAGTGTGAGCAGGGGAGAGTCAGAGAGAGAGGGAGACACAGAATCCAAAGACAGGCTTCCAGGCTCTGAGCTGGCAGCACAGAGCCCAACACGGGGCTCAAACCCACAAACCATGAGATCATGACCTGAGCTGAAGTCAGATGCTTAACTGACTGGGCCACCCAGGCGCCCTATCTTTAAACCATTTTGAATTAATTAAGGTAAGGGTCCAAACTTCATTCATTTGCATGTGCATATCTAGTTTTCTGAGTGCTATTTGTTGAAGAGAGTATCCCCATCATTTAGCCCTAGCACTCTTGTTGAAAACTGCTTGGCCATATATGCAAGGGTTTATTTTTGGGTTCTCCTTGTTATTGCACTGGTATATATGTCTGTCTTTATGCCTTTGCCATTTTGTCCTAATTACTGTTGCTTTGTAGTATGGTTTGAAATCAGGATATGTGAGTTTTCCAATTTAATTCTTTTTGAAGACTGTTATGGGTATTCAGGGTCCCTTGAGATTTTTTTGTGCATTTTAGGATTGTCCTATGTCTGAAAACAAAAAGCTCTACTGGGATTTTGATAGAAATTGCATTGAGGCTATAGTTTGCTTTGGGTAGTATGGGCATTTAGTAAACAGTTTCTAATTTAGTAAGTATCCCTCATTTGTAAAATTTTACCACAAATATGGAATAGTGGGAAGAGTCTTAGACTTTGAGACCGAAGACTTGGATTAAATAATTATTTTGCTTTGTGACCTCATCAGATTACTGTAAATCTCTGAGCCATAGTTTTATCACCTTTGTGAAGATAATAATCCTTTGTGTCTCCTAGAATTAATTAAATAGATTCAATTTGTTAATGACAAAAGAGAACTCAGGAGTATATCAATGTTGATACTTCAATTTTTTTTAATGTTTGTATATTTATTTTGAAGGAGAGAGAGAGAGAGAGAGAGAGAGAGAGAAAACAAACCAATGGAAGAGGGGCAGACAAAGGGGGAGAAACAGATCCTAAGTAGGCTCCATGCTGTGAGGTAATGACCTGAGCTGAAATCAAGAGTTGGCGCTCAACTGACTGAGCTACTCAGGAGCCCCAGTGATGATAATTATAAAATTATGATCAATACTAGTAACGTCTTACATTTACATGGCAAAGTATATAGAAAATTTGAGCTTTATGTCCGAATAGACTATCCTAGCTTGTAAAATCCTAGAAGGCAGGAAGTAGTTCTTATTCAGTGTTTGTTTGTGTTACGTAGAAACACAGATCACAGATTTACGGTGCTGACAGTGGACAGTGAGAGTTGAGATGGTCGTGGACAATATTCCCAAATAGCAAAGTTTTTACTTGGGAATTAGATATACCTACCGTTTGATTCTCTTAAGTCAGCCAACCCAAACTGGCATCAAGGGTAACCCTTTATTAAAGGTATGAACTTTTTACAAAGTAGAATTTTTTTCTCTTTTTCTTTCATTATTGTTTTGTTGATCCCACCATCTAGAATTCTAGCACCTATCACGGTTAAAATTCTAGGACACATTCTTTCCTGTTTTTTTTTTTTAAGTTTATTTATTTTGAGAGAGAGAAAGAGAGTGTGAGTGGGGATGGGGCTGGGTGTCGGGCAGAGAGAGAGGGAAAGCGAGAACTCCAAGCAGGCTGCACAACGGCAGTATGGAGCCTGTCGGGGGCTCAGACCCACACACCATGAAATCATGACCTGAACTCAAATCAAGAGCTAGACAGACACTTAACCAACTGAGCCATCTAGACGCCCCTCCTTCCTGTTTAAAAAATTTATTTTTAGCCTTTATTTATTTTTGAGAGAGAGAGAGAGAGAGAGAGAGACAGAGCAGAGAGAGTGAGGGAGGCACAGAATCCAAAGCAGGCTCCAGACTCTGAGCTGTCAGCACAGAACCTGACACGGGGCTCTGACTCACCAAGGGTGAGATCATGACCTGAGCTGAGGTCGGAGACCTAACCATCTGAGCCACCAGGCAACCCTCCTTCTTGTTTTTTAAATGCATATTGGTTACATAGCTGAACCCAAAGTGTACCTATGATATTGTATCTTACCTTTTATTTTTATTTTTATTTTTTAAAGTTTTTTTTAATGTTTTATTTATTTTTGATACAGAGAGAGACAGAGCATAGAGAGGGAGGGTTAGAGAGAGAAAGAGACACAGAACTGGAAGCAGGCTCCAGGCTCTGAGCTAGCTGTCAGCACAGAGCCTGATGCGGGGCTCGAACCCACGAACGTGAGATCTGACCTGAGCCGAAGTTGGAGGCTTAACCGACTGAGCCACCCAGGCACCCCTCCTTTTAGTTTTAAAACCATTTTACAGCCATTTTCTTGTCTTTGACTTTCCATAAAATTCTATAATGACTGCATAATATTTTATCATTGGATTTATACTAATTGATTTAACCAATTTCTTTTATCTAAAAAAAAGTTTATTTTGAGAGAGATTGAGAGAGTGGGGAAGGGACAGAGAGAGAGGGAGAGAATCCCAGCAGGCTGTGTGCTGTTAGCACTGAGTCTGATATGGGGCTTGAACTCACGAACAGTGAGATCATGACCAGAGCTGAATCCAGGCGTTGGACGCTTAACCAGCTGAAGCACCTAGGTGCTCCTAACCAATTTCTTAATGTGGGACTTTTAATATTGTTCCATTTTTCACATTAATACTAGGATTTTGTTGCCTCTCCTGTGAAACTACTGATCCAGACCCAACTTTGTTTCTCTGTAGGAGAATGAGTCACTCCCTGGTTCTAAGAGCTATGGTTCCTGTGGGAACTTCTGGTCACCGGGGACATGCCAAGGAGGCTGTCAAGGTCTCTCTGAGATTCAGTGGGGTCTTCAAGGACTCTCCAAAATACATGCAACTGTGTTGGGCCGTCAAGTTTCTTCTGTAAAGATGAGAACAGCCTGATGTTGCAGCAACATCTTAACAAATGAGAATCCGCCTCTGAGTCAATAGTAATTATAGGAATTTATCACAATTGCCAATCAAGGTGTTCTGAAGAGACTCATCTTTCTTGTTAAATTAGCTTTCGCCGCACGCAAACAGTGAGTTATCTTTAGGAAATCAATTGCAGAGAAATTACAGCTTTCATGGAGTGATATAACCTTGCCAACCGTCTTGTTATACATAATTCCTCTACCAAGAAATTCAGCTGGGCTCATATGACTTATTTTGGGGGATCATATTTCATTGCGGGAAATGTGGACAAGTCAGCTTCTAAAGGCCCGGCCGGAAGGTGGAGGCAAGGACATTTGTAACATCCCAAGACCCTTGTAGCCAATTGAACCATCACCGCAGAAGAGATCAGAAGGCTGGGGCTTGCTCTTTCAGAAGACCTTGATCTGGTGGATTTAGGGGGAGCAGTCAGTCACTGGTGGTAGATGTTACTGGGTACCCTTTACGTACAGTAGAGGAAACTTTGGTTGTAGAATACTTTGGATTATTACTGAACTCTTTGGAGAAGCAGTCATCTAGAAGGGTATTTTTTTTTTTAATTTTTTTTTAAGAAGGGTGTTTTTTGAAAAGCCCTGGTAATCTGGAGCGATCAGGGATCATTTCCTGCCGCAGAAAAAGTCCTGTCATGTCTGCTGCAGGTTTCCATATCAAATGTATGGCTCATTGATGCTATAACAAGATGGTAATTAATATGCAATTAACCCAGAATTACTAGGGAATTACCATGTGGTTTTAAAATGAACTTGACTAGGCAATTTTTATATTTATGGGCTGTAGCCAGTGCATGTTTTCCTCCCGGAGCATTTGTGAATGTGCTGCGTGATAGCAGCAGTCATGAAAATCAGGCACAATCTAGACTCTCACATTAGCATGCCCCACCTGGGCACGGCTGTGTATAGACTGGATAGGTCTTGGGAGGTTATTACTTGAAGGCAGAAGGACCTCTTTAAAAAAATAAAAAATATTAAAAAATTATTTTAAAGAGAGAGAGTGTGTGTGTGAGAGCAGGGGAAGGATAGAGGGAGAGAAAGAGAATCTCCAGCAGGTTCCACGCTCAGCATGGAGCCCAACACAGGGCTAAATCCAATGACCCCGGGATCATGACCTGGACTGAAATCAAGAGTCGGACATTCAACTGATTGAGCCACCCAGGCATCCCCAGAAGGACCTTTTTTAAGTTACGTGTAAGTACTGTGTTAACACTGCTTCTGTTATAGGCTGTCTCATTTAATCCTTGCCTCAACACAGTGGGGTCAGGCTGTAATTGTTTCCATTTAATGGATCAGGAAAATGAAGCATTTTCCCAATGTCACAAAGCTCAAAAATGGCAGAGGAGGGATTCTAACCCAGTCAGTGAACTCTTAAGTCCATATTCAATGCCTCTAACCTCGCTGTGTATTCTAGCAAGGGCTCCTGAGGACCCTGCACTACCGGTCATGTGTGAAAGCACACCTTCCTTATCAGTCTGTTGGATATTGCCTGCCTTGAGGAGATCAGGGACAATTTCTCTCTCCCTAAGTGTGGTCTCTCTTTGGTAGATGGATAAATGCACGTTCTGGGAAGGGCAGATTGCAAGGACTGTACTCTACTCCTATTTCTACTGCAAACTTTGTGTAATTTTGGGTAAGTCACTTGATATTTCTAGCCTCAGTAGCCTCATTTTCTCTCAAAAAAAAAATCTGCATCGAATAAGGCTATGAGTTCTTCCAGAAACTGGGTTTTTATTTCTGTGGAATTAATCATTTTAGGCACATTCCTGAATTATCATATAGTTTCTAAGCTGTCTACCATCATCCTGAAATTGGAAGTTCAGAGCCTGATTAGAACCCATCATGACATTATTCTCAAAGGGTCAGCAGGGATGGAGGAAGGTGCTAGGCAAGGAAGGTGAAACTTCGAGAGACGTGGCCAAGGAAGAAGGATCCGAAAGGGGTAGTCAGGGAGAAGGAAGTAGGGGCTGCCGTTTGTTTGGCGTCAGTCACAGGAGAAACTGTAAGGGAAATTACTGAATGTCTTGCAAAGGGGAGATACATTGAGGGGCACCTGGGTGGCTCATTATTAAGCATTTGACTCTTGATTTCGGCTCAGGTCATGATCTCGTAGTTCATGAGTTCTAGCCCCCAGTTGGGCTCTGCACTGACAGCACAGAGCCTGCTTGGGCTTCTTGCTCTTTCTCTCTCTCTGCCCCTCCCCCATTCCCTCATTCTTTCTCAAAAATAAATAAACATTAAAAAAAATCCATTGACTGTGGGACCTTAAAGAAAAATCTGGCTACACAAAACCCAGGGTAGTTTATTGGCTTCTAAACAACTTTTGCAAGAGAATAAAAACGAAATGCTAGGTTTTTCTACCTGGACAGGGGGCGTACAGGTTTCAGGCAGATTTCTGTGTGTTTCAGAGATGGGACACAGTCCCCTGCCGGATGGCTTTCTCTGCTCAGGTAGGACCACCCCGCCACATCTGATGCTTTGTGTGAATTAGGAAAAAGAAAAAACAAAGGAAACACCTCTCCAACTGCCCTGGGCAGTGTGGCTTGAGAAGGGTGTGTGTTTGTGAGAAAGGCATGCCTTCTTGCGTCCAGCTGTCCCCGGGCCAGGGACGTGACTGGGTGCGTGGATGTGCTGAAAGTCAGCTCCTCCCTCCTGCTCAGCTGGGCACCGGTGTGCCTCGACAACCTGTAAAACTTTTGGACGCCAGGCCATGATACTGGAAGAACAGAACCCTTCAGCGAAATACGGGAGCAGTCCGTGTGGCTACAGGGTTGATTTTCCTCTCTCGGGGAGAGTGGCCTTCTACCTGCAGAGTGAAATTGAGATGTCCCTCTGATTCCGTGTCTCCTGTTTATAGGCTACGGCTCCTGATGTATGTCAGGCGGGCTAATACTTGTTGGTTCTGCAGGTTGAGAGACTGGAGAGAGAGTGCAAGGGCATAAAATCAACCTGCCATTCCCAGTTTCTCTGCTTGATCTAGTTATGAGCTTAGCAGCTGAAATAGTTTATGGCCCACTCCGACTTAGGCTGTGGAAGGAGCCCTGTCCGGAGAAATAAGGTCCTTGCATGAATTCAGGCTGCATCTGAGCACATCAGAAGCGGGGCTGCAAGCACCGGAGTCGGTACCTTCCCTTTCAGAAAGAACGGTAAGGGTGGGAACCTTGGAAGCTGTGGCCTTTGAATCAGAGCCCAAGGCCAAACACAATTTGTTAGCTTTTCCGGTGCCCTCAGTGTCCCCTGGAGTCCAGAGTCATAAATCTATAGAAGACGGCAGCTCTTTACCCTGAAGGGGCCTTGGAGCATCTACTGGTTGTTCTCTGCAAGCTTCTGTCATTGCTAGAAGCAAATGCTGCCCTCTAGGCCCCTGGGGCTTCAAGGGACAGGGCTTCGGAGCGTCTTGGAAACTGGTGGGGGCAAGGGCTGGGGGTGTGTAGGCTGCAAAGAAACCAGGCAGTAAACATTTTAAAAGGGAATATAATACTTTTCCTCTTGTTCTTATGTGTTATCCCCCAAACAGTAAAACAAAATAAAATGAAAAGAATAGGCAGCTGTGACTCATGGCCCCACCCCACCCCCATCTCTGCACAGCGACTATTTTCCGTTGACATATTGACTTCCAGCTCTTGTCCTCATATCTGTATATTCACACTTTTATAAATCAGAGTTGCAGTTTATAATATATTAGGTAAAGGAAGCAGAATTCTAAAAGCTTTCTCGTATTTCTTCTTTCTGCCTTCCTGTTTTTCAATTTTAATGGCTGGGTAATATTCATATATTAAAATGCCATACTTTCAAAGCCTCGCCCTTTAACCTTTGGTTCTCTTCTGTCTTTACATGTTTCTTAACTTCATCCTGCATTGGACAGGGAGTGTTTGTCATGTTTAGACTTTAGAAAACAGCCCAGGCAGGCCACTACTGATATAATGTAAACATAAAGGTCCTGCCTGCCATGATTATACTTCCTATCACTTATTATGGGTGGATTTATAGCAGAGAATCATTCTGTGGTTTATAAGACCATTTCAGACGTGTTCTCTCATGAGATCCTCACCAGAGGCATACAGTAGATCTTTTCTTACTTTTATTGATGAGGAAAGAAAACCACATAAAAGTTTATGGCATCTCCAGTGCTGAAAGTCAGACTTCTGACTCTAGTGCAGAGAACTCCTATTCACCCTTCAGTGCCTGGTTCACACATCATGACTTCTCAGCAACTTTTGTTATCAGCGCCTTCCTGAACCTCATTCTCATAGAATGAAAATTTTCATCCACTGCTTTTTTTCCATAGTGGTGAAATGCATATGACATAAAATCAACCATCTTAACCATTTTTGATAAGAGCCATCCTAATGCACGTGGAGCGGTACCTTCATTACCTTTTAAACAGCTGCTAAGCATAGCTCTCTTGCCCACTCTATCCCCTGTACCGTCTTGTGTGGTTTATGTGCCTGGGTCCTGTGGTGGACTGTGAGGTGTGGGAAGATAGAAACCATATACCCCCAGTCCACAGGACAGTGCCACGCAGGGTATAGCCGCTCAGGGAATGCTTGTGGAGTTGAATTCTATCAGCTCTCTACCTCCTTATTTTGATTTACTCACTGACTGCCATTTTGTTTTCAAAAGTGCCCTTTTGTTGTTTTGGCATATGAGGGAGAGATGAAGATAAAAAGGGTCTCATCACAGCTACCAAAACCTGACAACTTAGCAGCACCTTCCCTGGTTTCTGTCTAGCGAAATGCTTGAGAGTCCCTCTTGGATCGCAGACAGTGGGTTGATGCTAAGGATTCAAAGTTGACGAACACACTGTGCCTGCATTCGTGAAGTTCCTGGCTTACTGGGGGAAATACATACAAACAGCGACAAGATCTTGTGGAAAGGGCATTGGATTCTATCCTCTGACAACACTGAGGAAGCTGGAGGTGGCGGCAGAGCCGGGGTGGTCTAACAAAGGAGGTGCTATTTGATTTGTCTCTTGAAGTGTGAGTAGAGAAAGAAGGGAAAGGGGAAGTGATCCCAGAAAGAAGCACCAGCCTGTGCCAAGTGAACGAGGGAGGTGAGAATCAGCATCTTGGAGGAATGAAAGATGGGGCAAGATGGAAGCCAAAGGGAACTCCCTGAAGAATATTAAAGGGGAAACTGAAGGATAGGTTGGAGGGTGCTGAGGTGGTAGACAAAGTGATCCATTGGGCAGGTCTTGTCATACATAATCGTGGAGAGAGAAGATGGGGGCCGGAGCCAAATTGTTGACAGTGGGGATGAGAGGCAGGGGTGAGCTGCTAGAGGTGTTTGTAGGTTGGAATGACAACATGTAGATGGTGGACAATTGAACGTAGAGGATGAGAAGGAAGAAAGGTAAATAGATGACTCCAAAATTTCTACATAGAATGATTTGTCCCTCTTTTCAGTGTTTTAAGAGTATTTTATGCTGAATAGTGTATGAGGAATCTTTTGCTAGTCTTTGGGGTGTGGCTCAAATACCAAAAGTACTTATTTATTTATTTATTTATTTATTTATTTATTTATTTATTTATAGTTCTTGACGGTAGTGTTCATTTTATGTTTTGACCCATCTTCGATGTCATATCCTATCTCAATAACAATTTTTATGGCCTGTTTGTTATGTGCCAGGTGCCTTACATGTATTCATCCTGCTCAAATTCCCACACAGTAAATATTATTATTCCCATGTGTTAGATATGTTTGTTATGTCACAGGCGTGTCAAAGATGTCATTTTATTTTCTCTAAATCAAATCAATCTGATTTCATGTACCACTGTCCCATTGGAGTGGCAGAAAGTTCAGTCTGTCATTATTGGGGTGGTTTTACCAGCCCCTTTCTTGGGCCAATCAAAGGTTCTAAGGGTCTTAGCCTCAGCTGAAACTTTGGACAGAGTCCTTTGGTTTCCTGTCCTGGCTGATCATAGCTCATTTGCTCACCACTCAAGGCCACATGGGATTTTAGTTTTTTATGTTCATTTACTTATTTTGAGAGAGAACTAGAGTGATGTCAGCACAGAGCCTGCCTTGGGGTTCGATCACATGAACCGTGAGACCATGACCCGAGCTGAAGTCAAGGGTTGGATGCTTAACTGAGCCACTCGGGTGCCCCGTAGGATTGTAAAGACATCTTCGTCAGCAGTGGGCTCAGAGGTGCTTGGGGCCCTGCCTGTGTGCCAGACTGTCCAGCCACCCCCTTCACATTCTGCATTCTCTTAGTGGTTCCCCCAGGTTAGGTTATGGGAAATGAAAGCCTGGGAGTAAAGCTGTCTTCAGTCATCATAAATTTCTCTTCTTAGAATGGGAAGGAAAAATGAAACAATAACCAAAGAAAATAAAAAAATATCAATTAAAGACCCTTTTTAGAGTTGAAAATTAGTTACTTAGGTAATTTTTCAAAGTCACTGTGCTGGGCAGAATAATGAGATGTGCATGCCCTAATCTTAAGAAGTCATGGAAAGACCACTTGACATGGCACAAGGGAATTTGCAGATGTGTTCAAAAGGAAGATGATTCCGGATTCTTTGAGTGGGCCCGGTCTTACCACGTGAATCCTGAATGTGGAAGAGGGAAGCAGAAGGTGGGTCAGGTATGAAGGGGAGGACTTGACTCCATCTTGCCGGCTTCGAAGATGGGGAAAGGGACCAGGAGTTAAGAAATGTAGTGGCCTCTGGAAACTGCAAACAGCCCTTAGCCACAGCCAACAAGAAAACAGGGATCTGCGACCTACAAGCACAGAAACTGCAATCTGCCAACACCTGAAAGGAGCAAGGAAACGGATCCTCCCCTACAACTTCCGGGGAGGAGCACAGCCTTGCCCACGCCTTCATTTTCACCCGGTGCCTCTGCAGGCATAACCTACAGAGCTGTTAAGATCATAAACTCGTGTTGTCTACACTGCTAAGTTTGTGATAATTTGTCATGACAGCAATAGAAAGCTAATATAGTCACAAAGCTAGTAAAAGCTGAGATTGCACCTGACGTCATGTTAGAAAGCCCACATTCTCTCCATTACGTTCCATCATCTTAAAGCGTTCCCCGGTCCACAGCTATTCTATGCAAAGTTAAATTAGAAAATTGAAGATGTGGACTTTTTTCCTCTTTTGGAGATAAACTTATTGTGTAAAAACAATTGATCTTATTCAAAGAGAGTCAAATAATACATACAAATACACAGAAGAAAGTAAAAGCTCCCATAAATTCCATAATCTAAAAATCAGCACTAACATCATTTCTGCAAACATCCTTCCAGAAATCTGCTTTGCGTGTATATATGATAAATATTTATATCTTTTTATATGTTTCTGTAATTGCTTTTTTGACTGGACAATTTTTCATAGACATCTTTGTGTCAGTAAATATAGATCAACACTATCATTTTAGGTTGACTGAGTAATATTCTATTGTATGGATGATTCATAATTTACTTAAACAATTCTTATAAATGGACACTTACGTTGTTTACAGTATTTTAGCTCTTCAAAATGATACAGTGATTAATGCCTTTTTATCTTATCTGACTCATTTAAAGGTAATTCCTAGGACTAGGGATTTTCAAAGAGTATACATAAGTTACATTTTTATATATTTTGAGAAAACTGCCCTCCAGAATGTTTTTTAAAAAAATTTTTAAATGTTTATTTATTTTAGAGAGAGGGAGAGAGTGCGAGCAGGGGAGGGGCAGAGAGAGAGGAAGACACAGAATCCGAAGCAGGCGCTAGGCTCCGAGCTGTCAGCACAGAGCCCTACTTGGGGCTTAAATTCATAAAACACAAGATCAAGAACTGAGCCAAAGTCGGACGCTTAACCAACCGAGCCACCCAGATGCCCCCTGGAGGGTTTTATAACTTAAATTCTCGATAATTCTGCATAAGCAACTCAGTGTTTCCATAAGCTCGTTAACACTAGGCTTTGTTAATCTTCTCCGTCTTTGTCTACCTGATAAGCCAAAAAATTAGTGTCATTATTCTTTTGGTTTTGACTTTTTGGTTACTATCATAATTGAGTATATGTATTTTAATGTTTATTGGTCACCTGCATTTCTCCCTCTGCGGGCTGCCTGTGAGGAATGGTATGGTGTAAAGTGTAGGCTTTCTACAGACAGACCTAGGTCTGACTCAGTCTTTCACCATCTGCTAATGTTGCGATCTTGAGCAAGTTACTGAAATACCTGGAGCCTCAGTTTTTCTACCTGTCAAATGGGCATAACATTATTTGTCTCTTAAAGTCTCTGAGAGAGTTAAAGGAGATAATTCAGATAAAGCTCTTAGTGTGTGACTGGCATGTAGTAAAGTGTTTCATTACTATCGGGAAGTATCAGTGAGATCTCTTGCTTATTCTTTTTGATTTGCAAGAACTTATAAGCTTTGCAATGATTACGGCTATTTATCCTTTTGCATGTATGTTGAAAAATGGTTTGTGTGAGTGTATTTTAAACTGAGAAGTGAGGGAAGAAAACACACCTGTACAGTGATGTACCTGGCTGGGGGCAGGGGTGGGGCACACCATCGTCACGTCCTCACAGACGCTTTCATGAACATATTAGCTGCTTTAAATTCTTGTATTTAAAAAATTTTTAAAAAATTTATTCATTTCTGAGAGAGAGAGAGAGGGAGAGAGAGAGAGAGATTGCGAGTAGAGGACGGACAAAGAGAGAGGGAGACAGGCTCCAAGCTCTGAGCTGCCAGCACAGAGCCTGTCATGGAGCTCAAACCCAGGAACCATGAGATCATGACCTGAAGTCGGATGCTTAACTGACTGAGCCACTCAGGTGCCCCTAAGTTCTTAGTTTTTCAAGGAGAAGAGCCCTACTCTTGATGTCCCTTACTTCCTCTTATGAGGCCACATGTGGGCTTTCTGGTTGACATTTTTGCCTTAAGTGGTGTACACCCACCTCTGGCCCCTTTGCTGTCTGGGGCTCTGCTGAGCTTATGGAGGCTGCCCTCCTCCCCCCAACTTCTCCTGAGTCCTCAGTTTTTCTCTCATCACTGATTGACTCTGGGGCCCAGTCACAGCCGCTGACAAAGGAATGATTCGTTGATTCATGTTAACAACTATTAATAGGACTCATTATTTCCCAGGAAGCCGACAGGATGACGCTCCTCCTTGTCTTCTGTTTTCAGGGCACAATTGATTCCTCCTCACCACATTAAGTGGCAGCCGTTTAAATCATATTGATGTCTGTGGTTCAAAGTGATGCCTCTGATGTCTTGCGTGTTAACAAATTAAATACGGAAGCTGGAATCTGGAACATGCCATTTGCCTCTTCTGAGGCACAGGGTGGGGCTCACTGCACGGAGTGAGCTTTATATTTTGAGGCATAAATGTGTGCATACAACCTTTTTGTGTGGAGTTTCCATAGCTTTGTGTCTTTGTGTTTGACTTCTGTCTGGCTATGCATTCTTTTAAAAATGTTTTTTAACATTTATTTTTGAGAGACAGAGGCAGAGTATGATCAGGAGAGGGGGAGAGAGACGGAGACACAGAATCTGAAGCAGGCTCCAGGCTCTGAGCACCAAGACTGACGTGGAGCTCGAACTCACAAATTGTCAGACCATGACCTGAGCTCAAGCCGGATGCTCAACCGACTGAGCTAGCCAGGTGCCTCTTGCGTTTTTTTTCAGTTCCTAAAATTCTAAATTTTCCTCTTTTTATCATTAATTTTTTAAAAATTGCATTTTTTAAAAAAAGGTTATTTGGTTTGAAAGAGAATGCGAGCAGGGGAGGGGCAGGGAGAGAGGGAAAATCTCAAGCGGGCTTCATCATGGAGCCTCGTGTGGGCTTCGAACTCAGGAACCATGAGATTATGACCTGAGCCAAAATCAAGAGTCAATCACTCATCCAACTGAGTCACCCAGGCACTCCATATCATTCATTTTTATTACATACCCTCAATGCCTCAGTGGAATGAATCAAGAGGATTTTATAAGGTCTGGTAGTCTGGCCTCTTCCAGAAGGATGTTGAACTTGTTTTGAGTGTAGGTGTATCAGGTTGGTGGAATAGACAGTCGGGTGAGTGAGAATGGGAAATTAAGAGGTTGGAAGGAGAAAACTCAAGACTGAAGAAGACATGGAAAAAGTAGAGTCTAAGATGAAAGTCATCTAGTAGACAGAGCAGCCTGAAAAAGTGGCACCCGGGACTCCCGGTTTGCCTGTTTCTTTTTTTTTTCTTTTTTTTAATCAAAATCCAATAAAATCATTATCCTTTTTAAAAAAAATGTTTTATTTATTTTTGAGACAGAGCATGAGAGGGCGGAGGGGCAGAGACAGGGAGACACAGAATCTGAAGCAGGCTTCAGGCTCTGAGCAGTCAGCCCAGGGCCCGACGCTGGGCTCGAACCCAGGAATGTGAGATCATGACCTGAGCTAAAGTCAGAGGCCCAACTGACCGAGCCACCCAGGCGCCCTTGTCCTTTTATTTATTGTGGCCAGTATGCTTGCAAAAGGGGGCATTGGTGATCCATCCATTTTATTTTTCTCTTCTGACATGGGATTTCCTGAGATTTCCCTTTGGGTCTAAGCCCTGTGACCTTGGCCAAAAGGTGGCGTGGCCGCCGGTGGTCTGGAACCTGGGTGTGCGTGGCTTTCTCTGTGTCTGCTTGGGGACATGTCCTTCCTGGGCAGTGTGCTTCTGCAGGGATGCGTTTGTGACTATTTCGGGCTTGTCTAGGAGTAACTGATTTGCCAGCGCAGCATGAAGCTGCAGCGGGAGGGAGAACTTTCTGAGGACTGATGCACGATGGCCTCACCGAGTGGACTGGACTCCGATAAAACTGCAGAGAAAGGGAGTTTCCGTGGTGATAACTTCCCTCTGCATCCCCGAAGCGAGTCGGCTGCCCGAGCTGCTGTGAGTGGCATCCCTGGTTGATTGATTTAACGTTACAGCCTCCAAAAAATGTGGAGCAGCTGTAATTGTTGCTGGAGGTGGCTGTCAGCTTCATGCTGAGTGAGTGACTGGTACCTGAGAGACCTCTGGCGGGGCTCCTGCCGGCTCAGCAAGAGGGCTCCCTTCTTGCTTCACCCGCACTTGCACTTCCGCACTTCCGTTGCTGAGCAGACCCCTCGGGGACCAGACAGTTTAAGATCTCTAGAAGCTGATGTGCAGGCAACTCACAGGTGTGCACATGCACACGTGTATGCATGCACACACACCGGTGTCATTCTGTTGGGGTCTCGTGGGGAAGGGCTGGGGGAGGGAGACTTGTTTGCTCTGTATTTATTTGCTGGGAGTCACAGAACAGACGGAAGGGTGTTCCACGCAAAAGGATAAACACATGGGCAAGCATGAGTGTGTTTACCCCCAGATGACCTTGTTTCCTCCTTTTGGGATGAGTGGGACCGGAAGAGTCAAGGAAGATGCTTTGAGTCATGGCTGTGACCCTACTCTTGTCTCAGGAGGTAGCTAGCTATACAGTGATGTGAGTCCAAGACCAGTGACGCTTAAATTCCTTTAATCTGAGGGCTGATATTTCATAACTTTGTCCCTTGGTATATAGGGTGTTTATGTAAAAAAATGTTTTCATTTATTTTTGAGAAAAAGTATGAGCAGGAGAGGGGCAGAGAGAGAGAGAGGAGGGCAGAGGATCTGAGGCGGGCTCTGTGCTGACAGTAGCGAGCCCCATGTGGGGCTGGAACTCACCAACTGGGAGATCATGACCTGAGCTGAAGCCGGATGCTCAGCCGACTCAGCCACCCAGGCATCTCCAGTTTCTTTTTTAAAAGATCGTTTACTTCTGACTGCAAATTGGTTTATCTAATAGATCTTCTCCTGTGAGCAGGAGTGGGGGTGGTGGGCACAAGACTCTTTAGGGAAGAACTAGCTCTGCTCTCTAGGGGGATTGATGAAGTAATTCATAATCTCATGGAAAGGGACTCCTGGGGACGCAGCTGTCCTCTTGGTGTGGTGGCCAAGGTGGTTGGGGCGGCCACGGGATGGGAGAACGCTCAAGTGGAGGGTGACTAAATACATAAAAGTTTCCTTCAGTCTGTTTCTTTAGATGTTTGTTTCATTGCATTGAAGAAGCTGAGGGCTTAGGAAATGCTCCTGAAACGATTCCTGATGAGCATGGCCTTGTGGCTTGAAGGTCAATGGCGTTGATGAACGCTGTGTTCTCTCTCATACCCAGGCCACGCTCCAGGGAAATGTGGGCTACGTCTGCTGCTCCTCTGGCCACTATTCCTCCAAACTCCTGATCTCCCCTCAAACCTACCCCAGGGCTGGCTTCCCTACCTCAGTTGGTAGAAGTTCTAGTCTTCCAGTAGCTCAGGGCCAAGGCCTTGCACATCCACTTCTTCAGACGAACCTGGGGGTTCTGCCCTCGGCATAGAGTCAGGGTCAGAGACTCGTCATGCCTCCACTGCTGTGACTCTGGTTCAACTGTCAATGCTTGCCTGGCAAGTTCAACTGCAAGGGCCTCCCAGAAGCCCACTTGCTTTGTCCCCACAGACTTCAGTCTGCTCTAAGCAAAACAGCCAAGGTTATCCATCTACAACAC
Source organism: Suricata suricatta (assembly GCF_006229205.1). Taxonomy (NCBI): domain Eukaryota; kingdom Metazoa; phylum Chordata; class Mammalia; order Carnivora; family Herpestidae; genus Suricata; species Suricata suricatta. The sequence continues at coordinate 29,218,513 of NC_043700.1, forward strand.
AATCCCAATCATGCAACTCCTTTGACTCATCACCTGGCAATAGTTCCCTATTTCAAGAGAGAAACCAACATCCTTACAGTTGCCCCAAGGCCCTATATCATTTGACCCCTTATATTCTCTCATCTCTTTTCCTATGTTCTTTTGCTCACCAGGATTTGCTCCAACAATCCTGGTCTTATTATTCCTGGAACAGCCCTGAATGCCGCTACCCTGGCCTTTGCTTGAGATGTCCCCTCTGCCTGGGAAACTCCTCTCTATTGAGACCCACTGGGCTAACTTTCTCCACTCCTCAACTCTTCCCTCAAATGTCATCTCTGTGAGCATTTTCCTGGTTATCTTACTTAAAATGGGACCTCCTGCTCTTTACTTCCCCTCTGTGTTTTAGTTTTTCTTCTTTCTATAGAATATATTACCTTTTAATATACTATATAAACTGAATCATTATGTTTATTTGTTTGTGTTTTTGTCTGTCCCTTTCACCACAACATACGTTTGTGAATGCTTGTTTTGGTCAGTGATGTGTTTTGGAAATACTTAGCATAACAGCCAACATAGTATAGTGACTCAGTATCCGTGTTGTTTTTTGATTGATTTCCTCTCTTAGTTTGGCACCTTGCCTTAAAAACTCTCTTCTGACTGCTCATTCTGACCTTCTAAACGAGATCTACCTTCCCAGGGAGTGCCTCAAGCTTCTTGATATTTTCAGGTTTTTCATCAACCCCTTTTATCAAAACTTACATATTCTGTGTTCTGTTCTCTTAGGACTTTGCTTTTAAGTGGATAATGTAACTCATTAATCAATGCTAAGATGTTATTCATTTTTTCTCCTTTGAAGTGTTTGCCGTACAATATAATTTGGTCCTAAAAACCAAATGTGCTAACTCCCATGAGTCACGACTCAGGTTTCTAGCAGACCAGAGGGGCAGACATTCTTCAATGGTAGAGGAAAACATTTCTATCTCAAATCAGGTGATAAAAGAGGTGGTGCTATTTAGGCTAGCCCTGTCTACTTTAGAACAGTGGTCTAGAATCCTAGCCCCAGTCCATCCCCCAACTTCTACATATTAATTTCCTCTTGTTATTGAATAAACAAACATTGGCTGTGTGTCTATACACATTACTTCATTTTAACCTTTGCCACATTTCCATCTAGAAGATATCATCAGTCTCATTTTATAGATGGTGTAACCAAGGTCCAGAGAAGTCACATAACTTGCCAAAGACTGCACAATCAGCATGTAACCTAAACCATGGCAGAGTTAGAGTCCATATCTTTTACGGCCAAGTTTAATGCTTTTATTTTTTAAGTAATAAAGTTTATTATTGTTGCTGTTTTTTGAGAAGGTTTAGGTTTGCAGTGGAAATGAGCAGAAAATACAGGGTTCCCAGAGTGCTCAGTTGGTTAAGTGTCCAACTTTGGCTCAGGTCATCATCTCATGGTTTGTTTGTTCAAGCCCCACATTGGGCTCTCTGCTGTTAGTGCAGAGACTACTTCCCGTCCTCTGTCCTATCTCTCTGCCCCTCCCCTCCTCGTGCTTGCTCTCTCTCTCTGTCTCTTAAAAAAACAAAAATACAGGGTTCTCTGATCCCACACATGCATAATCACCTCCACCCACAGTGGTACCTTTGTTACAACTGATGAGCATACACTGATACATTATGATCACCTGAAGTACATAGTTTAGAGTTAACTCTTGGTGTTGTACCTTTCGTGGGTTTGGATAAATGTATTAATGGCATATATCCACCATTATAATCTATAAAATAGTTCACTGCCCTAAATATCCTCTGAGCTCTGCCATTTAATCACTCCCTTCCCCCTCTCCACAGAAAGCCCCTGATCTTGTTATCTCCATTGTTTTGCCTTTTCCAGAATAGAGAGTCACGGAGTTGGAATCATACAGTATGTAGCCTTTTCAGATTGGCTTCTTTCACTTAGTAATATGCATTTAATGCTCTTTTTAATATAGCAGACTCCTCTTGGGTCCAAAAAATTACCCTCTGTTGCTCAGAGTATAAACGCATTTAAACATGCCTAATTTTGTTACTGTAATGCATTTGTATAATAGGTATTTATAAGGTGCCTAATTATAGCTGATTGTGCACATGCAATATGATTTCATTTATTCTTACTTCCCTCCTCCCAGCCCTCAACCTCGTGTGAAGATGGACCCCCTCCTAAGTGCCTAGCAACAGGCCTCCAAGCTCATGGCTTCTTTCGTATAACTAATGAGGTGTAAATGGTAAGACAAACAAGATGAGGAAGGAGAAGCCAGAAAAAAGGAGGAGAATGCAGAGACGGAGACACGGGTGACCTCTGATTATCCAAAGCTGTTTATTGAACACATTTTTGTGCTAAAACCACCTGCTGTCTCCAGTCTGCACACTGCTTTACTCCTCCTAATTAAAGCCAGCGGGCTAGGACGGAAGAAAACCATTTCGAGGCAAGAGTGTGGGGTCGGGAGCAAGTAATAGCTTTCTTTTATCTTTTTAGGGAGACTCTGAGCTTTACTAAGTGAAGGACATGCCTGGAAAATTAAAATTCAGGGTAGTCAAAGGCATCTTTGGAATTTTCCGCATTCCATTTCTGCCCTGCCACTGGACTGTGGCTCAGTGTGGTAAGAAAGGGAACCCTAAAGAAGGAAAAGTTAGCCTTTGTCAGGCTGATGTTTGCAATCTGTGTGAACCTCTCCTAGCCTTAATGATTACTGGAGTCTCAACTGGAGGAAATGGCTTTTAACAAATGCTGGCATTGGCCTTCCCCTCCTTTCTTCAGTCTTACCACAGAAGTGATGCTCAAATTTCAGTGAACTTCAGAATCACCTAGAGAGCTTCTTAAAACACAGTTGGCTGGGCCCTACCCCTAAGTTTCTGATGCAGTAGAACCAGGGCAGGGCCCAAGAACACACATTTCTTTTTTTTTTAATGTTTTTTATTTATTTTTGAGAGACAGAGACAGCATGAGCAGGGGAGGGTCAGAGAGAGAGGGAGACACAGAATCTGAAGACAGGCTACAGGCTCTGAGCTAGCTGTCAGCACAGAGCCCGATGTGGGGCTCGAACCCACAAAACGTGAGATCTGACCTGAGCCAAAGTCAGACTCTTAACCGACAGAGCCACCCCGGCACCCCAAGAACACACATTTCCGACACGTTCCCTCCTGATGCTGCTGATCTGAGGACCACACTTTTTGAAGACCACAGCTCTCCACCAGCTGTTTCCACGCTTTCTCACGTACAGACCTCCACAGTCAGTCATGATCCCCATATTTTTCTGATTTGCATCATTTCACAATATATGGAGCTGGAGCTTGCCAGCAGGAGAGGTGATGTTGCCAGCGCTGGGCCTCCTGAGAGAACATGATCGCAGTGTCACCGGGCAGTGACCCTTCCGTCCATATGGCCCTGGCAGAGGGGGTTAAGCTCCTTTAAAAGAATGTTGCGCAAAGAAGAGGTTGGAGCTGAATTTCTCGGCTTTTTAGGAAGGCCCCATGGTATCATGGCAAGAGCCTGCGTGGCTTTGGAGTTGATTAAGCCTGAGCTCTATTCAATTCTTAGCCCTTCCCTTGTAGCTGACTGACTTTGACTACGGTATTTAACTTAATTGAACTTCCATCCCCCACCTGTAAAATTTATATATCCTACAAATATTTCTATGGCTTCTGGGAATACCATGAAGGACAGGACCCCGCCTGTGTCTCATGGAATTGACATCCCAGTGGGCGGGCGCAGAGTGTACACAAGCAAACCAGTAACTACGCACTATAATGTCAGCTAATGATATGAATGGTAAAGAAGATGAAATGGGGGAACATAGCTTTTTGAGTGAACTGCTTTGTGGGTGAAATGAGATAACTGATATGAAGGGCCTGGCAGGCCAAGGGGACATACTCAGCATTAATGGCTTTTGCCTTTGCTCTGAAGAGCTGGAGTGGTTTGTGGCCGGGTAGTGGCCAGTTCTCAGGCTAGGTAGGCCTTTGTGGTATCTACCAGATTCGTGGGGGGGGGGGGCTCCTCCAGGTGGGAGAAGCTTCCACATTAGTGGAAGAATATCACCTCTCTGTGCTTAGCTTAATAGTCATCTAGGGACAGTGAGCTCCATGCACCAAAATACACATGAACTTGGGGACTTTTCTATCCTGCTTCTATTTCTACAAGGCCACTCCCTTCACCCAGCATGGACCAAGACGGCGTGCTTGGAGCCCCACAATCTGTCTTCCTCAGAGGATAGGATTGTTGGAAGATGCTGGAGGAGGAGAATGGTATCTTAGGACAAATAGGGTAAATCAGACTTGGGAGGGGTGAAGAGGCATGTTTTATATCAGATGATAATTTCTGTTTGGAAGACAAAACTACACTTATCGTTTGGGCTCCACTAAAACTTCTTGGCCAGTGGACATGCTCAACAGGGAAATCCTGTTTCCTTTTGTTAGGAGCTGTGAGATTGGGTGTTTATCAGACAGGGTAGCAGGGAAGAGGGTTCAGTACGCACTACTCCAAACTATGGAACCTTGGCATGCTGATTATTTCAAAATGGGGGATTTTAGAAACGGCGGGGGCGGGAAAGCGTTCCTGACCTTCCCCTGAAGCAGCTCATGAGACCCTCATGTAAGAGGTGCCCTCCCTACCCCAGGAGGAAAGGAGCCTCCTTATCTCTACAGATGGAGGGCTGCTGAAGGAACTGCTCTGCCTAACTTTCCCGAGTTTACTACTCTTGGCTTGTACCCTTCATCCAATCACATTTTCTCCATGGCTCTCCACTCTTCATCAATCCTAGCAAAAAACAAACAAACAAACAAACAAACAAAAAAACTCCTCAGTTTTACCCACTTCTTTGGGCCTTCATTTCCTTTTGCAGGCTCTCGTGTCATGTAAGGCTTATATTAAATCCCTGGGTACACTTTTCTCTTGTTAAGCTGTCTTTTGTTCCGGGGGCCCCAGGCCAGAACTTAGAAGACTGGAAGAGAAAGATAGTTTCCTTTCTTACATGAAGTTAAGAAGACCGAAAAAGATGACTGGACGCCTCCTAGAAACCTTTTATCACTGGTTCTGAGGACGCAAATACTCTGCCACTGACGCTTCTCAGGCTGGACACTGAGGCAGGAGTCATTTCGGGTGTCCTGGATGCCCTCTCTGTCGAGTGCTCCCCCCCTCCATTCCTCAGCGTGCTGCAGGCATACATAGGACCATATACCTTCCATCCCTTTCCAGTGTTTAACACTCTTTGGAAAAAGACTTAAAAATATCTTACCATAATTCATGTAATTTTAAGTTAATGGGTTTGTCTCTTCTCCCGGGGCTGTCTGTATCCCCTCTTGTTCTAAGGTATAAACGACACATGATTAGACTCTTTCCTGAGAACAAGTTTGTTTTTTTTAATGCTTATTTATTTATTTTGAGAGGGAGGGAGGGAGGGAGGGAGAGACAGAGAGAGAGAGAGAGAGAGAGAGAGAGAGAGAGAGAGAGAGAAAGAGAATATGAGAATCCGAAGCAGGCTCCACACTCAGCATGGAACCCAAGGTGGGCTTGATCTCACGACTGCAAGATCATGACCTGAGCTGAAATTAAGAGTTGGATGCTTAACTGACGGAACCACCCAAGCGCCCCAAGAGCAAGTTTTGATGGAGAGAAAGGCAAAAGCATAAGGGCCAGTTAAGGCTCTTTAGTGGGATGGGGTAGGGGGAAGGGAAAGCATCCTGGTGTACTTTGCATCCTGATGTAGGGAAAGGGCATGGATTTTGCTGCAGACGGGCCCAAGGTTGAATTCTAGCACCTCTCCTTACACTTTGGGCAAGTTACTTAAACTTTCTTTGTCATCTGTTAAACAAAAATTAATAATCATAGTAATAATAATAACACCTGTTTCCAAAGCCATAGTAGGAGGATGGATAGTCCCTGGTCTCAAGTCTCTGCTCCATGAAGTACTTACTACTTAGCATGTCATTTAGAGCCTCCTCTGTACCAGTTTCCTTGCTTGACCAGCTCTGTGCCTGCTCAGGGGAGACGTGTTTTCACGTTTTAGGGAAGAAAGACGTAAGATATGGTCATTTACATTGGGGTTTGGGGTGGAACGCATCAAAATGTTACTTATGCCACGGGCGTTGCATTTTAAAAGGGAGCATTCTGTGAGAAGGTGAAGCCTGATGCCCACTTCACCTTCTGTCCTGTCGGGCTGCTGTGCAAACAAGCGTGAGGTGATGGTGGGCACGAGAGCTTTCTGCGTCGCACCACTTCTCTGGTTCTCATCCCTGGATCCCAGAAAGTGGGTACATGCACCATCTTTGCGATTGCCATGCTCATCGAGGGAGGGCCTTCTCTATCAGCAATGGCGGGCAAGCAAGACCCTTTCAGGCCTCAACGTGGTTCTGTTAGTTCCTGCTTACACCTGGGGGCGGTGGTGGTAGTGTGTGTGTACATATAATTGTATATCTTAAACATATTTTATATTTGTGGACATATGTGTAATATTTGGTGGTGTTATTGGTCTCCAAGATGGGCTATGAGAGATGCCACACTTGTGGTAGAAATGAGAAACCAGGGCCCCGGGGGGGTGGTTGGCAGTGGAAGGAAGGAAGGGCTCCAGAATGGGCTGTACCTGGAGGAAGGAGGCAGGAAGGGCATTTGGGGTAGAGGGAGGAGGCTGAGCACGCCCCCGTGGGATGGAGGGGAGCCCTGGGCCCTCTCGGAGCTGCTGGCCTCTGGCCCCCCGGGTCCCATCCCCACCCCATTCCGTTCAGGGCCTTCCAAACCACTGAGCCGAGAGCAATTCATTTGTCTTGAAGGACAAACTCAATGCCCTTCCCTTCCTCTGATGCTGTGTCCTTTAGGTGTCGCTTCCCAGACAGCTCCGGGATGGGGTTGCTGTCTGTCCACACATGCCTTTTTGAGAGGCAGATGTAACCTTTTTGGTCCCTGGGCGGCTAACCTCCGTGATTGTTTTGCCCATTTGCTATAAATGACGATCTCTACCGCTTGGTTAATTATGTGATTACAGCACCCAGTGACAAGGAGAAAATTAAAAATCCATGCTGCATTTTCTATAACACTTTATGGCTCTATGCAAAAGAGGGCAAATGCAATTTAGCTGAGCTGTGGAGAACAAGAGCAGTTTGCTCTCCCTCTGTTCGGCCCCTCCCTCGTCTTCCCCTGCAGAGAAGCTGTGTTAGCAGTTGACTAACGCAGGCAAGAGAGCAGGTGTGGAAGAAAACATAAATTACCATTATCCCTGACAATTCTGGACGGTGCCACCCACAGAGAGGGCGCTCAGGCAGACCTCCCCCTCCCTGATTTCAATAAAGGCCAGGACGTCGTGGGCTTTTAGGGACGGCATTCGTGTAGAGCCCAGGTCCAGCCTGGCCCCCACATTCCATCTTTATTTCTTTATGTCCACCTGTTGTGATCGTGCCTCTTTGGAAAATTCCAAGACACTCAGATGGGGACTTGCCGCTACAGCTCTTGGAACCCCGAGTTTGTTTGAGTTTTCCTCCTGGTTCTGGTGTCTGAATGTTGGGCCAGCCCTCCTCCCCCCTCGGCTTTAGGTTCCTCACTTATAAAATAGAGAGTTTTTTTTTTTTTTTTTTTTTTTTACCAAACTCTCTCTCCGCCCTCCTGAGCTCCCTCTAAAATAGAGAGTTTTAAGATATATTTTTTCTTGCATTTTCTTGCATCTTGGAAATGAGGATGCCCTTATGATGGATGGTGTTTGAGCATGCATCAGAGTTTAACCGTTTTATTATTATTATTATTATTATTATTATTATTATTATTATTATTTGGTGTTCCATAGATTGTAGCGGGTCTTAGAATTAGCATTTTAGGACTGACAACAAAGGATACCATGCAGGCTTGTTGTAGGGATCTAAATAGGAAATAACATTAATCTATGTGGCTCTGTATAATATTGTTAGACTCCGGGAACATGAATTCTAATTCTGGCACTCTGTCGCTGACACAAGTTATTCAGCCTTGGCACTCTTATCTGGAAAATGGGATTATCCCCCAAATCCCCTTAAGAGCTATCATAAGACAGGGCGCCTGTGTGGCTCAGTTGGTTAAGAATCCAACTCTTGATTTTGGCTCAGGTCATGAGCTCATGGTTTGTGGGACCGAGCCTTGTGTCTGGCTTTGCACTGAGGGTAGTACCTACTTGGGATTCTCTCTCTCCCTCTCCCTCTGCCCTTCCTCTGCCTGCATGTGCATGCTCTCAAAACAAAGAAAGAAAGAGAAAGAAGAAAAAAGAAAAACAAAAAGATTATCATAAGGCAATCTAGGACTGAGGAGCTAAATGAAGAGAGGTCAATATTATCTACACTGTCTCTACTTCTTCAACACGTGTTTGTGGATGCAAAGATTCACAGAGGGTACAGAGGTGAAGAAAAGTGGATCATAGAGGTGGTTTAAGGTAGTCACAATAATATTAATATAATTAATATATTAAACATATATACATAAAGTGCAAAGTTATATATTAATTATAAATAATATGTACTATTATCACAATGATATCTTAATATTACTATAAGATGGAATGGGATAGATGTGGTAATTGAAGTATAAAAGGCACTGTGGACAGAAGAGGAAACAATTTAGTTCAGAATCACAACATTGGTGTGGAGTCAAATTATGCTTTCAAAAATGCAGGAATGATGGAAATGGTCAATGGAACATGTTAGCAAACAGTAAGTTGTGCTCAAGAGATGACATGCTATCCAGGTGTTTGGGGCGTTGAGGGACAAAGCAGGGGACAGGTGGGGGGACCGCCCAGACAGCACCACTTCCTTCCTCCCAACACGTTGACGCCATTTTCCTCCACCTCCCTCATGTGACCCAAGAGTACATTGTGTCAGTGTCTGTGCCCACGTACCAGGACTTGACTCACCTCTCTCCATCTCCCTTGCTCCCACTCAGGTCCTGGCCACCATCATCTCTCACCTCAATTTCATAAGAACTTCCCCCTTCTTCATCTCTTGCCCCAGATTGATCCGTTGTACTCAGAGTAGCCACACGGGCCCATGTTGCCTACAAGTCCAATGTAGTCGAGGCACTGCCCCCTTCCCCCCTCACCGTCTCCCACACGCACCTGAAGCTCTGCCATTCCTAGCCTTATGGTTTCTTTTTTATTACTTTTTTAATATAGTTTATTTACTTTTAAGACAGAGAGAGAGAGACAGAGCATGAGTGGGGGAGGGGCAGAAAGAGAGGGAGACACAGAATCTGAAGCAGGCTCCAGGCTCTGAGCTGTTAGCACAGAACCTGATGCGCGGCTTGAACCCACGAACCATGAGATCATGACCTGAGTCGAGTTGTATGCCTAACTGACTGAGCTGCCCAAGCACCCCTAGGCCTTATGGTTTCAACAGGACTCTGTCTTGGCTAGTTCCTTGTTTGACACATTGGTTCCCTAGAGGGTCACGTGGCTTACTGTCTCTTATTCAGGTCTCAGCTTAAATGTCACTTGCTCAGATACCCTTCCTTTTTTTTTTTTTTTAAATTCTGTTTAATGTTTATTTTATTTTTGAGAGAGAGAGAGAGAGAGAGAGAGAGAGAGAGAGAGAGAGAAAGCAAGCTGGGGAGGGCCAGAGAGAGAGGAAGACACAGATTCTGAAGCAGGCTCCAGGCTCTGAGCTGTCAGCACAGAGCCTGATGCAGGGCTTGAACTCATGAGCTGTTAGATCATGACCTGAGCCAAAGATGGTGCTTAACTGATTGAGCCACCCAGGCGCCCCTCAGATGCCCTTCCTGACCACCCATCCTAAAGCATCTCCCGTGGCATTCTCTGTGATTCAGATTCCTTTTCCTTCAAAGCACTCATCGCCATTTGAAATTTTGGTTTGCTTGCTAAATTTGTTTTCCTTCTACTATTCTATAGAATTAGGAATCTTGACTGTCTTATTTGTTAAGTATCTCCCATATCCTGAGCAGTGCCTGATGCTTAGAATCTATTTATTGACTATGTAAGCAAGGCTGCAGCAGCAGGTGGAGGCTAGGTTTCGCTGTGCTTTGGTGCCATGCTCCAGAGTTGAGACTTCGCTCGATAATCTAGGGGAGAGGTGTTGCAAGTCTTTGAGTCCAGGATTCATGCACATAGAATTAAACTTTGCAGGTTGAAAGATGACTTCAAAAGGAGATTCGAGGTGAGAGGCCAGTTAGGACACCAAACCTCAAGCACTAGACAACTTGACTCTTTCTAAAATATTTAATGATCTTTTGGAGAGAGAGGGGAGTTGTGCACAGGAGTGGGAGAGGGGCAGTGGGAGGGGGGAAAGAGAATCTTAGGCAGGTTCCAGGAGCCTGGCTCATGACCTGAGCTGAAATCAAGAGTCGGATGCTCAGCCTACTGAGCCACCCAGGCGCCCTTTGGCTTCTTTCTTTAGCTTTGTGAATAAGAAATAGTACTTGGCTGCTCATCTCAGTGGACTCTGTTGGACATAAAACCATTAGAGCATTTATCACTTTGCAATGTCCTTGTTCCCTCCTCCCTTCCCTGTGTGGCTACCCTGTGAGCTGGGGGCTCATGTCTTATTTCTCTCTTGATCTCAGTCTGGCACAATGTAAGGCACAGAGCGAGCATTTCATGTGCATTTGCAAAGTAAACAGACATAAGAAGCAAACACTTTGAAGTATTTTCAGAAGGTATTATCCTGAGTCATTTCAGGTTGGCCCTTCAGCAAAAGCCGTTCTCTTGCAGAAACCTTGAAATAAAGCCTTTAATTATCTGGGGGGGGGGGGCTGAGGTAGAGACAAAGTGGTGATGAGTGAAAAGCCGGTGAGTTTTTATTCTGGTTTCTTCTCTAGAATTTGACCTATGATTACAGAGTTTTTCAGGTCATAAATGAAGAAGAGACATTTAGATCATTTCCCGGAGTGCAGAGAAGATATCTGTGGTCGTAATTCAGTATGTTTTATTTGGGGGAATGAGAAATTCTGTTTTCCTTTCATTTGTAGTTGCTAAGCTCTGAAGATTGCCAATTAGCCCTTGCCCTCACTGGATGTTTTGGCGCATTTAAAAAATTCGTGGTCCTTGAAAAAACAAAGCAAACAGCTCTATTATTTTCCTGCACTTTCGTATCTTTATTATAGCACTTTTTCTGGTCTGCCGTATATTATGGTTATTTGCTGGCGTGTCTTTCTTCTGTGCTAGATTGGGAAATCTGGCAGGCAGGCACATTTCTTTGTGTGGTGCCAGGTACACGAAAGGAACTTAATTGACGCAGGCTGTATTGTGTTGGTTGTAATTGTGCATGAGGACACCGAGAAGGGACTGTTTGATTTTTTCTGTTTCCTTGGGAGCTTGGAGTTAATGCCAAATTGCTCCATCTTTCTGTTTGAGTTGAAAACATTTGTATGTTGCCTTCAGTTGGTTCATAAAGATTATCTATCTATCATCTCTCTATCATTTATCTGTCTGTTCTGAAAATAGACCGTCTCTCCTGTGATAGACCGCTTCTTAGAAACTGGGAGGCATCCTTGGGATAAGACTTCCACTGGTGTCTTCTGAGATTTTTGCATTACTTTGTGGTTTCAGGGATGTGGGACAGGACGTTGGTTCCTGAGTCACTGTTAATGAGGACTTCTGTGGAGTTTTCCTAAGAGGGGGCTGTGGTGTGGAGGACAGGGTAGAATCAGACCTCAAGGAGATTCTTCCTTGAAGAATGGTGACTGAGGCTATCTGTGGCCTTGGGTTAAATTCAAGTTGTGCAGGCATGCAACCCAGCCCTGGTGTAGGTGCTCAGAACCCCCAGGCGATATTGATTCTAAATCTTGAGAGGGCCTTGGATTTCTTTTTTTTTGAAGAATACTTTTTTATTTATTTTATTTTTTTCTTTTATAGTTTATTGTCAAGTTGGTTCCCATATAACACCCAGTGCTCATTCCAACAAGTGCCCTCCTCCATGCCCATGATTCCCCTTCCCCTCTCCCGCTCCCCTATCAGCCCTCAATTTGTTCTCAGTATTCAAGAGTGTCTCATGGTTTGCCTGCCTCCCTCTCCTTAACTCTCTTTCCCCTCCCCCTCCCCCATGGTCCTCTGTTAAGTTTCTCCTGTTCCACACATGAGTGAAAACATATGGTATCTGTCCTTCTCTGCCTGACTTATTTCACTTAGCATAACACACTCCAGTTCCATCCACGTTGCTGCAAATGGCCAGATTTCATTCTTTCTCATTGCCATGTAGTACTCCATTGTATATATAAACTACATCTTCTTGATCCATTCGTCAGTTGATGGACATTTAGGCTCTTTCCGTGATTTGGCTAAGGTTGAAAGTGCTGCTATGAACATTGGGGTACATGTGTCCTTATGCATCAGCATTCCTGTGTCCTTTGGGTAAAGTCCTAGCAGTGCTATTGTTGGGTCATAGGGGAGTTCTATTATTAACTTTTGAGGAACCTCCACACTGTTTTCTGGAGCGGCTACAGCAGTGTGCATTCCCACCAACAGTGCGGGAGGGTGGAGGACCTTGGATTTCTGGAGCCACTACCACTGGCACCCTTATCCCCGAAGGTCTGATCATCTAGACTCCATCGGGGCTTGGTCAGGCGGGGTCCTTTTTCTCTTCACTCAAGAGGAAAGTAGCAAACTGGGAAGGGAAAGACCACCTTTCAAACGGTAGCTCAGAGGGACCTGTGGAAGCTTGGGCAGATGCTGTGGCAAAAGGTGGTCTGGACTGCCTGTCTGTGATCAGGCTGGAACTCAGGATTTAGTCTATCCCTCCAGAAAAATACCCAGGTTCCTTTACCGTGAGTCCCAGTTTCTTTTTGGGAGTTGATGTTAAATATTATGTTTCACAGAGCTAATTAAAGAATCATAGTGTGGACGTGTGGTTGATGCCATGGGTAGAAGGTGGGGGGGGGGGGAGAAAGCTTGGAGCCTCAGGAAAATGATCAGAGTGATACGAGGAGACAGACTGTGCACTTAGAAGATTCACAAGGCGGTCCTGGCAGTTAAAAGAAACCCTGTGAGCAAGCCTCAAGCCAGAGATCTTCAAATGATGGCTCAGGGGGGGAGATTTTCAAACAGCAGTCCATTGGGTGGCTGATAGTTATTGATATCCAGAGAAAGCCAAGGCACTAGGTTTAACCAGCCACAGCACAGAGTATTTTACAGAATGGTACCTTTAAGAAGGGACAAGTTTCTGAGTCTCTCAACATAAAGTAACATAAAAGATTATTAAGTAAGTGGTCCTATCAATGATAGAGAAAACGATTACTATCAGTTGAATTAAATCAATTCAGGAGATGGAAGGGAGATGACTCCAGTCTGGATTGATCAGGCTTAATGCTCACAAGACATACCAGGTGGTAATTTCTTGGTTTCTAGATGGTTTGCTAACCTGGGTCACTGAAGGTGAGGGCATTGGCCACAAACCTTTCATTTATAGAGATGAAAACCATCAGTGTATTCTTGCCAACGGAGCTCTCCTAGAGGCTGGGAGAGGTCAGGGGCAGCTCAAGGCAGCAGAATGGCCACCACACCCTATGGCTGTCATTCCCTGAAGAGGTTGAAGAGCCCTTGGGGGCAGATGAACAGGCAACCAGGAGAACTGGCCAGGGAGATGGCCGCGGGATGGTGGCTCTGGGTTTAGGAGGTAGACAACCTCAGGGTGAGCTCAGCACCGGAACTCACTAGCTGTGTGACCTGGACACGCAATCCATGTTTTGTGCCTTGGATTCTGTACCTGTCAAGTGGGGATGATCAAGTTACCTCCTGCGTAGGCTTTTTCTGGAGAAAAAAATAATATTAAACATTATAATAGAGTAGGTGGCCATGCGCTATAGCTTGTGGGCCAAATCCAGCCTGCCATCTGTTTTTGTAAATAACATTTTATTGAACTCAGCCATACCTATTCATTTCATATTGTCTGTGGCTGCTTTCATACCACAATGGCAGAGCAGAGGAATTGGGACAGACACCATAGGTCCCACGAAGCCCAACGTATTTGTGGCCCTTTATAAAAAAAAAATCTTCCTGACCTCTGTTACAAAGGCAAGCATATGAATCAAAAGGAATGAGGCCACTAAACAAATTAGAGAGGGAATTTGCGAAGTGCCTTAAAGTTGGCAGATAAGACTGGGGGCCATATGTGGGGAGGGAGGTGGTGGGGTTTGACTCATAGGCCTCATTTTTTTCTAAACTCATGTGTCAGTTATATTCAGAACACAGCCATGCTGTCTTCGCCACTGCAGCCTGTGTCTGGAGCCCAGAGTTACTCTGTCTGTCTGTCTGTCCGAGCACCTGGCTTTATCCCTCGCTGGGCAAGTGTGTCGGCTGCTGGAGGCCCTCCTTGCTGTCCTTGGGCCTCGTGCGCTTCTTTCCCTGATCACAGAATACAGTTGTATGTTGGGACCTTCCGAGGATGGTAGGGAAGGAGATAGCAGAGCAGCAGAGAGGGAATTGTAATTCTGTTGAATGTGAAGGAATTTTTGTTTATTGGGTTCAAGTTAGCCTGTTTCTGTGAACAGCCCTCAAGCAGAAGGGAATCCACAGCCTTCTAAAAAATCATGGTACTTTCTGTGATCACAGATTTGGGCCCACTCAGGGGAATGCTCAGAAAATGCTTTGAGTCTGACGCCTTGGGGACAGGCCAGGCCTCTGTGGTATAATTGGAAGAATTCATATAAACCAGCTTTACCTGAGACATCCTGTTCCCTGTCAGGGGCTGCATGAAGCCCGAGGGTTGATACTTCACCAGTTTCAGGATCAACCTGAAATGTCCTCAGGAAGGAGAGCTGTGCTTTGCCGGTGTTTATAACACCCTGTGACCTGGGGGAGCTGTCTCCTAAACCAGCAAACACATTTGAAAGATTAGGGTCTTAAGATCATAAAATGACAGGGCCAATGACGCTGGAGAGATCATCCAGCCACCTCCTCTTCGTGAGGTGGACAGAGAGGGCCGGAAATTAGAGGAGACTTATCCAAAGTCCTACTGTCAGTCATAAATCCACATTCTGACATTAAAGAAGGTTAAGACGAAAGTTCTGATTCAGTGGGACCACCAGACCTTTAGGGTGCTTAGAAGGTTTTATTAGGAGATTTGTGACTGATTTTTTTTTTTTTAATTTTTAAAAAATGTTTTTTTATGTTTGAGAGAGAGAGACAGTGTGAGCAGGGGAAGGTCAGAGAGAGAGGGAGACACAGAATCAGAAGCAGCCTCCAGGCTCTGAGCTAGCTGTCAGCACAGAGCCTGATGCGGGCTTGAACCCACGAACTGCGAGATCATGACCTGAGCTGAAGCCGGAAGCTTAACCGACTGAGCCACCCAGGCGCCCCTTGTTCTTCTATCTTTACCTATATTAAAGTCAAGTAGGTCAACTAAAGAAAATGTTGGGTTTTATTACTTTAGTTAGAAATATATTGGACCTGGTGTGTTAACGCTGGTTGTTGTATGCAACTAGAAAGCTCTGACTGACATTTCATATATATTGTATATAAAATCAGAGCTTACTATTGCATAGATATGTAGCGTATGGTATATTTGTAACAAAGCTAGAGAACTGACTCTATCCATAAACAATTTTCTAAGCATGGCATCCATACAGGGATGGCTACTAAAAGGAGTTTCTGGTGGAGAAATAATTTGGAACCACGATCTAGACCAAGGGTGGACAAACAATAGTAGACAGGCTGAACTAGTTGTAAATAAAACTTTATTAGAACTCGGACACGCTCCTTGTATTGTCCTGTGAGAAAACTAACCTGGGAGGTAGAGTGACCTGCCCCAGGCCATTTGGCCATACCTGAAAGAGGCAGACCTGAAGCCATGTTTTTAGTTTCCTTCTTTGTGCTTGGTTACCCAACACCGCATGGCCCCACACCCACCTGTTCAAGGCTCTGCTTCTCCAATTACCATCCATTCATATTAAGAGGAAATGGGTCCTATGCAGGGGAAGATTTTGAAAAGGGTAAAGGAGGCAGAGATCTGGAACATGGGTGACTCTTGGTGTCAGGGAGGTTGACACCAAGGGGATGTTGGGGGAAGTTGGGCAGGCTCACACTAAGAGGGAATTTATCATGAGGTGTGGCCATCTTTTTTCCACTCGACGTGTTAAATGTTTTTGCTGTCGGAAGCTTAGTTGCCCATTCATTGTTGAACCAGCGTTTACAGGGTCCGTACTCTGCATCAGACCCTGATCATGTCTTTACAAGTATATATCATCGGTCACCATGACAAACATCTGGAGGAAGGGTTCTTTTCATTCCTAGCTTAAAATTTTTTTAATGTTTGTTTAATTTTAAAAGAGAGAGATACAGAGAGTGAACAGGGGAGAGGTAGAGAAAGAGAGAGACACAGAATCCGAAGCAGGCTCCAGGCTCTGAGCTAGCTGTCAGCACAGAGCCTGATGTGGGGCTCGAACCCACAGACTGTGAGATCATGACCTGAGCTGAAGTTGGACACTCAACCAACTAAACCACCCAAGCACCCTTCATTTCTAGTTTAAAGATGAGGGTGTTATGCTAAGTGAAATAAGGCCATCAGAGAAAGATATATGTGGAATTTGAGAAACTTGTCCAAAGCTATAGGGGAAGGGAAGGAAAAATAAGTTACAGAGGAGACTCTTAAACAAACTGAGGGTTGGTAGGGGTGGGGATGGGTTGGAGGGGCAGGCAGAATGGGTGATGGGCATTGAGGAGGGCACTTGTTGGGATGAGCACTGAGTGTTGTATATAAGCGATGAATCATGGGAATCTACAGTGTATGTGAGGTAACTTGACAATAATTTTTTTTTTTTTAAAAGGATGGTGAGGCAAAGGCACAGAGATGTTACTTAACATGCCCACTATCACAGAGCTGGAATGTGGTAGAACAGGGGTTTGAAGGTGTGAAGGTGAAGTCTAGGGCTAGCCTCATCTAAATAGCCCTGTTTTAAAAATATATATTCTTGCTTCTTTTCTGATGCTGGGCCTGCCATGGTGGGGCAAGGCTCTCCCTCTTTTGGAAAGAAAGCAGAATTTACATTTATATTAACTGTAATTTCATTCTCTGCGACTCAGCAGAGAGAGCCTTTCTGTATCTTCTTACAGGATGAAGCGACTCATCCTTCAAACACTGCACAAGGAAGAACCAACTAACAATATTAATAATGTTTACCTCCTGGTTTATAAGGCCCTTCTCCATATAATTTACCCCAGGAGACCAGGATACTCAAAGACAGAGAAAGAATAAGAAGATTAGTTTCCAGGAAGGAAGTCCTGTAACTGAATCCAGTTTGTAACGTCGAAATAACAAACAAATCCAAATGGACTTACCTTTGAAACTGTCTTTAATATGATGAGAAATGAAACAATCTTTTGAAAAATAAGACTTTATGCTTTCTTAAAAACTTTTTTTATAAATCAGTATAGATTCATATGAAGTTGCAACAAAAGAGAAGAAAATCTATAAAGATCCATTTTTCCCTAATAGTAACATCTTGCATAGCTAAAATGACAGTATAAAATCACAACCATGGGGCGCCTGGGTGGCTCAGTTGGTTGAGTGTCCCACTTTGGCTTAGGTCCTGATCTCATGGTTCATGAGTTCAAGCCCTGCGTCAGGCTCTGTGCTGACAGCTCGGAGCCTAGAACCTGCTCCAGATTCTGTGTCTCCCTCTCTTTCTGCCCCTCCCCCACCTATGCTCTATCTCTCTCTGTCTCAAAAATAAAATAAAAAAAATCACAACCAGGAAATTGACATTGATGCAATCCACAAAGCTTATGCAAGTTTCACTAGTTTCACATACACTCATTTGTGTGTACATATATATGTACAGTTTATGTATGCAGTTTTATCACGTGTGTACATTTGTATAACCACCGCTGTAATCCAGATATAAAATTGTGCCGGGGTACCTGGGTGGCTCAGTTGGTTGAGTGTCTGACTTCAGCTCCAGTCATGATCTCACAGTGTGTGGGTTCGAGCCCTGCTTCAGGCTCTGCACTGACAGCTCAGAGCCTGGTGCCTGCTTTGGGTGCTGTGTCTCCCTTTCTCTTTGGCCCTCCCCCACTGGCACTCTGTCTCTCAAAAATAAATAAACGCTTACAAAAAAATATGAAATTGTGCCATCACCACCAGGACCCCCTGTGTACATTTAGTAGCCACACCTAAGCCCTCCAGGCATCCTCCCCAACCCCTGGCCACCACTCCTTTATAATATTGTCATTTTAAGGCTGCTAGTGAATTAAGTCATGTAGTATTTAGCTTTTTGAGATTGATTTCCTTTTCACTCAGCATAATGCCCTTGAGATCCATTAAAGTTATTACACATATGAATAGTTCTTTCCTTCTTATTGCTGTGTAGTATTTCCATGATGAAGATACACCACTGTTTAACTATTCAGCTGTTGAAGAACATTTTGATTGTTTCCAGTTACAACTCTAAATGAAGCTTCTATGAGCATTTGTGTACAGGTTTTTGTTTTGTTTTTAAGATACGTTTTCATTTCTCTGGGATAAATGCTCAAGAGTACAATGTCAGGTCATAGAGTAAGTAATGCTTAGCCTGTAAGAAACTGTGAAACTATTCTCCAGAGTGGTTGAGCCATTTTACAGTCCCACCAATAATGCATGAGTGCTCCCATTTCTCTGCATCTTCACCAGCATTTGGTATTATCGCTATTTTTCATTTTAACAGTTCTGATAGCTTTGTAGTGATACATTATTGTGGTTTAATTTGTACTTCCCTAATGACTAGTGATATTGAACGTGTTTTCATGTGTGGCTGTATATCCTTCGCCATCTATTTATGTACTATGCCCATTTTCTCATAGGATTATTTGTTAATGCTGAGTGTTGAGAGTTTTTAAAATATATTTTAGGTACGAAGCCTTTGTTAGATATGTAGTTTGCAAACATTTTTTCCTACATGGTAGCTTGTCATCCTCCTTAGAGGCTTTTATTTCCCCTGAGTGAAAGTTTTTAATTTTAATGAGGATCAATTTGCCAGTTTTCTCTTTTATGGATTATGCTTTTGGTGTCAAGTGAAAGGATCTTAACAGGAGGGTGGGAGGTGCCAGGGGTGGTGGAATGGGAAGAACATGGGGGTTAATCACAAACACGAAAAGGCTAAGTGTCCCTTTTATTTCTCCCTACCCAAAATGTGGCCTTACGCCTTGTTTTAGCATCAAGCCATTGGAGGAGTGCGCCGAGCCCTCTGCATGTCATCGGGGGCTCAGGAAAGGGGACGGAGGCAAGGCATCCGTTGTGTGGGTGCAGAGTAAAACCCACAGGAGCCAAGAGCTATCTCTGAGAATTAATGGACTGCTTTCTTCCAGCCTATTCAAATAATCCAGCTCATTTCATGTGAGATAAATTACAGGACCTTGCCACCCGGGCTCCCAGGGGATGACATTTCCGTGATTCATGGCGCTCGTCCCCTGGGAGCCTGAGGCGGGGAGAGGGCCTGCGTTACTGACTGATGACTTGTGGCCCGCTGACCTCGCCTCAAGGCTGCCGCTTAAAGAGCAGGGTGGCGGACAAATTCAAACGAAGCCACTTTCCGCTGGACAGGCTGGGAGCATGCCGCTGGAAAGGGCACTCTTAAGGACCACTGTCAGGTTGAACCCCGTCCTCCCTGGTGGGCATCCTCGGGGCCCGGCATGATTTGAGCAAACGCTCCAAGTGGCCTGGGTTTAGCTTTGTTGTCCTTGTTGTCCTTGGTCGCTGTTGGCCGTGGTGTTGGTTGGAGCTGTGTGAACGTGCAGCCGTGGGGGTGTTTTGCACGGCCGAAGAGATCGCTGGTTGTCAGCTAGAAATCGTGGGGTTTGCCACAAGTGGAGTCTGGAACAGACAGCCGAATTTCAGAAAGTGGAATGTGTTCTGCCTCTCCCAGCCAGGTCGGGCGGGGGGCCTGCAGCAGAGAGGGGTGTGATCCACTCCTCTGTTTCCTGCTTCTGTCTGCCTACTTCTTATGTCTGACTCCTCCGGGTTTGAGACGAGAGGGCAGGGGCAGGGACCAGGGGAGCAGAATTTTATTTAATGGGCACGTTGGGAGCTGGCTTCAAGCTCTCTAAGCTTGGCAGATGTTTATTATTTTTTTAATTTTTATTTATTTTTTTTAATGTTTTATATGTGTGTGTGAGAGAGAGACAGCATGAACAGGGGAGGGTCAGAGAGAGAGGGAGACACACAGAATCTGAAGACAGGCTCCAGGCTATGAGCTAGCTGTCAGCACAGAGCCTGACATGGGACTCGAACCCATGCACCGTGAGATCATGACTTTAGCCGATATCGGATGCTTAACCGACTGAGCCACCCAGGCGCCCCAGCTCGGCAGATATTTAAAATGGAAACTTCCTCCTTTCGGCTACTCTGGTTGGCTCTTTGGAGACTCCTCACCTAGTTGCTGGTGGTCTCTTACCGGCTGCTTCCTTCTTACAGCCAGAGAGAGCTGTGCTTTCTTTTACTTACGCCCTTCACGGCCCTTGGGAATTGGGCAGGCCCTTCATCTCGCATCTCTCTCGTGCAGACACTCCTATCTTTCTTGCCTTTTGTTCCCTCTTTCTGTGTCGTATAACAACAGAGGACACCTACTGAGCTCTTACTGTATGTAAGGCACTGTCATAAGACTTTTACATGCTTCATTCCTCAAGTCAGAGAGGCAAGTATGATGATTATTTTGCTGTTGAGGGAACTAACACTCGGAGAAAGATACTATAGTTGGTTTCCTATCATGGAGCTGATAACTAGCAAAAAAAAAAAAAAAGTCAAATTCAAGTCTGCCTCTTTTTTTTTCTTCAGTTTTTAACATTTTTATTCATTTCTGAGAGACAAAGAAAGAGCAGGGGAGGGGCAGAGAGAGAGAGGGAGACACAGAATCCAAAGCAGGTTCCAGGCTCTGAGCTGTCAGCACAGAGCCTGATGTGGGGCTTGAACCCACAAACTGTGAGATCATGACCTGAGCTAGAGTAGGATACTTAACTGACTGAGCCACCCAGACGCCCCAAGTTTGCCTGACTCTCAATCTCTATGTTGTTCTGGCTTATACCTTGAGTTTAGGTTTGCTTTGTTTGGAAGAAAAATCTCAAGCCATGCTTTGTTCTTAACTATTTCCCTATATTGTGGTGGAAGAAATTCATCAATTCATTTGAAACACTGAGAAAACTTTACCCCTCAAAACATCAGCTCTGCATCCCATACCTCTGTCACCCAGAGACGTGTTTTCTTCGCCCCCTTTGGGCCACTTAATTACATTCTCTCTTCTTTAGGAGGAAAGCTGACATGTAATTATTTTCATGATTAACACTCTTGTGCAGCTAATTGTAATTATGCCTTATAATCACAGTTATGATCGTCAATTACTCATTCCTGCCTCACTTGAATGTTTTCCCTTGTCCCAGCCTCACCAAGCTGATGGAGCTAATGCGCCTGCTTCGAGGCTCCTCCCTGCCCCCACCCACAAATACACACACTTATAAATTCTGATTTAGAACGCCAGGCCATTATTTGGTCTTCTCTATTGTTCTCACCTTTGTTCTTGCCTCATTTCACTGGCCGTTGCCTGTTTGCTTCTCACTTTTGGCTTGGCATGTTTTATTTATTTAAAAAATTTTTTTAATGTTTTATTTATTTTTGATACAGAGAGAGACAGAGCATGAGATGGGAGGGGCAGAGAGAGGAGACACAGAATCTGAAGCAGGCTCCAGGCTCTGAGCTAGCTGTCAGCACAGAGCCTGACGCGGGGCTCGAGCCCACAAACGTGAGGTCTGACCTGAGCCAAAGTCGGAGGCTTAACCGACTGAGCCACCCAGGCGCCCCTGGCTTGGCATGTTTTAATTGCCTCCCATGGACCCCTTGGTGAGGAAGGGATCCCCCCCAGGGTTATGGCCAAATACATGAAACCTGACATTGGCCAGATGACCCCAACAGCAGCTGATCAGTCACATATACTCCCTGCCCTGGGTAGGCGGACGCTGCCATGCAGGGCCATGACCAGGGGCGGGGGGCAGCCTTTGCAGAGTCAAGAGGTTGGAGTGACCACGAAAGGAAGTGACTGGCTTGTTTCAGTAGTACTGTGAGCTGGCAGGGGGCTGACCCTGGCTAATCTGGGCTCAGCAGGAACTGTGCTTGGTGCCCACCATAAGGAGAGTCATTTGGCTAGGATTTACCCATGGGAACACACCGGGGACTGAAACATGCCAGGATCATTCAAGAATGTCACAGATGGTAGGCCGTGCTATAGAACCTTAGGACACACTGCTCTCAACTTGAAGTGGGAAGAAGAGGTGTAAGCATGGGCCGTGGAGGTGGGCTATGCAGGTTTGAACTTTTGGATCATGGGAAAGATACATGACATTTATTGTGCCTTGACTTTCCCATCTGCAAGTGGGAGTAATGTGCACCTTCTTTATCAGGTTGTTGTGAATATATATGCATCTTTCTATTTTATTTATTTATTTATTTATTTATCTATCTATTTAAATGTTTATTTGCTTTTGAGAGAGAGAAGCAGACAGCAGGGGAGGGGCAAAGAGAGAGGGAGACATAGAATGAGAAGCAGGCTCCAAGCTGTCCACACAGAGCCCAATGCAGGGCTCAAACTCACAAGACATTGAGTTGTGAGATCATGACCTGAGCCAAAGTCAGCTGCTTAACCAACTGAGCCACCCAGGTGCCCCTCTATTTTATTTTTAAAAGTTTGTTTATTGGGAGGGGGCAGGGCGTAGGGGCAGAGAGAGAGAATCTCAAGCAGCCTCCGCACTGTCAGCTCAGAGCCCAATGCAGAGTTCAAATCCATGAACTGTCAGATCACGACCTGAGCCAAACTCAAGAGTCAGATGCTCAACTGACTGAGCCATGCTGGCACCCCATGGTTGTGAATATTAATCCTGTTCGGCCTTGTCTCTACAGCATTTAGCTCAGCATCCAGCCCCCTCTGTCATGCTCAGAGCCTTCATCCAGTCCTCTGGGCAAGTCGTCTCTGGTTTTGATCTTTGAGTGAGTTCCCCACAGTCCAGGGGACAAGTACACTTTCTCTATTCCCTCAGGCGCTTGAAGAAAATGATGTGGCCCACTCTGGTTCTAGAGAGCAGAAGCCAAATTCTGGCGGCAGGCTACAGGGTCCTCCAGAAAGAAGAACCAAGTGTGGTCTGGAGGCCTGCTGCGTCTTGCCTCTCGCCTTCCTTCCTTGGAGTCTGAGGCCATCCAATTATTTAAATCATAAGCACCGCACACCATTTACTTTTCCTCAAATATGCTTAGTTCTGGGCTACAGCCTCAACAATCTCAGGGACCTCAATTCTACCTTGGGCTTCATGAGTTTCAAGCCACATGGAGTTGAACAGTCAGGCAACCCAGATACTGTCCTTTTTTTCAGGCATAAGTGCCGACCTCAGGTGTGCTCTCCATCATTTCTGCCTATCAAAAGCTCCAAATTCATTAATCCACTCTATTCTTCAAGCCCCAGATGGTATCTTCCCAGGAACCTCTCCTTTACCTTCTCAGGAGGACATGATATTGTTCTTTTCTAAATGCTTTCATTTATGGTCTGTTCTCGTCTTGGACACTTATCCATCAGCACCGCGTCTTGGGTTGCTGATTGTGTTCTTATAAATGCAAATCTCCTCATCTACCTAAGACGTGAGTCTGGCACATGGTGGGCAGTGGCTGGACTGTTGCTGATTAACCTTCCAAAAACATTGCGTCTGCTCCAGGGCCTGGTGGGATAGTGTACGTGGTCCTGAAGGAGGAAGGAGAACAGGCCCAAGATTGCTGGCAGGCGTCATCTCCTGGCTCCTACTTTTGGCCCGCTGCTGCTGCTCTGCTTGGCGCTTGCTGTCTGGCAGAGAGAAGCAGATCCTGGGCTTGGTCTTAATTTCTGACCTCAAATCTAAGTTACACAAACAAGGGCCCTGATCCCAGAGAGCTTACTAGCAGGTCTGCTGCGAATTGCTGCCTGGAAAAGCTGAGAGGAGTAAAGAAACTAATGTGCACCGAATACCTTCTGTACACATCCTGGGACAGTCAGTACCACTCTGCAAATGGCATCTCCCTGTTACAGACGTAGTGCAGGGGTGGTGCAGGTGGGTTCTCCAGGGAGCAGGCTCTGAGATGGAGACTGGCATGTGGGAAGTTTATTAGGAGACTTCCTGGGTTTAATGCCTGTGGGGCAAGGGAGGAAGCAGGCATCGGGTAGAGGGGGAAGCTGGGCCACGGTACCAGTCACAACAAGGGCCTTGGTCATCCCAGACAAGTTTCTGATTTTCCTTGAAGCCATGGCCTTCATCTCTGAAAATCACTTCCCATACTGGCAGACTCCAGTGCCATGTTTTACTCTGACACCTTTCTTCTGACCTTAGAGGAGTGGACCAGGGGTAAATCATGAACCCGAGCTGGGACCATCAACTGTTCTTTCCTGAGACTGACATCCGGGTGCCAGCCGGTTGGAGTGGTGGCAGCCGTTTTATGCCATATGCATGGAGATGTTGAGAAAGTCAGTCTGGACAGCATGTTAACTATAGCTCATAATACTATTTGTATATTTGAAAGGTGCTAAGAGAATAGATCTTGAAAGTTCTCATTACAAGTGAAATTATATTTGAAGCTATACAGGGTGATGGACGTTAGCTAGGCTTGTTGTGCTCATTTCACACTATATGTAAATACTGAACCACACTGTTGTACCGCTGAAACTACGATGATGTTATATGCCATTACATCTTGAAAAATAAAATTTTAAAAGAGGAAAAATTAAAAAAAATTTTTAAAGGAAAGAGAGACAGGTAAAGATTATCAATTTTATCAGTAATGAGAGGAATGGAAATTAGATTGAAACACCAATTTTCACTTGTGAGAATGACAACTATTGAAAAGAATAACAGAGGGGCACCTGGGTGGCTCAGTCGGTTAAGCATTCGACTTTGGCTCAGGTCATGATCTCATGGTTCGTGAGTTCAAGCCCCATGTTGGGCTCTGTGCTGACAGCTTGGAGCCTGTAGCCTGCTTTGGATTCTGTGTCTCCCTCTCTCTCTGCCCCTCCCCTACTCATGCTCTGTTTTTCTCTGTTTCAATAATAAACATAAAAAATAATAAAAGAATAACAGAATTTGGTATTGGTAATGGCCTTGAGAAATAGTACACAATTTGATTACAAAACACATTACAAAATGATTATAAAATTCTGGAGATCAATTTTATACTCTGTAACTAAGATCTGAGGTTAGTACTTCAACTTCTAGAAATCTTATTTAAAAAAACCCCAAAACCAGTCTGTAAAGAGACACAGACATTATAACTTGTAACGCATGAGGTCAGAAGGAGATGAAGCGACAAAATGCTTTGGATCCCTGAGGACTTTGTATTTCTTGTATTTGTATTTCTTGGTTGTCTTTGTTCCTGAGGCTGTCTGCACTTCCTGTCCTTGGATTCCGTGAAATAGCCTGGCGTTTTATTTTGCTCTTCCCTTTCCTTGAATCAAAGACGACTTCTGTTACTTGCAAAGAAAAGAACACTGATTAAGATGACAGATGATGATACTGAGGTTCAGAGTGGTCAAGGAACCTATCCAAAGTTACATAGCAAATTAGTAACAGAACAAGGATTGAAACTCAGATTTATTTTCCAACAGAAGTTATTTTTTTTATTATGTAGTGTTACACATTTAAAATTAACTAAAATCAAGTTCACGTTTTGGGATAATTTCATTTGTTTACATTTGTTTTATCTTTAATGCTTTAAAGTAAATTCACTTTCATCATTTTAGTAGATGCGATCAATATAACAAACTTGGGTATAGACAGAGTAGGTACTATAATCTTCATTTTGCAGATAAGGAAACTGAAGCCTGGGTCAGGGCCAGAGTCAGAGAGACAGAGAGAAGTGGGGCAGGGCTGAATTTTGGAGATGAATCTAACATGTCCGGTTTTGGCCTCAACATTCTCTTCTCTGGGTGAATGGAGTGGCTCAAAACGGGCAGAAGCCAAAAGGCCCTGTTAATTATTGGCTTCTGTGGAATTAGAGTTAGGTGGAACTCTCTAGCTGAAGAATAATAAGATGCTGAGAACTGGAAAAAGTCATGTTCTGAATCCTGTGACCAGGGACAAGCACCAGATCCTAGGACTGGATGGAATCCCTTGGATTTTGTAGATCCAAGAAACTGAAGGAGAGGTTGGAGCAAAAATGAGGAGGCTCTTAGGTCTGTGTGGCTTACTGTCTACAGAGTGTTTGCAATCTCATTAAGGTCGGCCTAAGACCCAGAGGCAGGGGGATGGTATCACGTGACCTGCGATTGGCTGGCTCTGTGTAATCTTTCCCATTTGGCAGTGAATTCTTTTCCAGAATGAAGCCAGGTATAAATAAATAATAAACAAGGAAAGAAGGAGTTCCTCAGGCTAATGTGACATTTAATATAATCACTCTCACTTTTTTGACTCTGAGCTATTTTATCTTTGGAGTTTTGAAAATAGATCTACTATAGACAGTGGATGCTTTGAACTCAGTAAGTCATACGTTTTAAGATAGGAATGGAAATGCAATTTTCTTTCTGAAAATTTCCTACCGGTATAGCTCATTCACTCCCTATTCCAGACAGACATGTGGCAGTTGAGTGCCAGAATTCTGTGGATGATACTCCAGCTGGTGCACGAATATGCCCTTTGTTACTGGCTAACAAATTCCTACATGTGTTTCTCTGTTGGAGATTCTCATGAGCAGAGTAATCATTGTTCACTGGCTAATGGATCATTTTATTGTAATATTTCCCTGTCCACTCTCTATTCTTTAGTTGAATTGGTGACAGCAGCAGATGGGAGAGTATTGGTTGTCTGAAAGTCAAATGGATTTTTCTGGGGGTATACAATGGAATTTGATGCATGTTTGTTTTGAGAAGGGAAATATGCATCCTCAAGAGATACAAAAGAGAGGTGGTTGTGTGTGTGGTGCACTGTAAAATACAACAGCCAGGGGCACCTGGGCGGCTCAGTCAGTTAAACCTCTTACTTCAGATCTGGTCATGATCTCATGATTTGTGAGTTCGAGACCCACCATCAGGCTCTGTGCTGACAGCTCTAGCCTGGAGCCTGCTTTGGATTCTCTGTTTCCCCCTCTCTCTCTCTCTGCCCCACCCCCACTTGCACTCTGTCTCTCTCTCTTAAAAATGAGTAAATGTTAAAAATTAAAAAAAAATACAATAGCCACTTATAAACATGGGTTTATTGGGGAATAGTAGGGGGCTTGGAAGTAGGGACATGCAAGCTATGGCAAACCATAGGTAGTCTGGAGATCAAAAATGAGGATTCCTACTTTATGGAGAAAAGGAGAAAGTTAGTAGGGACGACTTTGAAGGGAAGTCCACTGGAGGAGAGCAAGAGCCCTTGGTGGTGACAGTTTCTCATTGCTGAGTTGTGGTATATTCTTATTGGCTGAACTTGTTGCTGGGCAAGGAAGTAAAGTAAGACTCTTCCCACTGGCTCTATAATTAACAAAGTGTGGTAGTGTATGAGAGGTCTCCTTTCTGGGTTCCTGACTCCATTTAAAATAAGCTTTTTTTTATCCACTTTCACAGTGTGCATGTCAGAGTGTATGTATACCTGTGAATGTGTGTGGGGGCTTATGGGAAGAGGTGGGAACACGTGGGCATGATGGATGTAGGACGGTAAAATGTCTATTTTAAATTATCCCATTATTTTCAACTAAACAAGGACCATTAAAAAATTGCTTCTGTGGTTCTAGATTTCACTGAAACTTGGATTCCATACATGCTTCTCACCTCACTTCCATCAGAGAGACTGGGGGCAGGACTGTAGCTGCAAAAGGACTCTCATAACCTATTCTAAAGAAGATAGAGTCTTCTTCAGATCAATAAATAAAGAGCAGTCTTCCAATTCTGAGGTGACTGTTTTACAGGAAAATACTTGTTTTGGGTGCTAACGTGAAACACAAGTATTAACCCAGGCTCTTCATTTCATGGGGATGCTTCACATTCTACGCGTTTACCTGCTGTGGCATTTGTGACTGTTGAAAGTGCCCAGGGTCCTGCTACTCCTTTTAGACAAGCCCACTCAACAATAGTGGCACTGACTTACTTTGTCCTTCCCTGGGTCTACTGTCCCAGTGTCCTCACTGGGACAGGCTTCCTTCCTACCAGAAATATCTTCTTGTGCTTTACTGGCCTCGTTTAGTTGGGTCAGAATTTAGAAGTTTGGGTTAGAAGGCACATTAAGGGGCTATTTTATAAATGTGATAATGCAGACTTAGAAAAGTGAAGCCATTTGGCTAACAGAACACTTACTGGCAGAGGGAAAATTAGAATTCAGGGCTATGTGACTCCCAAATGTAGGGCTATTTCCAGTGTGGTGATTCCATAGTATTTAATTACATAATTGTTTAGACCCTTGTATTTATCAAACACAGAAGCCATTCACAGAATTTTACGACTTGTACTCAATATTCTCCCCTATACTGTTTTAGGAGATTAGGGATAGAGGGTAATTTTACATGGGGATATTGGACATTTAAGAAATTTTAAGTAGCAATGCCGTGACTTGGATGAGTGGTTTTCAAACAAACACTTTGGAGAATGCCCTGTTTTGATTCCTATTTTGGAATTCCAACACCTGATTGCATTGGGTAGATTTGGTGCTGATATGCACACACTGAATTTGCTCTTGCAGCCTCCTATAAGTTTGCGTTGAGTTGATAAGTTAGAAAGTGAGCTTGCTAAACATCTATTCACTGGCTGACGCTACTTACTGTGTTGAATGTTTGGATATGTGAAGAAAAACGCTTTTGTAAAAATGATTAAAGAAAATTGCCAGTAAAGAGGAGAAAATTCTGATCTAATAAAAATCCCTGATCTTCAGAATTTAGAAATTTTGCCATAGTTTGTCAAGAGATTTATGGAAAATTCTCTTCTGGAGACTTTAGAAAGAAGATGGTCATCTTTGTTGTTAGCTTAAGAACTGAGCTTCTCGTAAGAAGACAAATAAAAGAATAATTGTCATACTGGGTTCCAGTAACACAATAGACTTACTTGCCATGATGCTGATTAATGTGATGGACTCATTTACACTGACATTTAAGATATTTTCAAATGTTCATTTCTTTAATAAGCTTCATTCCTTGTCTCTCTGAGTACTTATTTTTTCTTATTCCTGATTGCCCATCTTTTAAGCCAATTTCTAATTCATAATATAATCAACATCAAATTCCATAAGGCTGTCAATATCAAGGGGCTGTTTTAAATCTTGAAAATGTACAGGACAAGGAACCTCTACTGGTGGCCTCCATATCTTTTGGGAGCTTGGTTACTCTGTACCTATTGACCAAAGCCAATATGCTAGGAAGAAAGCTTAATATCTCAAATTCACTACAATGATAAAAAAAAAAAAAGAAAGATTCTTCAATGTGGAGGTGACATTACTCAACCCTTCCCTTCTACCTAGGTGAGCACTATTCACCAAATACTCTATGTTAAGTCGACCCACAATGAAAGAATCACATTGATTAACTACATTTTCTATTTTTGATGAAGATTTTCTGCAAAAATTATAGAGGTGTAGAAAAGAATGAGAGTTCTTATATCACAATTCCACCACACAGATATTTTTAATAGTAACATTAAACTAATCTTTCTGTTCATATGCACTGTATGTGCAGATAGAGTGTAAGGAATACGGATAAGATCATCAAATAGAATCAGATCAATAAGTTGCTTTTGGCACAATGTATTAACTTTCGTTTTATATTAAGTCAACGGAAAAAAAGGAAACAAGTGAATTTATAGGAAGTGCTGAACTCACATAAATGTTTCCCTACCTCCGGAGTGCTTAGTTTTTAAAAGATCTTTCTAAGGTTATGAGAAAAGACTAGGAAAAAATTAAGAAATGGAAATCCTTTTGTGTTTTACAACTCTGTGGACAGTGACTCCTTGCTATGAAGATGGAGAAAATTAGCAACCTGAATGGCTCTCCCCGCTCTCCTCCTCCCTTCCCTCCTCCCCCAACACCCAACTCCTATTTTTACTGTGTCGGTATTTATAGCAGCCACATTCTTTTCTGTAACCATCATTTTCACAGTTACTGAGTTCAGGTCCTATTTTTAAGAACTTTCAAATCCTAAAGACTGTAACACATTTCTCAATGACACCACTCCCCCCAAGCCCCCAATGGGCTACACGTCAGATTTTGCTTTCCTAAACCAACCGTGTCCAGCTCTCTCCCTGTGTCCTGCTTCCTGCTTCCCTTCATCCCTCTCCTGGGTTAGTGTTAGGGCTGCCAGGACCAGAAGCCATCTTCTTTCTTGGTTTATTCCATGTATTTTGGGGGAATATCTACTTAATTAGCTTCCTGAGAACATCTTATTTTATGACAACTGATTCCTTAAAAATATTTGTGGGTGGATGCATTTGGCAAAATTTGAAGGTCGACAACAAATACAGGCACAGATTTTTAAAACCCTGAAATAATTGAGGAGTTGAAACATTCTTCTATTTTAAAAAATCTTTTATTTTCCTTAAGACATGTTCTTTATATGTAATTTAGAAAGTATAGATAAACAAAAAGGAAACAATAATCCTGTCCCACAATCCTGCTACCCAGAGATAAGAATTGTTAAAATTTTAGTAATTTGGTCATTTTGTACTCTTAGAGTCTCTTTCTCTATTCACAGAAAAATACCTATTTATCTTAAAAAATAGAGATATGATTATATTAAAATATCCCTTGTAACCTGATGTATGTTTTGGTAACCTGATTTTTTAAATTCAGCATTATTGTTTAAAAAATTTTTAAATGTTTATTTAATTTTGAGAGAGAGCGTGTGAGCAGGGGAGGGGCAGAGAGAGAGGAGACACAGAATCTGAAGCAGTGCTGACAGCTCAGAACTTGATGTGGGCTCGAACTCACAAACCGTGAGATCCTGACCTGAGCCGAAGTCAGATGCTTACCTGACTGAGCCACCCAGGGACCCCTCAGTGTTATTGTTTTAAACAAGTGTAGCCTTGTAAAACCAATTCAGAATAGGTCAGAATTAGGATGGTCTGGAATATCATTATCATCAAGTAATATAATATTTTTGTCTTAAGTAAGTTCAAGAATTTTACATATACTATTAAGTTCATTAAACATACATTCACACACACACACACACTCACTAAAAAACAGTTTTTCTTTTTCAAACACAAGAATTGAGACAGATAATGTGTACAAGACAATAATTGTGATGGTTAATTTTATCCATCCCAATTTTTGAATGGGACATGGGGAGCTGAGAAGAAACATTATTTCTGGGTATATCTGTGAGGATGTTTTGGATGAGATTAACCTTTGAATCAGTAGGATAGATTGCCCTCCCTAGTATGGGTGGGTGTTCAATCTATGGAAGAACTGAAGAGAAGAAAAGGGGAGGAAGAGAGTTCTCTTTGCCTGACTACATGATCTGAGACATCAGCTTTCTGCCTTTGGACTGGGATTTATACCATTTGTGCTCCTGATTCTTGGGCCTTGATGTTTATTTATTTTTAAGAGAGAGAGAGAGAGAGAGAGAGAGAGAGAGAGAGAGAGAGAGAGAGAGCGAATGAGTAGGGAAGGAGCAGAGAGCGTGTGAGACACAGATCAGAAGCAGGCTCCAGACTCTCAGCTGTCAGCACAGGGCCTGATGTGGGGCTTGAACTCACAAACTGCTAGATCATGACCTGAACTGAAGTTGGAGGATCAAACAACTGAGCCACCCAGGTGCCCCTAGAGCCTTTGGATTTAGATAGGAATTTATACTACTGGCTTTCCTGGGTCTCCAGCTTACTGATGGCAGATCAGGGCATTTAGCCTCCATATTCAAGTGAGCCAATTCCTTCCTTCCTCTCTCTCTCTCTCTCTCTCTCTCTCTCTCTCTCTCTCTCTCTCTCTGTCTATTCATCCATCCATCCATCCATCATCCATCCATCCATCTATATATAATGTATACAAGTAATTGAGTAATATATGCAGATGGAGCATAAATCAAAACAACATAAAAAATAGTTGTTGAGTAATCTCTATTCTATTCATGTCCCCATTACCTACTTTCCATCTGCTGCAAATATAAACATATTTTTTTCTCTCCCACACCTCACATTTTATACCATATACAGTCTTCTGGACCTGTTTTTGTCACAAAAAGTCTTTTCATAAAAATGTATAGAGACTTTCTTTATTCTATGACACACTGCATAGCATTCTATTACATGAATGTGCCACAGATTACTTAAACAGCTCCCCATCGAAGGACCCCTGGGTTATTCCAACTTATTATAGACAATTCTGGAAGAAAATTGTACACAAACCACTCAGTACATATGCAAATTCATCCAGGAGCAATTCCCAGAAGTGAGGTCGGTGAGTCAAAGGACAAATGCATGTGTCATTTTCATGGTTCTTGCCAGTTGCCCTTGACACCAGTGATTGAACAAATATACACTCCCTTTACCATGGTATCAAAATATGTTTCCCCAAAACTTTCAATATTAGAGTATATTGTAAAATTTTGGGATTTTTTTTTTTTTGCCACTTTCTTAGGATGAATGAAGTGAGCATGATTCCATGTTTAAGGTCACTTGTGTTATTTTTTTCACTGAATTATTGAAATTCTTTGCCATTTTCATCTGGATTTTCAGTTGCTTTGATGTTTAGATGCTCATTAAGTTATTTAATTATCTTCATTATACAACCCCCCCCAAAAAGGAAATGCAAAAATCACTTCTAAATATAAAATCATCCTAGGTGACAATACCCAGAACTTTTGATGTATAATTTTTAGACCTATTTCTATGTATAAATATATTTATTTTTATAATACAGCATCATATCAGACATATGATTAAGCAGTCTTCTTTTTAACACATCATGAACACTTTACTATTACAATCGAAAGGTTTCCATTCTGAGGAGGCACGGGACGCTTGGAGCTGGAGGGATGAAGCCAGTTCAAATCCACAAAAAATGGAAATGTTTCAGATGCCAAAGAGATCAAGAACGAACACCAAAGCTGGAGGGTCATAAACAGGAGCAATGACAGGGCGTTGGAGGTGAGGTAAGGTTTCAAAAAGGAGATTTGGGCAAGTACAGGTTAGAGCAGATCAGGGAGAGGGGAGACCCTCAGTTGGATAGCAACCTTAAGGTGTGGTTAATTAGCTCTGGGATGATGTGCAGACCCTTGCCTGGGTCAGGGCATCCCAATGGAAGAGGCAGGGATGAAATGGGCTTAGTCTGGGTCAAGTATTCCAATTCTGCCTTACGTACTTAGAGCATAATTTCATCAGAACGATACTGCTACTTACAAAGACAAGATAAAGATTTGTTAAGTGACATATATTATCTGGGGATAATATAGATTATCTCCTGGTGCCCACCATCACAATAGACAGAAGACATATGATTCAAATTCACATAGTGACTTGTAATTTGTCCCCTGGTTCTTTTTTTTTTTTTTTAATAGTTTCTTGTAATTTGTCTCCTGGTTCTTGTAGTTCATCAGAGGAGAGTCCTTCTGGTCTTGGGCTCTGCTTCTGCTCTGGAGTGGTCTCTTCTCCGCCACACATTCATTTTATCTTCCTAATGATTTTCAAAGCTCCCTCTGGTCCCTGGACCCATAGCATCAGCATCACGTGGGACCTTGTTAGAAAAGCCAATTTTCAGGCCCCGCCCCAGAGCTTCTGAATGAGAAAGTAGCAGGTAGAGATCAGCAATCTGGGTATTAACAAGCTTTCCAGCCTAGTGTGATGTAAAGTTTGATAACTACTGGTTTAGAACAATAGTTTCTTAAAATTTCTCTTAGGAGGAACTGCAGTGAAGTTTTTGATGGGAGCTCTAGAAAGGTCCTTTGCGCTTTATCTTCTGGCAATCCTACTGGCAGGTGTGTTTACTCTCCTTTTATACTGGAGGAAACTGAGGTCCAGAATGCTCTAGTTTTGCAGATTTGGAGCTAGGATTTCAACTGAGGGATGTTGCCTTTAGAGAAGGAGAAATGTGTGTGTGTGTGTGTGTGTGTGTGTGTGTGTGTGTGTTTTGGGGCCACAGGGAAGGGAGAAAGGAAAATTAATTATGTAGCCATTGTAAAGGTTCTGGCCTCCACCTTATACCGTATATAAAAAGTACCTCCAAAGGAATCTAAAGTTATAAAACTCTTCGAAGAAAATAAAATAGGAAATCTCTGTTACCTTGGATTAGGCAACAGTTTCTCAGATATAGTACAAGCAACAATAATGGAAATAGATAAATTGATCTTCATCAAAATTAAAAAGTTTTGTGCTTAAAAGTTTTTTAGAAATAAAGAGAAAATGGAAAAATCTGCTTACAGGATGGGGGAAAATAGTTGCAAATTGTATAGCTGATAAGGAATTTGTATCTGGAATGTACAAAGAGTTCTTATGACTCAACAATAAAAATGAAATAACCCAATTAAAAATGGGTAAAGAAGGAAAGCAGTAGGGAGATTCATCAAAAAATTAAACATAGAAGTGCCATAACGATCCAGTAATTCCACCACTCAGTATTTACCCCCTAAATGAAAATACTAATCTATAAAGGTACATGAGTCTATGAATATTGCAGCATTATTTATAATAGTCAAGATATGGAAACGATCTAAGTATCTATCAAGAGATGAATGGATAAAGAGGATGTGGTACAAATGTACAATGGAATATTTCTCAGCCATAAAAAGAATGAGACCATTCCATTTGTGACAAGATGGTTGGATCTCAAAGATGGTGGGAACACTAAGTGAAATAAGTCAGAGAAAGACAAATACCATTATGATTTCACTCATATGTGAAATCTAAGAAACAAAACAAATGAACAACCCCCGCCCCCCAAACTACTAAAAGCAGAAACAGACTCACAAATACACAGAAGAAACTGATGGTTGCCCCAGGGGAAGGGTGGGGATAGGCAAGACAGGAGAAGGGGAGTAGGAGATACAGGCTTCTGGTTATGGAATGAATAAGTCATGGGAATAAACGTCATGGCATGGGGAGTATAGTCATTGGTATTGTAATAGCGTTGTATGGTGACAGGTGGAGACCACACTTGTGGCCAGCACAGGTTACGTATAGAGTTGTCCAATCACTCTGTCGTACACCTGAAACTAATGTAACGTTGTGAGTTAATTATGCTTCAATGAAATACAGTGGGCAAAGGATTTGAATAGACATATCTCCAAAGAAAATATACAAATGGCCAATAAGCACTGAAAAAGATGCTCAATATCATTGGTCATGGAAAGAAGGTGAATCAAACCTATAATGAGATACTACTTCCCACCCAGTAGCACAGCTAGAATAAAGATGGCAGATAAGAGCAACTGTTGGTAAAGGCGTGCAGAAATTGAGCCCTCATATGTTGCTGGTGAGAATGCATGATGGTGCAGCCACTTTGGAAGACAGTTTGCCAGGTTTGCAAAATGTTCAATATAGAGTTACCATATGAACCGGCAATTCTCCGTGTAGGCATATGCGGAAGGCATATGTCCACACAAAAACTTTTGCACAACTGTTCATAGCACATTATTCATAATAGCTTAAAAGTGGAAACAATCCAAATTGTCCATCAAATGAATAGATACATATGTGGTGTATCCATAAAACGGAATATTATTTATCAATAAAAGGGACTGAAATACCAACATATGCTGTAACACGGATGAACTTTGAAGACATTATGACCACATATTGTATGATTCCATTTATATGAAATATCCAGAATATGTATGTGCAAAGAAAGCAGATTAACGGTTCCCAGGGGCTTGCAGGAGGGAGGAATGGAGAGTAACTGCTCTGGACTCTCTTTGTGGGGTGACGAGACTATTCTAAAATTAAATGGTGATAGTCGTTGTCTGACGCTGAATATACTAATGACTATTGACCTGTATACTTTCCAAAGATGAATTGTATGGTACGTGAATTATAGCTCGGGAAAGCTGTGACAAAAAAATTAGTTAAGATCTTGGAGTGTAAAAGGGCAGCGCAAGTGTGGTTTCTTTATCAAGCTGTGCCTACCTCTCTAGAGAAACCCTCCAGGAGCCACAGAGACAAGAGGTGACTTGGAAACACAACTCTGTCCATAAATTCCATTATATTGCTTGGAGATTGTGCCTTAAAATATCCTGAAGTCGCCGCAGTATCAAATTCGGAAAATTAATACCTGGGTTGGGAGATATCATCAGGAAGTGTTGGTGAAGGCATGCAGAAATTTCCCTTGAAGGTATTCATGTCACTGAGCCCCTTTTGACATGAAAGAGAGACAGAATGAAGAACTCTGATACAGATGGAAAGACTAGGAAGTGACATCATCACACAAAGAATCCAATTTCGTTACTGTGGGTGTCTTTGCTCATTATTCTGATGAAAGGTGTGAGCCTGTGCCTTGAGTGCAAATGAAGATCGACATGGACTACCTGCTGGAAGGTAACAGCATTCCAGCTGGCTGTTGCAGTGCGTGGAACCTGGAGTTAGCCTTAATCAGCAGCAAGCCTGGTCAGCCACGCTCTCTGTGGCTTGTTCTGGGTCACCCTGAAGAGGCCACCAGCTGGTGTTTTGGGAATTGAGCTGATGAGATATTATTATCTGCCAGTCTTCATTTTCAAAACATAAAAAGAGATTCAAATGAAGGCAGAGATCCTTGTGTTTAGCTCTCAGCAGGAGTGCGCATGAGGGATGGGAAACTGATAAAGGGTGGGAGATTCGAGAACGGAAGTGCTCACAGGAGATGGGCTTGTGACACTAGGAAGCAGGAGGGTGTCCTACATCCCCTCTTCTCCCCTGTCTACTCCCAATGTCCTGGTTTAGGGTCTCCTCCCCTCCTATTTTGTCTTTGAAATTTCCCTTGACCGGTTTCTCAGACTTCTACTTTAACCATGATTTCTAGTTTTGAAGTTGTTCCCTTGCTGAAAAATGCATGGTAACTTAATTTTTTTTTAAGTATATTTATTTTGCAGGAGAGAGAGCACACGTTGGAGAGAGGCCGAGAGAGAGAGCAAGAGAGAGTGAGAGATGGAATCCTATGCAGGCTCCGTACTGTCAGCACAGAGTCCAATGCAGGGCTTGAACGCATGAACTGTGAGCTTATGACATGAGCTGAAATCAAGAGTTGGGCACTTAACTGACTGAGCCACCCAGGTACCTCCTGGTAAACTTTTCTAGCTCACAGGATAAAGTCTTCACATAGGATTCAAGCCCTCATCAGGTCACAGTATACTCATCCACTTTCACTTTCCCTGTCATACATCCAAGGTCCCTGGTGTATATTTCAAGCTTTTAGGGGAGCATTCGGATCTTCTCTTCTTCACCTTGGGTATTCTTATTCATCCTTGAAGGCTCAGTTGAAAAGTATCTCCTCTAATAAGCCTTTTTTGATTCTCCAAGCAGGATTAAATACTCCTCAAGGCATTCCCACAGGCTACACCCCTTTTCCCAGCACAGAATACTTAGGGTGGGTCAGCCAGTTACCTACACTGGGCGCTTAGTCAGTTCTGTGTTCTTAGTCCCTAGTGCAGTGTCTTCTCCATTGCAGGTGTCTGCTCGTGCGCGGGCTCTCTCTCTCTCTCTCTCTCTCTCTCTCTCTCTCTCTCAATCTCTTTCTCTTTCTGTCTCTTTCTGTTTTAATGAAGGGGATGGACAGTGGGACCAGATAGGCAAATAAAATATAGACTAAGATAAAATTCAAACTGGGAGGAGGTTGTGCTAAAACCTGGAACTTGCATCTTGTATTGTTTCTTTGTAAATGAAGGGCAGCAGAAATGAAGGCGCCCGGGAAGGAAGGCGGCGAGAAATGCCAGAATTGTCTGGGGACTTTGTGATTTGAAAATGGTGTCCTCACCAGGAAATTAAACTGAACTCATTATCTCATTAACTTTTGACTGGAGAGGGAATATTCGGCTGAAATTGTATTATCTTTCCAATATGACAAGTTGATAACAACCTGGGATTTTGAAAGACATTTTGTTTTCTTAGCAAGAAATTCCACCAATACAAATGAGTATCCATGGAGAGGAATTCCATTTTAGAAAGATCCTTAAAGGCAAGAATCATGCATGTCTAAATTGCTTTGTGTGCCTGATAAATCCCCGTGGTTGATAAAGGTATCTTTACACTAAGATTAAATCTCACCATCAACATATTGGAACGGTTAAAAATTTTAACTGTTATACAAGATAATTGTGCTTGACCAATC
Organism: Suricata suricatta; assembly: GCF_006229205.1. Classification (NCBI taxonomy): domain Eukaryota; kingdom Metazoa; phylum Chordata; class Mammalia; order Carnivora; family Herpestidae; genus Suricata; species Suricata suricatta. The sequence goes on from NC_043700.1 coordinate 29,256,624, forward strand.
TTTTTCCTTCTCCCAAGAGATCCTTTGCCATGCAGATAACAATCCCAGCACACTTATTAGAAGCCACCATTTTTAATGTCCTTCAATTTCCAACGGATATTACAAATTTTATGTTTGATTAAACTGTTTCCATTACGGCCTTCTTTTTCAAAGATGGAAGGAGATATAGCGAGATTCTTAAATTTGTTGGTCAAGCATCTGCCTTACAAAATAGAGGGGATCTGCATTCTCGGAAGAAATTATTTTATTTCTAAAGGTAGGGGGAATGTGAAAAAGTGGAAGAACAACGGGGAAGTCAGGGACAAGGGTTTTAATTCCAGTTATTCCACAAGTTTGCTTATTTTCAATTCCCTATAAAAAACCCAAAAGGGGTTAGGGTAGAAGTGGGCTATAAAATGGGATCAAAATGGCAGAGCCCTTGATGTCTTGCTTCCGTGTTCACAAAGGCTCCCACATGTCAGTCTGGGCAAAGCAGGTCCCCGAATGTGCTGAGCCAGTATTCTGGGGGAGTGATTTTAACTGATGTCCTTCAGACCAACCTCTCTCTCTACTGTGCCTCGTGAAGCCTTCAGTTAGTAGTCGGTGGTAACGAGTTTAGTAGTTTTAAACTCTAATGGCTATGATCACTGCTTGCAGGGTGAGTATCTATCAACACTTCACTTGGGTATGACAGCAAAAGTCTGAGGAAACACCCAGTGAGGTCACTTTTTTGAATAGGACGCTTCTACACCTGGACGAAGGCAAGCTGAGGGAGCGTCGTCCGGCTGGCCCCAAATTCTCTTTGCAGAATTCTTTTGAATCTGCTTGATCTCATGAAGGAATGAGCACTTCGGCTTGAGAAACTAAAATTGTACCCCCTTTATCTACTATAGGTTTCCCTCTGTATTTTCCATAGCGAGATGGACATGGCAGCCAGCATAATAAAGAGGTCACATGTAAACAAGTTTAAAGAGCATAGAGAACAATAAATTCTCTCTGGAATCTCTGCATGAAGTTCAAGGTCTGTACTTGGAATGAAAGGAGCAAGGGGCTGGAGGTTGCCTAGGAGGGCTGAGACCCAGCTCTTCTGGGCTGTGGAAGGAAGGCGCGGGGAAAGTAGTTTCTCGGCGTCTGCAAATAACTTTGGCAAAGATGAATGGATGTTACAGGTGGCTGAATTAATTAACTCCAAATCCCAACACCCCCAAACATCCGGTGCTGGGATTAGGGAATCAGAGCTTGTTTACTAGTGAATCCCAAATCTCAGACATTATTTGGATTCAAATTGGAACTGTTGCAGAGGGATCCAGGTGGGAGAAAGATTAGGGAAATAGGGTGGTTGATTTTTGCTTTCTCCTCTGGGAACAACGATGGATTCTTTTACCCCTTCTGTTTTTGTCCCTCATACGTCTCATACTCTTTCTTCTGTATGCCTCTTCCATTGGCCATCCTTTTTCTTTTCCTTCTTCCCTCTATCTGCCCATCTCTCTGCCTCCGTAGTCCACGGGATGCCTGTTCTCATCTCTTTTCATTCCCGTCTGCCCCTCTTCACCAGTGCCCTGCCTCCTCTCTCTTTCTGCTTCCCTCCTTCCTTTATTTGTGGTTTACTTTTGCTTCAAGGCACAAGCATACCTCCGCTTGATGAGTGTCTCTCCATTCTGGAACATCTGATTCAACTAAAAAAGTGAAAAAAAGTAGTGCCAGGATGCAAGTGAACAGCCATCAAGAATGGCAGCATGCAGTAAAGGAGGGGACTTAGAGGCTGCGTTAATGTGGAATGGTGACCCCCCTCCCTGGCTGAGCACATCGGTGGCAGATGGACTTTTGGGTTCATGAGGACCAGGCATCCAATCATCACATCAAAGAACATGGGGTCCCCTCAGCTTCTATGGCAATGTGTTTTCTCTTAATGTTTATTTATTTAGTTTGAGAGAGAGCGTGCACAGTGGCGCATCAGAGGGAGAGGGAGACGGAAAGGGAGAATCCCCAGCAGTTTCTGCACTGTCAGCGCAGAGAATGACTCAGTGCTTGAATTCAGGAACTGGGAGATCATGCCCTGAGCTGAAATCAAGAGTCAGACGCTTAATCGACTGAGCCACCCAGGCGCCCCTATGGCAATGCTTTTGAGGGAAAAAAAAATGAGACTTAAGAGGAAATTAAGTCAGGGGAATGTATTATATGTAGAGATTTTAGAAATAGGGGTGGGATAGAGCTGATGAGAAAAGAGATTCTGGCTCCAGTAGAGTATGATATTCCTCCCAATTTATCTTGGGGACCTTGCGTCCCTGGGGACAGGCATTTGCTCTGTAAACAGTGGCAATTATGTTATAATGAACTGAGCTATGAAGGGAGGCTGACTAAAGTTTGGATTTTCACTCAGCCATTCATTGACTATTTGACCTTGGGAATATTACTTAGATTTCCTAAGCTTTAATTTACTTACCTTAAGAAGGGGGATGATGAAACCCGCCTGGAGGGAATGCAGTCACTCTCACAAGATAACCCCTGAGACAGGCCTGGAAGATCTTGGGGTTCACTCCCTGTTAGCAGATGATATTATTCCCATGGAAAAAAGGCCTATGTAAATGCTTGGGTCATACTTCAAATACCCCGCTCCTAAAAGAATCACCTGGGACCTTCACATTCTTTTAGAAAGAATGGTGGAGGTTTTTGGGGCGCCTGGGTGGCTCAGTCGGTTAAGTGTCCAGCTTCACCTCAGGTCATGATCTCACGGTTCATGGGTTCGAGCCTCATGTCAGGCTCTGTGCTGACAGCTAGCTCAAAGCCTGGAGGCTGCTTCAGATTCTGTGTCTCCCTCTCTCTCTGACCCTCCCCTGCTCTCGCTGTCTCTCTCTGTCTCTCAGAAAAAAATTAAAAATGTTAAAAAAAAAAAAAGAATGGTGGAGTGTTACGGGTTAGCGGAGCAGCTAGGCACAATGTCTTAGACCAGGCTCAGCAAACTTTCCCCGTAAAGAGCCAGAGAGTAAATGCCGCAGGCCTGGCGGGTCCCAGACTCTGTTCCAACTGTTCTACTCAGTTGTGTAAGCAGCCGTCGACAGTCGGTAAATGAATGAGTGTGGCAGCGTTCCAACACCCCTTCGTTTACGGCTGCCGAGATTAGGATTTCATACACTCTTCCTGTACCATGAGAGATTGGTTTTCATTTGTTTTATTTCCCTTCTAACCATGGAAAACCACAAAAACCGTTTTTAGCTAGTGGGCCAGGCAAAACCAGGGAGCCGGCTAGATTTGACCTGAGGGCCGGAGATTGCTGACCCTCGTCTTAGAGCCACGAGATGCTAGGACGTCAGTTTGCTTCCTTCCTGGGTCACAGACGCAGAAGTACAGAGACATTCATTGCTAGGGCTGAAGTCTCTCTGCTGCTGAGCAGCAGAGCTGAGACTAGGATGTAGATCTTTTAATTACAGGTCTCGTGACATGTGGTCCCTGCTGGAGTTTCTCTGACTTCTATTTCTTCCTTGCTCAAAAACTTCCCTTGGTCTCGATACTGTTATATCATTTGTTTCTCTCAGAATACCATCCCAAACATCTTGTGCGTTGATTGTACAGAGATCCCATCGCTAGGCACCACGGGAGGCAGGGTCAGATGCCTCAGGGCCTGGGAAGTTGACAGGCCTTGTCCTAGGCCACACAGGAAATGTGACACATTGGAGAGCTCATGCCACATTGACCGAGAAAATCCTATTCAGCCTCAATGACTGTGGCCTTCAGGAGTGAGCCCAGGGACTTAAAAAAAATTTTTTTTAAGGTTTTATTTATTTTTGAGATCCAGAGAGACAGAGCATGAGTGGGGAAGGGCAGAGACAGAGGGAGACACAGAATTGGAAGCAGGCTCCAGGCTCTGACCTGTCAGCACAGAGCCCGACGTGGGGCTCGAACCCACGAACGTGAAATCATGACCTGAGTCAAAGTCAGAGGCTTAACTGACTGAGCCTCCCAGGCGCCCCTCGCAGGGACTTTTAGACTTTTCAGGAGATGCTAGAAATCTGGATTTTTATGTGGAATTTCAAGACATTAGCACAATTTGTAAAAAGTCCATGATGGGGGCACCTGTGTGACTCAGTTGATTAAGTGTCTGACTCTTGATTTTGGTTCGGGTTACGTTCTCATGGTTCAGAGGATTGAGCCCTGTGTTGGGCTCTGGGCTGACAGCATGAAGCCTGCTTGGGATTCTCTCTCTCTCTCTCTCTCTCTCTCTCTGCCCCTCCCCTGCTCGCATGTGTGCACTGTCTCTTTCTTTGTCTCTCAAAATAAATAAACATTTAAAAAAGAAAAAACCCATGATGACCAGGCAAAGAAAGCATGACTAAAACAGTACAGCCATGGGCACCTGGGTGGCTCAGTCGGTTAAGCAGCCGACTTCGGTTCAGGTCATGATCTTGTGGTTCGTGAGTTTGAACGTCGCATCGGGCTCTGAGCTGACAGCTTGGAGCCTGCAGCCTGCTTCGGATTCTGTGTCTCCCTCTCTCTCTGCCCTCCCCTGATCATACTCTGCCTCTCTGTCTCTCAAAAATAAATAAATGTTAAAAAAAAAAATAAAAAGGCTACAGCCAGCCTTCAGGAGCTCAGTTTGTAATCATTATCTGAGACTCTCATTTCTTCATGGCACAACAGAAACATGAAATATAAATATTTTGAAAAGGCTTTCTTGTTTCAGTTAGAAATATAGTTGTTAAAATGTATTCATTCAAAAGATGACAAAAAATATTTTTTGGGAGGATGACAGTAATGAAGACTGATCTAGGACAAGCAGGTGGTCTTCATTTACCCTCTGACCTGTGTGATGATTGTACTTGATCACAGACCTATGGGCAACTCTGGAATTCTGGAGGAGGATTGAGCAGAAATTGCAAAGTGCCTTAGGAATGCAATACAAATTCTCAGATTTTAAGTTTGCAACCGGAATAAAGTCTCGTGAAACCTTGTATTGCTTTTCTTTCTTCACCAACAAAGCACCGACCATCATGGCGGTCATTTTGTTTATTGAAGAACTGAGATTCTCTGGTGACTCACTTTCCCTCATTTCACGGATATGTAAAGTAATACACTTCTCTTTGAGGTGCTGCCTGACTGTGGAGGGTTAGCTATGAAGTGGGGGGTGGGCGAGGAAGCTGATTCTGGGATGGTGTCACTCGGGAAGAGAGGAGGGTCTTTGAGACAGGGACAAAGTAGCTGTACAGAAATCAGCTACATTACGGGGTCCTGGGTTTCGGTGCTCAGGATAAGCTGGACTGGCTACATGGCAGTCATCTCTGGGAGCTGACAGATTCCTGGACCTCATTCTTAGACTCTGATCAGTGAATCTGGGTCCATATAGGGATGTTCACTGAAAAAATCTGCCCAGATGCTTCTGATGCTTAGCCAGGTTTGGGAGCCACTGGCTAACTGTAGGATCAGGAATACTCTTAAAATTCCCAGAGAAATCCCCTTGGGGGGTTGTGGAGCCTGAGCTAGGGAACACCATGAGGGCTGCTATATCTTGCTATGGAAGTAATAGAAAGCACAAAAGTTGAAAATTGAGATACAACCAAAACATACTTTCTATAGACGGAGCAAAGTCTCCATCCAGGAAAAGCGACAGTAGAGGGCTCTTGGCCCTGAATTCTTGTCAGTAGATTAATTTGGGGCATAGTAGTTTGTACCTCCTGTGCCATCCAAGGTTTCTTAGTCATATTTTCCAATAGGTAAATCTGGGGCTATCAGTACAGTCAAGATTGGCACTTATTATGGGCTTGTGGGGTCTTTGGAAGAACAATTCTTAGTTTTCTGTCCAGGGTATGCTTGAGCAGGATCTCATTTTCCACCTAGCCTTTCTGTTCTCACTTGTCACTTTAAAAAAAAGTTACTTTTTAAAATGTTATACATATATTAAATGCTTACTTCCCACAATGTAGAAATCACTGCTCCCACTTGGCGAGGAGTTTGGTAGATAGACACCAACCATGGCTATGGTCATTCCTTCCCCTTCCTGTAGCATAGACTGCTCCTCAAGTTGAGAGCTGGAGTCCAGTCTTCATCTGCACTGGTTTCGGATGGGCTTTGACCCAAAGCAGGCTCTAGAAGTGATATGGTGCCTGCAGGCAGTGTCCAACACTGCCTGTTGGAAACCTGCAGCCATATATAAAGTTTCCCTATTGTGAGCCCCTCATGCTGTGAAGAGTCACCACACAGAGAGGTCATACCCGGGAAGAGTGATATCCCCTGTTGGGAGTTCAGCTCTCCATGGTGTTCCTACGTGTTTGACAGCGTTTCAAGGATGTTTGGATAACAGGGATCGTGGGAGGACAGAGATAGGGTCTTCCTCCCAGGCAAAGGGCAGATTTGTGTCTTGACCAGGGTAATGGCAATAAGGTTTCCTCTCTCAGAGACAAAGTTGGACATGTTTGTTAGCAGCCCCTTTGTAAGACTTGGGGTTTGCTAAGCCCAGGGTTCCACAGCTGTGGCACAAAGCTGTTCTGTGAACAGTAGCAGCCTGAGTGACTCCACATTGCTGCCAGGGGACAGACAGCAGGGGAACCCTGCAGCAGACTGGAAGCTTATGCCACGCCCTGTACCATGAGCAACAAGGCCCTCTCTGTTGCTCACGTGGGACCTCTGCCAATATCTCTGAGGGTGCGACAGACTAGCACGTTCGCTTGCAAGTGGAGCAGACCGCAGGTCCTTCGCACGTCTTGATGCCTGGCCAGCCCCGAGCTGTAGATGCAGTTCAGATGCGGTGGCCATGTGAACTGAGGCAGCACATATCCGAGCGACAACCTTCTTGGGCATATCAGCCCCAGTAAACGTTACATGAAGAAATGCTGAGCCCAGCCCACGGTGCAGAATCATAAAAAATAATGTATTGTTGTTTTGAGCTGAGTGTGGGGACACTTTGATGCATAGCGTGATTGAGAAGAGGGAGCGCAGCTGTCAACTTTTCCTGAGAGCAGCCCGAATGGTTTCCATTGTCCCTTCTGTTAATTTCTCGTAAATCCCCACATACCTGGAATCTTACTTTAATATTCAAATATAGGTGCCTACCTCTTAAATATCTATATTTCAAAATTGAACATAGAGGCTCAACGATGGCCAGCGGGCCCCCTTTGATGATAGGATAAAATTTAAGGTTTTTCTCCTGCCTCTGATCTATTAGATGTTATTGTCCATAACTTCCCAGCCAGAAGTTTTCCTTCAGTTTTTATGTTTTGTTTTTTGTTTTTAGATTTTTTAACTGTTTCTTATTTTTTTTGAGAGAGACAGAATGTGAACAGAGGAGGGGCACAGAGAGAGGGAGACACAGAATCTGAAGCAGGCTCTAGGCTCTGAGTTATCAGCAGCACCGAGCCTGACATGGGGGTCGAACTCACAAACTGTGAGATCATGACCTGAGCTGAAGTCGTCAGACACTCCACTGACTGAGCCACACAGGCACCCCTGTTTTTTTTGTTTTTGTTTTTGGCTCTGAACTCTAACTTGCACTGTTCCTTTGGATGAGCATGACCTTCCTCTGTCATTGCTAAGTCAAACCCACCCCTCTGGCTCATACTCTTGTTGACTTTCCCTTCTGCATTCTTGTGGCCATTAGGATTAGTGCTATGTAGTTTATTATTCTTTAAAAATTTTTTTTAAATGTTTATTTTTGAGAGAGAGACAGAGCACAAGCAGGGAAAGCGCAGAGAGAGAGGGAGACACAGAACTGAAAGTAGTCAGGCTCCAGGATCTGAGCTGACAGATCAGAGCCTGATGTGGTGCTCGAACTCAACAGTCTGTGAGATCAGGACCTGAGCTGAAGTCGGACACTTAACCAACTGAGCCACCCAGGCACCCCATCGCTATACAGATTATTGATCACATGCTGATGTATGTTGTATTCTAAAAAGTGGCTTCTTATATACAAAAGCAATATATTCATTATAAAACAAATTCAGAGCTAAGTTCTTCAGATGGAACAAAGCCCCCATGTCATCTCCTACGTCCAACCTCTTTTATTTCCTGCTGCTGCATATTCTGACCTTTTTATCCACACCCGTACACACATAGGCACACGTTGACATGTGATCATTTTTGAGAATGGAAAGTCAAATAATTTTTAAATTATGTAATACATTTTATCTTTATGTGAAATTCCTGGAACGCAGATGTCACTGACATCGGTCTCAATACTAGAATTAGCCTAACAAGTGTTGAGTTGGGGGATATTATTAGGTTTGAGGAACAAAAAAAGACTTCAATCAAAGTAGTTCTTTTGGTTTTTAAGTTTATTTATTTATTTTGAGAGACAGGATGGGAGGAAGGGGCAGAAAGAAAGAGGGAGAGATTGAGAAACCCAAAAGCACTTCGTGCTGAGCACGGAGCCCATCGTGGGGCTCAAACCCATGAACCGTGAGATGATAACTTGAGAGGAGATGAAGAGTCCAGCACTTAACTGTCTGAGCCTCCCAGATGACCCAAAGTAATTCTTACACAGGATAAAAATTCCTAGGTCGATCTGACATGCTATGACCGAAAATTAAATAAATGCAATGGATGTTTTGGGGTAAAAAGAGTAGACACTTTGAATGCTTTTTGATACACATTGGTCAATTGCAAAATTTGTACTTGTTTATCTGTATCCCTGCAGTGTAGGAGAAGGTGTATTTTCTCTCACCCAGCCAAGATTGGAGAGAGATACATATTTGGGGATGCAAGTTCAACACTCCTTTTCTTCGTTACAATCCTACTGCTTTATGCTATACAAAGAGCATTCACAAATAGCATCTCCTTTGATCTTCACAACAATGCCAGGACTAGGAAGGGCACAACGTTTCCTTTTCACTTTTTAGAAAAGAAGATCAAACCTCAGAGAAGTCAAATAGCTCAGGCAGTTGGCATAGTTTGCAAGAGAGCTCAAAAAAGGTCTCTGCTCCTCTGTGCCTTCCCTGGTGCTCTCAGGCAGCCCTCCAGAAGTTTCCCCTGGAGAGGACAGCATGGGAGCTGGGACACTCCCTATCTGAGAGGTGGTGTGCAGTTGGAGTTTCCAGCCTGGCTCGATGAGATTCTAGATACGCTCTGGCACTTTTTTATTTGGACTGCCTAATGTGCCCGCTAATATTTCACTGGCTTCTTAAAGGCCACAGATTTTGATTTCCCTCTTTTAATGAAGTGTAATATTAAGGACACATTGAAGAAAATGTGAAAGATCAGCCCCTTTCTTCATTAATCACAGCAGATTCAGTGACCTCAGGGTAGATGGGAAAATTGAGGGAGGACAACACGAGCAAGGGAGGGAAGAGGTGTGGTGCGTGTGCATTTTAGTTACCGACTGGACGTCAGCAGCGGCGGTCCCCTACGCTGCCAGCCAGAGTTTGCAGAGTGATGGAGAGAGCCCCGCCCCTCTGGCGCTCCAGCAAACCTTGCTAATGTAATGGAAATGATAATTATTCCCAGGCCCAGGCATTTCATTTCCTCTGGACTGCAGGGGTATTAACATTGATTAAATACATATGCTTTGGGTAGGCAGCTCCTCCAGGCACATATGGACTGATCAGTAGTCTTTGTGCTCAGGAAGAGGGAGACAGCAAGACGGCAGGAGCCAGCCCAGGCAGAGCTGGGGTTAGGAGACAGGGATTGAGGGAGTCCAAGTCCTTTGTTACAGGCAAGACAGAGGCACAAACCCAAGACTTGAAAAATAATTCCCCATATCATTGTATGAATAAAAAAAATCTCAGAAATGTTTATTAAAGTTAAAATTCAAGGAAGTGCCTGTTGGTTAAGCATCTGACTTTAGCTCAGGTCATGATCTCACGGTTAATGAGTTCAAGCCCCATGTCAGGCTCTGTGCTGACAGCTCAGAGCCTGGAGCCTGCTCTGGATTCTGTGTGTCTCTCTCTTTCTTTCTGCCCCTCCTCTGCTTGCTTAAACACTCTCTCTCAAAAATAAATAAACATTAAAACATTAAAATAAACATTAAAAAATAAAAGTTAAAATTCAACTTTAATTTTAATACAATTTGCAATTTTGCTCTCCTTAAAAAAATTTTTTTTTACATTTATTTATTTTTGAGAGACAGAGACAGAAAGTGAACAGGGGAGGGGCAGAGAGAGAAAGAGACACAGAATCTGAAGACAGGCTCCAGGTTCTGAGCTAGTGGTCAGCACAGAGCCTGGTGCGGGGCTCAAACCCATGAACCGTAAGATCATGACCTGAGCTGAAGTCAGATGCTCAACCGACTGAGCCACCCAGGCGCCCCAATTTTGCTCTCCTTTAAAAAATATACATTTGACAAATATGAATAATTTACACCCATTTGTCTAAAACTTGCAGTTTAGGGACAAATGCATGTATGTGTGTTTTGGATTATAGATTGGAAGGACTGGTACATTTTACAGTGTGTGGGCAATGATGCCTGTGTCCTCAGGCTTCAATGGTTTTTAAAGAGTATATATCTTAAAACGTCTGCAACATTTCTCAAAGCCAAGCAGGGATGTGTGTCTCATTCGGATTCCTATGTTTAATTAATCACAGCTTGATTTTCCACACCATTGGTGTGCGGAAATATTAAGAGGCTACTATAAACAGGCTTTGGAATAGTTGATGCTGGATCCTGAGATGAAACTTTGGAACGCTCTACTTCTTCCTGGTCAGCCTCAACCAGTCTGTTCAAGTGGCGATGTAGTAAGAGCGCACAGCTTCATTGGCATTGATGGGCATAGTGGATCCGGCTGGGCAGGATGGGGGTTTGGGCAGTGCTTGTGGTCATTCTCTGGGGCGGTAGAGGGATTTTGTTTGGGCATATTGTACTTGTTTCAGAACAAGGAAGGTTTCTCCCCGCTCCATATATTAGAATATTTATGAGGAGGGAATTCATATAACTGGGTATACAAGTATTTTTAATATTTTATATTATTTATTTTTTAATGAAATTTTTAATGTTTATTTTTGAGGGAGAGAGACAGAGCACAAGGAGGGGAGGGGCAGAGAGAGGGGGAGACAGAATTTGAAGCAGGTTCCAAGCTCTGAGCTGTCAGCACAGAGCCCGATGCGGGGCTTGAACTCATCAGCAGTGAGATCGTGACCTAAGCTGAAGTCAAACAAACTGACTGAACCACCCAGGTGCCCTATTTTTAATATTTTAAATATTAAATTTAAAAAATGTACATTTTGGCCAATATCAGAACTTCAATTTAATTCTTAAAAACAAGCTTTTGTTGCTTGTTGTGGTCTAAGTTTAAAGAGATGAAGAAAACAGTTAAGATCACCCCAATCCTGTCATTCAGAAATAACAGATGTTAATATTTTAATGTATTTACTTTTTTTCATTCATAACTTTGGATAGAGTTGTCATAAGAATTTATCTTCCTATACCAAAAAAACCCACTTTGATTTATTTTTGGTATAGGTGTTTTCCCACATCTTAAAACTATTTTAAAATATAATTTCAATAGTTTTGCACAAAATCAGTTTTTAAAAATACATTTTTTTGCTTTATTGTACAAGTACCAAATATTCTTATTAAAAAGTTTAGAAACTTGAAAACATGAAGAATGTAAATCATGAAAGAGCCCATCAAATAATCAACAGTTACTATTTTTGATGTATTTTCCTCTCTTTCAATTTCCTCCCCTCCTTCCCTCTCTCCTTTTATACAAATTTACAGGTTATACATACACATACTATATGTGTGGATGTGCCAAATTTTGAAAAAAAAAGAATTATTTTCAATCCTTTTTAAAAACCTACTTGTTTGAATTTTCCCAATGGCATTACCAAATTTTTGAAAACCATAATTTAATGGCTATGTAATATTTCACTGCATGGATGTACCATAATTTACTTAATGAGTCTTATATTGTTGATCTTGAGATTGATTGTAACTTTTCATTATTGTAATTATGGAGGTAAATTTCATTCATATATAAAAACTTGTGACCCCTCATTACAGCAATTCTTACGACATTTTGTTAGAAAGAGGATAGTATTGGGGCTTCTGGCTGGCTCAGCTGGTTAAGCGTCTGACTCTTGGTTTCAGCTCAGGTCGTGATCTCAAGGTTCGTGTGAAGTTTGCACTGACGGTGCAGAGCCTGCTTGGGATTCTCTCCCCTCTCTCTCTGTGCCTACCCCACTCATGCTGTCTCTGTCTCTCTCAAAATAAATGAATAAACTTTTTTTTTTTTTAAAGAGGAGTACAGTAAAGCCGAAGGAAACATTGTGAGGCTCCTGCCATGTACTGCAGGTGACTTTCTAGAAGCTTCTCCACACCTTCCTGGAGGACTCCAGTGGGCTTGTCACATTGCATTCACCCCCATGATGTCTCCTGCCTACCCCACTGTTGCTCATCTTGTGAGCAGAGAAAAGACCACCTGTTATTCTTTTTAAAATTAAAATTAATTTTAAAAAGTGTTTTTATTTAAGTGTAATTGACAGAGGATATTATAGTAATTTTATGTGACCCCCACATGCAATTTGACATTTGTATACATTGCAAACTGGTCACCACAATGCCTGGTTACCATTTGTCATCATTCAAAGTTAATGCAGTATTATTGACTGTATTCCCCATGCTATCCCTTACATCCCCATGACTTATTTATTTTATAACTGGATGCTTATACCTTTTGGCCACCTTCACTCATTATGCCTGTGCCCCTCGCCCCAGCCCCCTCCAAATACCCCTGACCTCCAGCAACTACCATTCTTCTCTGAATATATGCATCTGGGTCTTGTTTTATTTTCTTTGTTTTGTTTTGTGTTTTAGATTTGACTTATGGGGTGCCTGGGTGGCTCAGTCGGTTAAGCCTCCAACTTCAGCCCAGGTCATGATCTCATGTTCGTGGGTTCGAGCCCCACGTCAGGCTCTGTGCTGACAGCTCAGAGCCTGAAGCCTGCTTCAGATTCTGTGTTCTGTGTCTCCCTGTCTCTCTGCCCCTCCCTGCTCATGCTCTGAATCTCTCTGTCTCAAAAATAGTTTCGACTTATAAGTGAAATCATGGGGCATTTGTCTTTCTCTGACTGATTCACTTAGCAGAATACCTTCAAATCCATCCATGTTGTAAATGGCAAGATACCGTTCTTTTTTATTATTGAGTAGCATTCCATTTCATATATCTATGAAAGATACAAAGATACACACTATGTCTTTACCCATTCATCTATCAAAGGACATGTCAGTTGCTTTTATATCTTGGCTATTGTAAAGAATGCTACAAGGGACATAGAGGTGCATATATCTTTCTGAATTAGGTTATTGTTTTCTTCAGATAGATATTCCAGAGGTAGAATTGCCACCATTTTTAATAACTGAAGAATGGCGGTCCAGGTAACGTCACCAAAGATCACATGGACAAACAGACAGTTACGAGTGGTAGCTAAGAGATCTAAATCTTAACTCAGTGCTAGATCTTTAAAACAAAATAAAGTGAAATAAACACAGTTTGTGGTGTCCCAGAGGCAATGGAATGATAAAAAGCAACGAGAGATACAAATCAACAGGTCTTCTGGCACTTCCGCTGGTCATTTGGAGACTCTGAGGGGAGGGACCAAAATAGCTCTTGCTCTGGTATGTAATTGCCTTAGTCTGTCTAGGGAAAAAAGTGTGAGAGCTCTAATTTGCAGAAGTCACAAACTAAAGTGCTTCGAGATGTACTTTAAAAAAAAAAAAATCAAAGTGCTGAGACAGCTTTGTTTCCCGATAACCACAATAGAAATTTGGGATAGTTATAGTTTTAATCAGATGTTTAGGGAATCCATGTGGTTTTTCTCTTGGTGGTTGTATTTTTCCTTTCTGATAAAGAAGGCACCAAAGTTCCTTAGGATGAATGTTTCTGACCTAGATTAAACTAATAAAAAGCAACACATAAGCTGTTAACTCTTTGATGGCTTGCTGTATTTGAAAGGATGAACCAGAATCCTGAAAACTGGACAGTGATCACTCAATTCAGCACAGACACCGGTTCATTCTATTCTGCAGCTGCCCCCCTGATCCCGCTCACATCTGGATCAATTTCCCGAGTCCTGGCAGACTGAGCCGGTGTTTCACTGAGGGATATTTACTCCCACACAGCTGTTCAGCAGTAGGAGCAGAAAATCTACTCGGATACAATTAATACCGTGTTGTAATAAGGGGACGTCACCACGAGAAACAGTTGCTGAATTGATTCTGATGATGCTGAGGAGGGTAACTATAATGATAATGGTGATTAATATAACCATTACTGGGTGCAGACTCAAAGAAGGAGCCGATTTTTATCCTGCCTTTGTTTATGCTCTTGCAGTCTTTCATGCTCTAGTTCCCCACATAGATCATCGACGGAAAGACATTCAGTATAATTCAGGTAGATGATGGGGTGATACTCAAATGCCAGTATGATTTTTCTTTTTCTCTGATAGAGTTAGCCTTGTGTGAGATGGCCAGAGTTCTGATAAACAGAATCTTGGAACAGGAATGTCCACACTGCTAAGGCCAAGTAAGAGAGTGCCCGGGGAAACTGTTCAGATTTCTTCCTGTCTTGGGGGAGCACAATGAGAAGAGGTCTCCCCCATCCAATTCTCCATTGCCCGTGGGGGTTCCCACGTGCCCCCTGCTGCTGCCTGTGGTGGGGGCCGCAGACCATTTGGCCGCTGCAGGATCGGAAAGCTATTCGTCCCCGGTCACGTGACAACCTAAACTATTCCAGATTACCCTCCCCATGAACAGATCCATTGGCCTGGGTAATGGAGGTCACTAAACTTTGTTCAGTTTAATGGATTGTGAAGGTTGAAAAGAACAGCTTAGATCTGTGCATCCAATTCTCCTTTATTTCACAGATTAAGTATAGGGATTTGTGACCCTTTGAGACTTTCTCTTAAAACGATGCCTGAAATCCAACCATTGGAGATTACATTATGTATGGGAACATGAAAGCACTCACTCTGGTATTTTATCATCTGGGTTCAAATCCTGGCTTCTCCCCTTTTCAGCTGGGGTGATTGTGGACACATCACTGACCCTGGTGTTACAGTGGTGTCGTGATTAAAATGGGGACAAAGTTGTATGTACCTCACAGGATTGCTTTGTTTGTTTATTTTAAAGATTTTATTTTTTTAGGTAAGCTCTGCACTCATTGTGGGGCTCAAACCTACAACCCTGAGATTAAGAGTCACATGCTTTACGGGTGCCTGGGTGGTTAGGCGTCTGACTTTGGCTCAGGTCATGATCTCACAGTTCATGCGTTCAAGCCCTGCATCGGGCTCTGTGCTGATTGCTCAGAGCCTGGAGCCTACTTCAGATTCTGTGTCTCCTTTTCTCTCTGCCCCTCCCCTGCTCGTGCTCTGTCTCTCAAAAATAAATAAACATTAAAAAAACTTTAAAAATAAAAAGAGCCACATGCTCCACTGACTGAGCCAGCCAAGTGTCCCCCTTAGAGTATTGTTTTGATGATTAATAAAATAATACATGTGAGAGACTGACACAAGATGAAGGCTCTCTAAACCTTGCTTTGTGCAAGTGTGGTCTGCATTCAGTAAGAGCTGGACCTGAGTTACGTGGGAACAGTGGCTGTTGGAGCTAACCAGCTTTTGTGACCCGGGGCGGGGGAGGGGGGGTTCCCCGGCTGGGGGAGAACAGCGGGGAAGACAGCTTCCTCCTCCCAGGACACCTCCAATGTTTGCTATGTTTACTGTTACGCTCATTGTTATACCCACCTCTTGTAGATCACAAATGCCCCAGAGGAGAAACAAAGCTTTTTAGGACCTTCCTCCAAGAGGGCGGCAGTGTTAGAACCAGCAGTTGTGCCTGCCTCCGGGATCTCTCATAGGCTAGTGGGTCTCAAACTTGACTCTGAAGGGAATATTACAAATACAGATTCCTGGATTCGCCTCCTTGAACTCCAATGGTTTCAAGTGAATATCCTGCGTTTTCAAGTGGATTCTCCAGGTGATTCTGAAGTAGCTGTCTAATTTGAGAAACAATGATCCAGACAGTGTTTTCCTTTTTAAAGATGAGGGGACGTGAGCCCGCCGCCAGCCAGCATGTCGGTGGCAGTGTGGGGCCCGGGAGCCTGCTAGCCTCCTGTAGGCTCCAACAGCCCGGATCCTACAGAGGAGGCCCAGGAAGGCAAATGTCTCACCACGAAGCATCGTGATTTCTCTTTTCCTCCAGTTCTCTAGCCTTGGGGCCTTCCAAGTTTTTCATTTAAGCTTCCGACTCTCTAATTTGACCATCAGAAGTAAACCTGGGAGTATCATTTTGTGAGCATTTCTTAAAAGGATCTGGAGAGGTTTGCTGTAATGAGACATGAGTGGCATTTTGCCCACCTGGAGAGATCAAAGAAGGATGGAAGGCCGGGGGGATGGGAGGCCTCGGCCACTGCAGGTGCTGCTGGAGGTGCTCATGGAGCCTGGTCCCCTGCCACCGGCCACCCCCACCCGTTAGGACTGTCCCTCTGCAGGGCAACAGGAGAAAGGTTCTGGTTATGGGGACCACTCTTAACCACCATGTCACCAAATGTGCTTTTATATTATTTTTAAATGAATTCATCAGCGGGAAGATAAACTTCATTCCCTAACCCCCTGCCGGCAAGCCCACTCGGAACGCTGCTTGAATGTGTGTGCCCATTCATATTCTAGGCCTGGCAACTACTCATTTGCTGGCATTCTGTGCAGAGGCAGCTGGATAGCAGCCTCCTTCTTAGTAATATCATGTTCATGATACTAGTATGTCCCGTTTTTTTACAGTGTGTCAGATACAATGCCAAAGGCATGCCGTGTGTAATTTCTCATTTATTTCACACCAAACCCTGTGGGTTAACTAGTATTATTACCATTTTAGGAATGTAATGCTGAGGTTTAGCGAGGGTAAGTCAGTTGCCCAAGAGCACATTGCAAGGAAGTGGCTCAGAAGGGGCCCTAGCAAGTTCAGACCCCCTGAGCGCCAGGCCCATGTTTCTCACCACTGTGTTCTCCCACATCTCCTAAAAACTCAGTGTGCCCACTCCTGCCTGGAACAGACAGGCCTCTTGTGCGGTGGGAATGGAATAACCAGTTTGACACTTGGGGTCTATCACTGTTCCTCTGGTTGGTGACATCTCTCCCATCTTTGGCTGCAGCCAGCTGAAGGGCCCCCTTGGTTGGAAAGGGAGACAATATAGGGGAGAAAAGAGCATCCAGTAAGTAGACATGGTTTGCTGCTTCCTCATGTTTCTTGGTGACATCCAGCTCCCAAATGGGCAGTGAGCCATAGACACCAACTCCCTCCTCCTGTTTGGTGGGTCATTTCTCCCAGGAGTCGGCCCCCTGAGGGTCAGTCTCGCTGTTGTTTCACTCATCAGAGCTCCCTGTGCCTTGAAGAGACCTGTGATAAATACCAATTACCTGCAGCCCATCTGTCTTGTTTTGGCCTTATTCACACGGGGGTGACTCTTTTCTAATCCTATTCTTTTCTGCTTATCAGACCAGCTCATCAGCCACCATCTTTCCCATGGTCTACCCAGTGAAGGAAAGAGACAGAGATGGGTTCTAAAGTGGCTGGACAGCTAGACTCTGCATGGACACATTCTTCCTCACCCTTCCGTTCCTCAACTTCTACCAGTAGGTAGGTGTAAAGAAGCTCACATCTTCCTTTGTGAGCAAGGTCTTGAAGGATTTCTCTCCCTTGGCCATCCTGCCAAATTCAGTCATAATCCAACGCAGGAGATCACAAACAGAACTGAGCAATATATTTATCAGCTGTAATCCATGTGGCCTGGGAACACAGTGGGACAGAACGGCAGCCTCACAGCTGGCTTCCTGCTTCTACCCTTGACTCTCCAGAGCGTACTTTGCACAAAGTTAACAGAGAGAACGGGTCATAGCACATCTGTGTTCTAAACCGGCCACGGATTCCCTTCTCACTCAGAATAAAATCCAAGCTTCTTAGCATGGCTTATCCTTCACAACACATTTTGGCCCACTGATACTTCCTTCTTATCCCCTGTCTCCCCGGCTCACTCCACCCACACCAACTACATCAGCCTCGTTGCTGTTACTTAAGAAGCAGAGATGATCCCTACCTCAGGGCGATGCGTGTACTCCTTCCTCTCCATGGATTGCTCCTTTCCGGCTATCCTTATCGATCATTCCCCCATTCTCTTTAAGTACTCTACTTCAGGATATCATCAGTGAGATCATCCATGATTACCCTAAATAAAATAACACCGAATTTCTGCGACTCTTCACACTTTTGACTATTAGGTTTTGACAGCACTCATGGTCAGATCTGTTATGCATTTGTTTATTGTCTGAATGTCCCCTACCAGTTTGCAAGCTTAAGAAGAGCAGGAACATTGTTTCTAACACAAGTGCCTAGGTAGCATAGGGGTTTGTGTATAGTAGACGCTCGATCAGTAGTTTTTGAATGAATGAACGAATGTACAAGGTGCCCTAAAGCAGGTTTCTTGAGGAGAGCAGGTGTGACTAGATAATTTAGTGATCGCTAAATTCCCAATATTCTCCCTGTATCAGAGCTTACATATCTCTCAACACTTCCACACCTACCCTGATGGAACACTGTAAAAAAATGGCCACAGATTTTTTTCTCTGTCTGTATACATGTGCTTGCAATGTGACCTTGTAGCTTCTTTTAAAAAGTGAGTCTCAACTCTTGGACTAAACTGTGACTTGCTCTGACCAATGGACACTAACAGATATAAAACACTGAGACTTGACGAATGTTTGCACAATGGAGCCTGCTGCCTTTGGAGACCCTGAACCTCATGTGAACAAGACGTGACTAGTCTGAAGCCTGATAAGAGGCATGTGATCCCATTGCCCCAGATCCCCTGTTGGCACTGAGCCGCACACTTAGAAGCTGAGTCACTGGGGGCGCCTGGGTGGCCCAGTCGGTTGAGTGTCCGACTTTGGCTCAGGTCATGATCTCATGGTCTAGGAGTTTGAACCCCACATCAGGCTCTGTGCTGACAGTTTGGAGCCTGGAGCCTGCTTCAGATTCTGTGTTTCCCTATTTCTCTGCTCCTCCTCTGCTCACGCTCTGTCTCTGTCTCTCTCAGAAACAAATAAACATTAAAAAAGAAGTTGAGTCACTAACTTCAGACACAGGAGTGTGCTGAGCTGAGATTAGCTGAGCCCGTAGTGGAGGAGCTGCTGAGCTGAACCAGTCCAAATTGTATGACCAAAATGGACACCGAGTTTGGAGTGGTTTATCTCATGGCCAAAGCTAGCTTCTGAAATATATGTGAGCAGAGTTACATAGTGAGAGAAAGGGATTTCCGTTGACCTTAGCAGACGCTAGTGTAAGATTTCACAATTATAATAGTTATGTCTAGCCTGAGCGGGGGCTCCACTGTTGGGCCATGGAACAAATACATTTCTTGGCCTTGAATGAGGCTCCTTCAGTGAAGAGAACTAGGGCTTTTTACTTCTGGTAACCTTTCCCATTGAAAATGGAGAGGCCTGTGTGTAACGCAGGTGCATCTCTATGGCTCTGGGACCTACACAAAGTGGATCATAGTAGCAAGAGAATTGCCTAATTGTTTTCTAGGAAGTTAGGGATAAAGATGATAGAGTTCTACTCTTTGAGAAGTGACAGTAGGGAACAGAGGCATCCGCTAAGGACGGCCATTATTTTTTCCCTGGTGTTGCTCCTCTCAGGAGTAACCCCCTGACAGATGAGAGGCAGGGCCCCTGGAGAAGAAGAGGGATTGACAACCAAAGCCAGCTGTAGCACCAGGTAATGGAGGTCACTTGTGAGTCCAGCAGTGTAGGAAACACGACCTTATTTCACTGCGCCGCACCAATGTTGTCACCTTGAGTGAGCCTTTGTATATCTGGGAACTTCAGATTATTTATCATAAAACATGACTGTTTGGCCACCTCTCACAGTTTCTGGATGGGTGTTCTAGAACTTGTTACGAGGCTCGGATGTGTTGGTTCAGCAATTTTCCTGCAGAAGTGGTGTTGCTGAGGAGTAGTTTGGAGTCTACTCTAGTCAATGAGGGTGTTTGGGTTGGGGTGGGATCTGTCTCTCGTTTAGAACCCAATTGGGGGGCCTGGGGGATGGGTGGATATTTATGGCGTAATATGAAGCCAGACCGTAGGAGTCTGTTAATGATTAAATTGTGTAATATGTTGAAGGCTACTACATACCTTTGAAACACATGTTTGTCAGCATGTAATGGAGTTGATAAAACTTCCTAACGTGTTTCTTAAATGTATAAGTTCTCTGTATCATGTTATGAGTGCACTTAAACATGAAAAGGAAAAGTGGTGCATCATTGCATTCCGAGAATGAAACATCTAGGAACCAAATGGATGGATGATCCAGCTGTCTAGCAATGGAGGGATAATCTAGGAAGGAAAGCCAAGGGATACTGATGCCTGGAAAGTCAGCTGCACAGAGAGATGAGCGAGCCGTAAGAATGTACCCACTCACTCACCAAAACCTTTTCCCTGCCTTTGCTCCTGGGTCCATTCTTTAGGGAAATGGCCATTTTGTTATAAATTCTCAATAATTCCAGAAGCTTCTTCTTGGAAGTAGTTAAGAATGTATCTGGGCAGGGGGCACCTGGTGGCTCAGTTCAAGTCAGGTCATGATCTCACAGTTTGTGAGTTCAAGCCCCACATGGGTTTCTCTGTTGTCAGTGCAGAACCAGTTTTGGATCCTCTCTCTTTCTCTCTGCCCTTACCCTGCTTCCCACCCCCTCTGAAAATAAATAAACATTTAAAAAAAGTGTTTGGCACATAGTAAGTGGTCAATTAACAATTTATGCTATATATATTTTTTTTAAAGGAACAAATCTGGGCTCTTTTTTTCATTCAGTAACTACTTACTGAATGTTTATTATGTGCTGGGCACTATTCTAGGCACTTAAAGTACATCAGGAAATAATCTCCCAAAGATCCCCTCCTGGGGGTGGGGTGTGTGTGTGGAAACTGACAATAAGTAAGAAACATAAAAAAGTAAATATAAAAAGCTTGTCAAAAGGAGAAATATGTATGGGAAAAAAAGGCTAAAGTACAGATGAGAAGTATGTCAGGAGTGCTGAGGGGGCGGGTAGTTGTGTTAGAAATGTGGTCGGGTGGCCCTCATTGAGAAGGTGAGGTCTGAGCAAGGGCTGAAGGAGGTGAGGCCCAAATGTCACGATGGAGAGATGGCCAGTGTGTTTGCTCACCTTGGTATCTCTCCTCCTAAGAATCTAGTCCAATACTTTATAGACAGTAGTGGCTTAAAAAACTACTCTTGATATAAATTAAATTACATATAATCAAATATTTCATCTGCATGGGGTGGGGTGACTTTTCCCAGAAAAAGAGATAGATTTTATTTTTTTTTAAAGAGAGTGAGCAAGAGAGAGAGTGCACACACTTGTGAGAACAGGGGAGGGCCAGAGAGAGAGAGAGAGAGAGAGAGAGAGGGAGAGAGAGAGGGAGAATCTTAAGCAGGCTCCATGGATAGCGGTCAGCACAGAGCCCCACACTGGGCTTGATCCCATGAGCCTCGGATCATGGCCTAAACTGAAATCAAGAGTTGGATGCTCAACCAACTGAGCTACCCAGGCATCCAAGTTTTATCCTTGATCTGTGTCTATTTTCTTCACTCCATCACTCTCATCTCTCTCTTCAGCCCATGCAATCTGGATTCTGTCTTGATCCCTCCAATGAAATGCCACCAGTGTGGCCTTGGCCAAAGTATGGCTATGGAGGAAATAGAGAGTTGTTGTGATTTGTCTTTTCAATAGCCAAAGTCTAGTTAGTGCTGCCATGGGAGTGTGCATAGACCCTTCCCCATTCCAGCCAAGGCACCTCAGGACTTCCAGAACACCCTCCTCCTCTCTCCCCCTGCTTTGAAGTTCCTGGCAGAGAGCAAGACAAAGCTCACTTCCCTGGACTGTCAGAGGGGTAAGATGTTAACTTCCTGTATTCAAGGGGGAAATGGGCTTGATTGACAGATGAGAGAGAGCTGCTGCTCATTTACCCACCAAAAGATATTATATGGCTTTAAGCAGTGTTTCAGGAGCAAGAGAAGGTAATAAACTATGTGTGTAAGCTCAGTTCTCAGGGGAGGGAGAGCTGTGCAAAACCGACACTCCAGTTGTTTCTTTCTTGCTTTTTTTTTTGGCCCTCTGTGTATGCCATGCTTAATAAAGGTAATAAAAAGGTGAGATCATAAAGAAGAAGGAGGCCTATCAGGGAAAGAAGGCTCTTTATTTGCTCTCCTGTCATGGTATTTTTCCCCATTCTACTGCCGGTTCAACACAAAAAGGGGGGAGGGGTGTGTGTGACTGGCTGAACGGGAGGCACTTTGACCCAGGAGCACATGAGGGTCAGATGGATTATTTGATGAATTCACGATGTCCCCAGTGTTGTCGTAGTTTCTGTGATGGAAAATCCACTCACCTACCCCAAGAGATGAATGGCTAGTTCCCAACAAGCAGAGCTGGTCCATGCTCTTTGAGGGCTATGTGGGTGGCAGCAAACGGGTCACAGCTCTTGGGTTCTCATTGCTGCACTGGGTCACCTTCGACAGGTGCTCTACAGCTCTGTCTCTTTGACAGCACAGCTGGGTATATTGTAGGTGCCAAGCAAAGACTCTTTTATAAGTTAATTAGTCTGTACCTTTGATGGCTCATTTTACTATTGTGAAATAGTATAATATTCTAAAAATATGCTTCCTATTCCTTCTTCCACCTCGTCATGAAAATATTTCATCTGCATTTTAGTCACTGGAAGGAGATGAAGTCTGTAGAGCTTATTCACTCCTTTAGGTAGAGTTCTTTTAATGTTTATTTATTTTGAGAGAGAAAGAGCATGGGCAGGAGAGGGAGAGAATCCCAGGCAGGATGCGGGGCCTGAACCCATGGACTATGAGATTGTAATACCCAAGTTTCCAATATCACCCCCAAAAACCAGAGACCACCAGGGAGACCGAGTCATGCATGCAAGAGCAAAGGGCTTTATTACGGGCTTATAAGCTCGGGCTCACAGACTCCACCAACACACTGGATCCACGTGGAGCGAGCCCCGAGCATGGCGGGGCAGGGGCTTTTTTAGGGAGGGGGCCTTACAGGAAATGGCGACACAGGCACAGTGATCTACTCCCTACCCCCTATCAACACTGGCAGTAACTTTAACCATACATTGATACTTTTTGTGGGAGCCAATCACAGCATTTAGAGTATTGACCAATCACAGAGTGGGCCCAGGACCCTCACGTAGGGCGTGACTAGTCTTAAGCAATAGGTGATTATCTTATAACCTCCATCTTTAGGCCCGCCCTTAGAAATGTTAAAGGTGTTAGTTGGTCTTCAAGGTCAGAGGGGAAGCTTGAATCAGACCTGTGTCCTTACAAGATCATGACCTGAGCTGAAACCAAGAGTCAGACACTTAACTGATAGAGCCCCCAGGCACCCCTGCAGTAGAGTTTTTGTATATAAACCCTAGAGGGTATTACCTTTCCTTCCCTGGAAGCTCCCTGGTGTTAGGAAGCCCTGGGAAGAGCCCTGGCAGGACCGGATAATCATGTCTGTCTGTCTCATATTCAGCAACAATGACTGACATATGTTGAGCACAATGCATCCAGTGCTTATGTGTATTAATTCATTTAACCCTCACAACATGAAGTGGGTTAAATACTTTCATCTTACAGATGAGAGAGCAGAACTGCAGAGATATTAAAATACTAAACTTCCTACGACTTCCAGCTTGTAAGTAGCATAACCTGGATTTGAACCCTGGCAGCAGAGCTCCAGGAATACCTTTGTAGCCACCAAGCTATAACGGCTCTTCAGCAGTAGTGGATATAGGGTGAGCCTTTTATAGGACTTACACAAGCTTTGGTGGTAAAGGAAATGCTATGATTGCTTCCGGATGACTGTTACTTATTTCGAGTTTGTCACCTTTTGCTTTCACTGCTCTATTTCTTTTTAGGTTTAAATTTAATAAGAACTCATAAATTACAGGGGCAGTTATTTGCCTTGACAGACAATATAAATAGCCATAGAAATTCCTTCCCATTCGTTTATTCAGCTGAGCGATGCAGGCCACTGTATTTACTGTTGGTTAAGGACAATGGAGACTATACTAAAGCCACAATTTCTGTCTTCCTGGAAACTTTCCATCCCTCTGAGAAACAAGGATATGCACATGAATCCTGAAATATGTGGTTTCTGTGGTATGTGGTATGTGTACAGACACTCTGCTTACTGGAAACTGAGCTTTAGATGAGGCTGGAGGTGTAAGGGAAATATCATGGGTGGGGGGGGGCGCTTGACCCCATCCCGCTGGGATTAGGTAAATTTTGATGGGCACAGAGAAGCCACAAAGCAATACTAGCCCTGTGTGTTAGTGAGGCAGTATTAGTGAGGCAGAGAGACGTTTCTGGAGCTACACTGCTTGGATTCAAACCCTGGTTCTACTCCTTTTAGCTTTATGTACGAAGAAACGTAAATTTCTCATATATCAGAAGGTAGAAGGAGGGAAAGAGAGTTTCCGTCAAGATCCCAAGAGGAAACAGATGGAGTAGTCTAAATAGATAAGAGGAGGGGCACCTGGGTGGCTCAGTCGGTTAAGGGGTCTGACTCTTGATTTCGGCTCAGGTCATGATCTCACTGGTCAGTGATCCATTGCAGCCTGACTCTGTGCTGACAGCCCAGACCCTGCTTGGGATCCTCTCTCTCCCTCTCTCTGCCTCTTTCCCCATATCTCTCCCTCAAAAATAAATAAATAAGCCTTATAAATAGATAAGAGGAGGGATGCCTGGGTGGCTCTGTCAGTTAATTGTCTGACTTCTGCTCAGTTCACGGTTTCACTGCTGGAGAGTTCCAGCCCCGTGTTGAGCTCTGTGCTGACAGCTCAGAGTCTGGAGCCTGCTTCCGACTCTGTGTCTCCCTCTCTGCCCCTCCCCTGCTCGTGCTCTGTCTGTCTCAAATATAAAATAAAACATTAAAAAAGAATTAAAAAATTCCTAAGAGGAGGATGATTTATTTAGAAGTGCAGTAACCCTGCCAGTCAGAGAAGGACAGAAACCATATGTTTGCACTCATAGGTCTAGCAGGAAAACAGGAGAGACCTAATGGAGAACCAGGGGGAGCAGAGGAGGGAGAGAGAGTTGGGGAGAGAGAGGGATGCAGAACTTGAGAGACTATTGAATGCTGAAAATGAACAGAGTTGAAGGGGAAGGGGGAGGGGGAAAAGAGGTGGTGGTGATGGAGGAGGGCACTTATGGGGAAGATCACTGGGTGTTGTATGGAAAACAATTTGACAATAAAATATTATGGGGGAAAAAAAAGGAGTGCAGTAACCCTGAGGAGTGGTGGTAAGGGGAGAGAAAGGGATATTATCCTCAGATTTCTGGGACTGAGGGGAAAGAACAGTCACCAGAACCTGCAAGAACCGACAAGTACAGTGGAGAGAAGCCACCTTTTAGAAAGCAGGGCTAGGCACAGCTGGCCTAAAGAAGCCGCCAAGCTGGCCAAGGAGCCCAGACTCTGCAACCGCCTTCTCTCTGCCCTGCCCCTTGGACCACCTACCTGGCCCCGCCCCCCTCTCCCTATTGGCCAAGCCCAAACAAGTCCAGAAGAAGCCTGTATTGTTGGGAAGGAGTAGAGACCCATCCCCCCTCCCGGATGCGAGCTGGTGGAGGAAGGTACTGTGTGCACTGGAGAGGCACACAGAAGCTATGTGGCACCGAGTGGAAACACCAAAGTGCGAATGCAGGGAGAGGCTTGCTGGTGCCTAGGCTTGCCAGTTCTCGAGAACTCTGTGTAGGAATTTAGAATTGGTTCTGAACGCAGTGGGACACACGAGAGTGAGCCCCAGGGTGACATAATGAGAGTGCAGACCAACGCTGGTGTCTGACGTAGACCACAAGGCAGAATAGAATAGATGCGGGTAGGAGAAGTGCCGGGTTAGACCTCAGGCTGCCCCACTTCACCTTCTTTCTGTGGTGTCGTGTGCCTTCCTGGGGCACCTGCTCTAGGGCAGGAAAGTCTTAGTCCACAGGCAATAGCTTCTGTCTACACCTCCTGGGCAGGGCCTTTCCCAGAGGAAACTTCCTAGGTTGACTCCCTCTCTCCCTCCTTGCCTATGGTTTTAAGACCTGCTCTAATCACTGTAGCCCCGTTGGCTCCTGACTTTTCAGAAAGAGCTGGATCGGAAGCGAGCCCCTGAACTACAATCCTGGACCTGTCAGGGGAGCCAGGGCACAGAACACTCTGCTGTGGAGAGAAAGTTAATGTGCCTCATTATAGGCCGATGCAGAGATTCACTCTGACAGACACACGTGGTAATGGCTTGGAATGAACACACTCCCACGAACAATTGGAAAAGAGACTTCGCATTGTTCTTCGGGCCCGTAATTCATTTGCTGTAAAAATGACTGCGTTGGCTGGAGTACACATTTCCTCTCTGAACAATGCCTTTATTGGATCAACTTAAATATACAAGGAATAAAGCGCTTTCTGAAAGAAGCAACCCGATGCCAGTATGTGGGCTTGAAAATGCAAGATGTCCCCGGAGCCTGGGCTTTAAGGGATGTTTCTCTGTTCCCCGACAGTTGTACATATGTCTGCCTGGCCAGAAAGAACTTGACCCAGTCTTTCCCCTAATGTTTGTGTGGCAAAGAATGGCAGGGCTAAGTGGCACTGGAAACCCGGCAGCAGGGACCTCTGGGAACAGATGGATTTGTTCCCACGCCTGCAGAGTGGGCTCTGATGGAAGATTCCCACCCAGGGAATGGCTCGGTCAGCCCCGACATTTTAGTACTTTTTCCTTCCAGGTGCTTAGTTCTAAGCCTCTAAACCCCAAACTGGGGTGGTGCTGCTTCCTTAGAAAAGCCATTACATGGCAAGACATTATGTTTCTTTCTAGAAAGTCACCCATTCATGCTCCTTATCCAAATTGTAGGCTATTCAGAAGCCTGGCTGATTGCAAAGAGGCTTGATTTGGGGGTGGGAGCAGCAAAGGGACCTTATTTTCTGATGAACACAGATGAAGTTGCAATTTGCCATTTTCAATCCACAGCATCGGGAGACATCAGCAAAGGTCACCGCACTAACCATATTTTATAAGAGAAATCCGAGACTAGTCAGCAGGGGCAGTTTTCCGCCCTTTTCCACAGTGCCCCTGGCTCTTGGGATGATCTCAGATGAATTTGGATTGGGCTTCAAGTTTGCTTTTAGATGCACATAAAATAATTGCTTTTGAAACAATACCCTCGTGATTAAAAAACCACTGCAGCTAAAAATATTTAAATCAGGAAGCATCCCAAATAAAAGACTTGGCAAAACACATCAGATATGATAAAAATTTTGCTGGCAGAATGTAAAATAAATATCAAAAGACTAAGCTACACAGAAGGCACCATGAAATGCTAGAGTGTTACTCGGTACCATTTGGCCCAAGATGTTTATGTATCTCCATGTAATTGCAGCTAATCACATAAATTCTTTGTTTCAGTTTGAAATCTGTTCAGGTTGACACCTCCACTCTCGTGTTGATTATTTTTCTCCCATCTTCTGATCTCCTTCTGCCATTTTTTAAGGATAAATTATTGCCAGAGCAGGAACTTGCAAAGCAGAGATTTGATTCTTTTTTTTTCTTTTCCCTGTTTTTCTATGTTTATCTCTGGCAATGCTTGATCTTAAGCTCCAGATCCACCTCAGATTCCCTTAATAAATCCTTATTTTAATTTTCACCTGTCACACCGATCCCCTCCCTCCCCTCCTCCTCCTTTTCCTCCCGCCTCCCCCCCTGTGTCTTCCACAGCTAGGGAGTGTTGCATACCTAGGTTCCCGAAAGCCTACTGGGATCCAGGGAGAGCATCATTTCAGAGTAGTTTCCTTCAGCAAGGTTTCAACGTAGTCAACACCCTCCTGCATTAACTTTTTGATGTTTAAACAATAGGACGTCGATTTCCATCTAGAGCTTGGGTAGTTTCCTGCTTCCTGTGATTTCAGGCGGCACTTTTTCTGGCTGCTCAGCCCACCATGTTCTTTCCATTTCAAACTCCCCTATACGATAGATACCTGGTCCCCAGGAGGGTGGGAACTGGTTCTTGTTCTGTTTGGATGCCTAACCCTTAGCAAGAGACATGCCACAGAGCTGTAGCTCAAAAAGCGCTTTCCAGCACTTACCATGTGTTGATGGTGCTGTTATGCCGAGCGTATGGATTCCCCCAAAGACCACCAGGAATCCGAGTCACGTATGCAAAAGCAAAGGGCGTTTATTCGGGCTTAAGCTCGGTCTCTCAGACCTCACCAACGCAGTGGTTCCGTGCTGAGAGCCCGATCATCAGTGGAGCAGGATTTTTATTACCGTCTGGGCGAGGGATGGGGTGAAGGGTGGAGTGAGAGGCTGGGATTACAAAATGATTGGGCGGCACATGGGTAGAGGTTGGCGCGGTGCAGGGTGATTGGCTAATTTAAAACGAAGCGGGCTCACTAAAACGGTGGGAATATCAGGTGTTTGATGATTGGCTCGGGCTGGTGGTGGTATCTAATTGGGCGACAGGTGGGTTGTTTTTCTTTCCGTTGCTGCTGAGTCACACCTGGAGAAACAGAAACTTAGGCCTTCTAGTTTCTGAGGCTTATTTGAAGCCTGTCATGGCGTTAGTTCGGTCCTTCAATGCAAGTAGTTTTTTATTTTTACCACTTGAATATGTTTTTCTACTACACCATCACCACAAAATGAGGTAGGCGCTCCTTATAGACTTGTTTTGATGATGATTACATTCCACAAATATTTTATTGAATCCCTTCTCTGTGCCAGCGGGTGTTCCAGAGGGAAACTGGAATGAAAAGTAAGAACCCTTCCCTCTGAGAGTCATAGCATATCCTGGGGCTCGGGCGGAGAGATGACCCTTATTCAGGTAGCTCTTGAATAGCTGCATTGATTTGTAGATCCAGTTCCAGAAGTACTGGTCATTGTCACCTAATCACCGGATGTGTTGAATGCCAGGCTGGGACTGAAGTAACTGGGAGGGGCCTGAGTATTTGAGCCAATGGATTCTGTGCAGGACTTCCCCCTTAGTGACTGGGTGGCTCAGTCGGTTAAGTGTCTGGCTTCGGCTCAGGTCAGATCTCACGGTTCGTGGGTTCAAGCCCCGCATCGGGCTCTGTGCTGACTGCTAGCTCAGAGCCTGGAGCCTGCTTCAGACTCTGTATCTCTCTCTCTGACCCTTCCCTGCTCGCACTTTCTCTCTCTGTCTCTCAAAAATAAATTAAAAACATTTAAAAAAATTAAAAAAAAAAAAAAAAAAGCAGCTGTCCATGAGGCTCTGTGCCAGGCACTGGGCATAGAGAGAGAATGTACTGGCTACATGACTAGGTTTCAAGGACCCTCAGCCGGGACTCATACTAACACTGCTTACCCCCACTGTGACCACTGTGAGTCCAGAGCAGAGATAAAAACCAAGTGTTATTATAATGATTAATCTCGACCGCCGTGCTTCCGGCAGACCTCACAAACAAACTGACATTTGAGTTGGCCCTTGATATTGAATTTTGACAAGCAGACATGGGAGGAATGACCAGCTCAGACAAGTGAAAGCAGGATAAACAAAGACACAGAAGTGTGAATGTTTCTGTCCTAAACGTGCAGTGGGGACATCATAGTTGGGTGTGATTTTTCAAGGGCTGTGAATGACTCAGGGCAGGGCTTACACTAACATTCTCAGGAGTCGGGGGCGGGGTGGGGGTGCAAATCTGCCCTTTGGCCAACTTCTGTTTGGCCTGACACAAGGTTTAAAAAATTTTTTTTGAGTTGCGGCCAACATTTAAAAATTGGGAGATTTCACATACACATTCAGAATTCGGGCGTTTCTTGAAAACAGCCTAGCCATACTATGCCTGCATTTCCTCAAGATAATTGGCTGGAACTGAATAATGGCTGTTCTTTTTCAGAAACGCCAGTAGACTTCTTCGCCTTGCCACCGTCCCTGGCTAACTGGTCCCAGTCAAATGGCACAGGCAGGTATTTGAGTTGCTGCCTTTGACCTAAGAGCTTCACTGACTGCTGCTTGCTGTTTCAGGGAGCTGTATAAGGTGGGTCCCTTAAACACACATCTGGGTGGCTTTTGAGAGCTGGCTGATTCTTCACGGAAGGAAAAGTGTCAGGAAGTCATCCCTGATGCTGTTGTGAGGAATCTGGTTCATCTAATTAGATCCTAGGCTGGTACACCTGGTAGATTTTTAGAGGCAGGGAATAATGACCCTCACAGTTTAAAAGATCTCTTTCCATGGCAACCCACCTTGCTTTTGTCAATTTCAGAGCTTGTTAGCGTCTCTGGTTTATCTTTCCCTGATAAGTGAGTTTCCTTTTCTTCTGGAATGTAGACAGGCAGGATGCCAACAAGAATTGAAATCCGTTTTCAGAACAAAGGAGGAAAGGTACATATGGTTTTTTTTTTTTTCCTCTTTCATTTCCTTTGTTCAGCTGTTATGCCAATCAGATGTTCCTACTTCTTGGACCTCTACGAGCTAACTTTTCATTTCCCTTTTTCTTATGGAGGAGTGCACTTTGATTGCACTGGTGCCCACGTACCTAGGCTGGACTTGGGATGTGAAGCCGTATGAAGCTTCCAAATGCAAGCACAGGGTCGTTATATACACACAAAATGCAGGTGTTTATGCTCTCCGCACCCACTGAGACCTGGGAGCGCTTGCTGGTACACAAACACATTCTGTGTCTGATGCCTATTAAGAGTGAGAGGTTCCTTACCGACATAACCTTCTTTTCAGAAGAATAAAATAGAAGGTTACTGAGTCTACGAGCTAATCTGTCTAATTAGATGCCTCTGAGCAAAATGCATAAAATTTGCATGAATTATCTTAACATGCAAAGAATAGGACACAGGAAGAAAAAACTCAAGGAACTTTGCATTTTGGTGGGGGAGGAAGGGGACACTCCGTGGCTATAATCCAGAAGGTCCTTTCTTTTATGTTTCGGAACTACACTCAAGAGGATCTGCCGTGTGCTGCCTCATGTCAGCAAAGGCAGCCCTTGTATCCTTGGCTTTGCAAGAAGTTCTTCCAAGTCTTGCGTGCAGATTGCGGGTGAAGCAGGCATCAAGCTCGGGTGTGCCATAAGGTGGAAGTTCATGCAGGCAGTGCTGGGGGACAGGGATCCTGGGTTTCAGTCCTGGTCTCTCGCTGGTTGGAAGGACAATTGCTTCTTGGCCTCTAGGTGGCAGTGTTGTATCTATTGTAAGAAGCATGCATTTTGGTTAGCCGCTTCACCGCTATTTAAGATGGAGGAGAAGAAAGCAAACAAAAAACTATAAAATACATCTCCCCCTGCCTGCCCCCCATCTCCCAACATCACATCCCACTCTACCTAGGCACACTTCCTCCATCCTGCCCAAGGACACTGTATGTTGTTTAACCTCAAATGAAATCAGTGGTTCCTTCTTTTGCTACTGCATTCCCATTTCAAGCTCAGAGATCATTCTAGACCTTAACTGCCAGGACATTACTCGCCTTCCCCCCTTTTGCCACCCCCAACCCCAACCCCCATGTCTTTCCTTCTGTGCTGCTGCTGACATTTGCACTGTGCTAGGGCATAGTGGTTCCCTGGACCCTGAGGAGGCACTGGTTAGGCGTGGAGTCAGGGCTGAAGGAGCATTTTGGCAGTGGTGGGACCAGGAAGATGGCAAACTGGCTGGAATGTGAAAGGGAGTGGGAGGGAAGCCAGGGGCTGCTTCTCCCATTCCGTTCCTTCTGGCAGTCTAGAAAACCTGCTTCCTCCCGGGTTGAAGGGATTGTGCCAAGTGTGAGAGTTACATTCTGACATCTCGTTAGAGGTGGTGAGGCTGAAGTGAAGGGAAAAGAGCTCACTCGTTAAGGTTGCCTCAGTTTCCCCAGTGCTGAGATGGGGCATCCTCCTGACCCCATAGGCAAAGCCTTGAGGGCAATATTATGGGTATTTGTAAATAATAATAACAGTAGTTTCCAGAGATAAGAGCTAATTCTCAAAACATCATAACATGTAACGAACAAGCTGAAGAAAAGGGAAAATAGGTAACGTTTGGGCAGCACTAAAAAGTTTGTAAGGACTTTTTCTTCTCCGATGTTAATTTCGTTTCCTCCTCACAGCATTGTTTTCCCTAATTCACCCAGGATGACATGGGGTTCACTTTGTGACTTTCCTCAAGGTCACAAAGTTAGGGTGTTTGTCCAGACCTAAGTTCTTCCCTCACTACGTATTGTTCTTATTTATTATTTTCCGGAACAGATTCCTCAGTTGGGAAGCAATATTCAAGTCTCCCTGATCAATGTTTGCCTTACTTGTCACCTAAGAATGAAATCAAAATATTCTGCTTAGGGGCAAACTAATAAAAGCAGCCCTAGTCTTGTTGGTTTTCAAATGATAGCTCTGACTTTACTAAGTTGACTTGAGAAGTGATAACCTTAGGACTTATACTCTGTTCACTTTCAGTTTTGCTGTGGGTTTTTTTTTTTTTATCATTTTATCTGTTTGAGCCTCAGTGGTACCTTCTGTTAAACAGGCTGAACAAACTTTGTTCAGGCATTAAACATGTAGGGAAAATAAATGAGTGTTTTATGAGTCATTCAGGGGTCTTTGAATGGAAAGATTCCAGACAAGCGTTAGTTTTTATCATTGTTTTAATAGCAATTTATTAAGCCCCAACCTTAGGGAATCATGTAAGAATATATGATTTCCTCTGCCTGATTACATCTTTGAGTTTTGTAAAAGTTTAT
This sequence comes from Suricata suricatta, assembly GCF_006229205.1. NCBI lineage: Eukaryota > Metazoa > Chordata > Mammalia > Carnivora > Herpestidae > Suricata > Suricata suricatta. The sequence goes on from NC_043700.1 coordinate 29,289,266, forward strand.
AATGGATGAAATAGTACTTAACAGCTTCATAAACCAAACTGTTAATGCACGTTTAAACGGTCTTCACTCGTATTATCTTAACTAATGAATTTTACCAGGCATCTCTGTTATGGCTGTATGATTTATAAAGATTATATTTACTTTTTCTCCTTATAAGAACCTAATGAGACCAAATTGGTTGCATGTAATCAGACACTGGCCTTTTTCATCTCTTCGGGTTTTATTTACGAAAGCTTATTAGAGCAAACGTACTGAGTAATATGCAGCGATAGCTAGGTTTTGCCTAATGATCCCAAACAGCCAACACAGAAGGCAGATAATGAAATGACAGGCTGATTACAAATGCAAGGAGAAAAGTAAATGCGCTCAGGGCCCATTTCGAAAATCCTTACCTCGGCAGAGCACCCATTAATATGTTTTCCACCTAAGAACCTTGGCTTGTACAGGGAGCTGGAATAAGACTGTGATGCAGATCTCAGAGAATGAGGCCTGAGTTCTTTGTTTCTCAAGAGTGTAGGGTTGGGTTCAAGTACTCTGTGCAGGCGGGTGTGATGAATGGAGACCTCTATGGCACCAAAGATGAGATGACCCCCTCACCCCATTCGTGAAGAGAAACTGTAGGAGTGAGTTCACTTCGACAACTGAAATCAATAATAGTATTTTACTCTTTAAAAAAATTTAAAAAATATATTTTATTTTATTTTTTGAGAGACAGACATAGAGCATGAGCAGGGAAGGAGTAGAACCTGAAGCAGGTTCCAGGCTCTGATCTGTCAGCACAGAGCCCGATGTGGGGCTCGAACCCACAACAGTGAGATCATGACCTGACCCGAAGTTGGAGGCTTAATAGACCGAGCTACCCAGGCACCCCAGTATTTTCCTCTTACAGCCAGCACAAAATACAACGTGGATAGATATTATCCAGGTTAAAATTTAGTACATGGTGATACTCCTGCAAAGATGGAAGCACATGATGACATTGCTGGACTGAGTGGCTGACCTCAGCTCTGTGTCAGGAATCTGTGTCCTGTTTGGTTGACCTTAACCCAGAGCATCCTCTCACTTTCCATGTTAGGATGTTCCTTCCATTTTACTAAGACAAACGTTTGCTATACTTCCAGAAGTAGAATGTTGAACTGACCGGGATTTTTTGGTTAATTTATTATTTTTCTAATTTTTGAGAGACAGAGAGAGATAGAGTGAGCGGGGGAGGGTCAGAGAGAGAGGGAGATATAGAATCTGAAACAGGCTCCAGGCTCTGTGCTAGCTGTCAGCACAGAGCCCAATGCAGGGCTAAACTCACGGACCATGAGATCATGACCTGAGCCAAAGTTGGATGCTTAACCGACTGAGTCACCCAGGTGCCCCAGAACTGATTATTTTTTTTAAAAATGTTTACTTGTTTTGAGAGAGGCCCACACTTGAGTGGGAGAGGGACAGACAGAGAGGGAGAGAGAGGATCCTCAGCAGGCTCCGCACTGACAACGCTCTATCTCACAAACCAAACCGTGAGATCATGACCTGAGCTAAAATTAAGAGTTCGTCACTTAACTGAGTCACCCAGAAGCCCTGAACTAAAATTTTTTCTAAAATGACTTAAACGGCACTTAGGGACAAGGGACAGCTTTATTATTTTCCCAGATGTCAAGCTTAAATGTTTTCAGTCCTCTGTAATGTTTGTTCTACTCTGTAATGACTTGGCTGTTCATAAGACCTTCCCAAACCATGTGGGAAGCATTTTATACATCTACTTCCTCCCTGTACTACCTGCTGGTGCAATGCATTTGGTAAGTTTACTACCCTTTGGGTGAACAACTTCCCCTATAGAGTTTCAAAATACTCATACCAGTATTTTGAGATTTGGAAAATAATCTCTTTTCACCTTACTTGTATCATAGAAGATTTTGTAGTTTAAGACAATGTTCCCTCTCTAGGCTTCACATTTCCAGGTGACTGAAACCTCAAGACCTTGGACCTCCAGTTGGTTTGTGAAACTTTGTCTTCAAGCCGTCCCACTGGGAGAGCAGTTATTGGGGTTACTTACTTATTTATTCAGGCCTTTCTTCTCTATGTTTGTTTCCTTCACCTAGACTACATGAAACTAGTCTAGAATAATGTATAGTAAAGGCCAAAAGCAATTATGGAATCAGAGAATGTTAGAGGTCACCCGTAGTGTAGGCTGAAGAAAGTCAGGCCTCCAGAAGTAAGATCACATTATTAGTTGAAGAGAGACCGGGATTACATGCAGCCAATTTGGTCTCATTAAGTTCTTATAAGGAGAAAAGTAAATATCATCTTTATAAATCACATAGCTCTAACAGAGATGCTTGGAAAAATTCCTTAATTGAGATAATAAGAGCAAAGACCTCTTAAATGTGCATAACAGGCTGGATTAGGATTAGAACTGGACTCTTAGACCAACATTCTTTCCAAAGTCTTGCTTAAGGTCAAATGGACAACTCCAGGTTTTTTGTTTTTTGTTTTTTTGTTTTTGTTATCCACATGTGGTCAAGAGTTCATGGTCAAAAAGTACTAAGAATCAAACTGTAAAGTAGGCTCTGCTTGTCTCTGGGACGTTTCCATTCCCTCTCATGTCTTCCATTCTCATGAAGGTGTGCCTGGTCATCTTGCCAAACGCCCCGGGTCTTGGTGTTACTTACTTCCTATCTGCCTCGGGCCACCATTCACCAGTGTGACCTTGCTAGGCTGTCCTTTTTGGAAGCCATTTCTGCTGCTTGCCCCTTCCCTCAGTTCCATGAACTTGCTCCGGGGCTCCTGCATCAAGACTTCCCATCCTGGTGCCATACTGTGGCCTTGAGACCTTGAGGATGGCATCTGAATCAGGTATCTGATTTCCAGCTGGAATACCCAGGACTCCAAATCTGTGTGTTTTCCTCTTTCTTCCTATTACGGCAATTACAGAAAGAATGAATATTGTGGCACTCTGGAAATCGTGGCTGCCTTAAGGGGAAGATGATTAGGGGCAGAAGGGGCCTTCTCCACTATCTGTTGCTTTTAGGTATTCACTCAGGTTGTAGCTGGTCTTCCATATATGATTCCGATCCCTTCTTTTGCATGGAGGCTACAACTCTGTCATTTTGATCCTCCTCCTCTTCAGTTCTTGCCTCCCAGAGGACGTGCATGCAGTTGAAAATGACCTCCAATGAGACTAGATGTAGGACCCTGCCAGGATTAGCATGAGGGCAGCAGGCAGAGGACAGAAAGGCAAGAGTGCTCAAGGGAGGTGTGTGCGGGGAAGAGGTAGGAGGAAGGCACTATGGAGGACAGCTATTCCTCTTACACATGGCAGCCGATTGTCCATTTTTTATCATGTCTCTCCTCCCACAATTTGTGGTTCATGTCTTCCTCATTTTATTTTGTTTATAATTTGTATTTACTTATTTTATTATTCTTCAAAGTTTGTTTATTTGAGAGAGAGAGACAATCCCAAGCAGGCTCTTTTGTTTTATAGTCTGCAATCTCTTTTCAGTGTTTCTCCCATTCTACTTCTTGCTACTGCTCTCATGGACACATTTCTTCTTGAACGGTGAGCAGCGTTTCCACATTACCTTGTCTCAGAGACGTTTCCCCTGGTGAACTCTCTCTGCTTCTCCACCCACTGTCGCTGGCTTTAGATGTTCTTCACATTTGCCTAGGCTGTTTGGGATTCTGGCTGGGAAGCAAACATTTACTCCTTTTGCATTCAAAATATTTCGAGGCTTTTGCATTCAAAGTATTTCGAGGCTTGGTGTCTGCTCTTTCCAGCGGAAGCACTGGAGCCTAAAAGAATTTATTCCCCAACCTTCTTATCTCTACATTTATGAGAATCTTGTAATAACAATGCTAGATGTTATCATCTGTATATTACTTTGAAGATTGTAAGTATATCTGCAGGGCTTGCCTCATGCAGTTGTTCAGCCCGCCTGCCTGGGGAAAGGTCCCAATACTTGATGCTTCTACCCGTCTCATGCTTGTAAACTCATGAGTAGAGACGCCATTAATTCCTCTTTTCTAAATTTTATCCCCTTGCTGAAGAGTGCTTTGCACACAATGGGCCCTCAATTTTCTGGATGGGCTTGTAATTCTTAGCCCTTAACGCAGATGTGCCCGGTACAGATTTACTATAATTTAAGAATATCCAATACATAAAACTAGAATTTACAGCAACATATATTGTTTGTCTTACAAATGGGTTTATCACAGGACTTCTTTAACAGAAAACTGCTTCATTGTGCTCACGTTATTTTTGTCTTGTAAGGCAATTTAATTTACATAGAAAAAAACAGATGAATTTGACTAAGAGTCATATTGATTGCACAGAATAAGAACATTTGATACTTAGTGACTAATGGCCTGGTGGCGTCTCTTTAGATTTACAGTTAAGTCAGATACTAAGGTGACTTTATGTTTTTTTTAAATTTTTAAATGTTTTCTATTTATTTATTTATTTTTTTTTGAGAAACAGAGAGACAGTGAGAGAAGGGGAGGAGCAGAGAGAGAGGGAGACACTGAATCCGAAGCAGGCTCCAGGCTCTGAGCGGTCGGCACAGAGCCCGACGCGGGGCCTGAACCCATGAACTGCCAAATCATGACCTGAGCTGAAATCGGACGCTTAACCGACTGAGCCATCCAGGCGCCCTACTTTATCTGTTATTATTATGAACAAGCTCTCAATTTGTGAAAATGGAAAGTAGAAAGAGGAGGTAGCATGGAGGAATGGGGCAGTGTCCTCCTGGGTTTCAGCAAAGAGCCTACAATTACTCCTATGGTAGATACCTTGAAAGGAGTTGGAGATACGCGCGGCGCGCTCGCGCGCGCGCGCGCGCACACACACACACACACACACACACACACACACACACACACACTATTTTTTCAGGTAGGAAGAAGTTACGGATGGCACTGGCCTAGAATGATCCAGCTTTGCTTGCAGACCTCCTCAACCCTGCTCTGACCTATCCTGAGCTCCGCGAGATCCCCTCTTTGCCCCGCTGGGAGTAACTCTCCCTGTGCCCAGGTCATCTGCGTTCCCCAGGGCAGGACGAGGAAAAGCGTCTCTGAGATGGCCCAGCTCCCCGATCAGCCCAGCCACTGTGGGAGCACTCCACCGCTGGCTCGCTCCTGATGGAGACGGCCCACCTCTCAGCCCTTTCTCTCTCTCCTCCTCTTGAAAGCCAATTTCCTGCTTCAATCTTATTCTTATGAAAAGAAACACGGAGCTTGCATGGAGAATGAAAAACTACTGTATCATAGGAAGCAATCACACAGAACACAAAAAGCCATTCAAAGTAATTAAACTACTCCCATCCCCTTTTCTATATTTCTTTTCAGCTCCGCACTGATGGGCTGTTTATCTTTGCCACCACAACAGCGGGCGGGCGCAGGAAACGGCAAGCCATTTTCTGTACCGGCTCACGACGAGAGGGCAGAATTAAGACAAACACTTTCATTCTTGGCTGCCAAAGCATTTTAGCTCCTGAAATGCAAGGGAAGCAACACTCTCGCCCCTGTGAGGAAGTAAATAAATAAGGGCCGGGGTGGTGAGGGGAGCTTCGGGGCCATTTTGCACTTGGCAGAGGAAAGGGGGTGGGGCCGGTGGGGGTGGGGGTGGGAGCGATGGGGAGCTCATTATCTCGCAGCCCCTGGAAGCTTTTGTTCGCCTCAGCTGGGCTGAGGAGGCTGCAGCTCTGCTCCCAGCTGTGCAGAACTTGCAAGCATCTAAGAGTGGCGAAGAAGACAAGGTGTCTGCAGCAGGCACTGCTCCAGGAAGGCGACAGCTGGGCAGGAGAGTGGAAACCCCTGACTCTGACCGAGCAGGAGGGAGTTAACAGAGCCCCCCATGTGAATACGTGCATAGCTGCTCCTTTCCAGTACTGATGCAGAGAGGGAGAGGGAGAGGGAGAGGGAGAGGGAGAGGGAGAGGGAGAGGGAGAGGGAGAGGGAGAGAGAGAGAGAGAGAGAGCGCGAGCGCGAGCAAGTGAGAGAGAGCTGGAGAGCTGAGAGGTTTGCCTGAGGGCTTTAGTATCTTTACCACCTGCTCAGCCGCCCGGGAGTGACTACCGCAGCTGCTTCAGAGAGTGGGCACCTTGGACAGCGTCACATCTATGGGGGCTTAAGGTTGCTGATAAAAGGAAAACTCAGAGTGGCTCAGTAGCATCTACTCTTCCACCAGCCCAACATCACAAATGCATCCAGAATATATTTGTTCTCTTGAGACAAATCAAGGTTTCTTTGGAATAGATGCTGTTGTGACACTGGTGAGAGATCTTCAGGAAGTTTGCCTAAGAAAGGGCTTCTGAATTGCCAAGAAGTCAGGCACTCAGCCACCAGCCTGAGATGGGAACTGAGAGGGGTCTGGAAAAAGCTCTTCACGGAGGGTTGTTTGTGGAGTGGGCTGGGCTGCCTCACAGCATAACCCTTGGGGCAGACCCTCCCCTGTCCCTACCCTGAGGACCAGCCCTGCTACTACCCTTTCTGGGTTTCAGGGAACTTCGCATCCAATAGACAACCTGGCCTAGATTGAAAGTTTTGCAGAAGATATTCCACAGAATGCCAAGTCACATCATGCAGGCCATCTCGAGTCTGTCTGAAAATGAAGGGACGTGTCCTCCATGCCTGGGGGACACCCCAGTCACCACAGCGGCCGGAAATGTGTTATAATAGGCTTCACTTTCTGCTGGAGGAAAATGTCCATTTCAGCAGAGGCCAGAGGCCTCGGCTGCAGTCCCTCCCACCGTCCCACTGACCCTGCATAAAGCTGCCCATTAGGTTTAATCTGGGGAGCTGGCAACTTGCCCCTTCCCCACTGACAGACCTGCAGTATTCAGCACTTGTTTTGCATCTGTCATTATCTTTTGTATGCGAGGAAGTTTAATGTGCAGTAAATGTAAATGGGCAATGTATATTCTCTGTTCTATTAACTCTCATTTGAGCGACTGCTCTGCTGTACCAGGGTTCATCAGCGAGACACGTGGTGTTTGGTTTCCTTTGCTCGCCCTGCCTCATTTCTGGAAGCTGCTTCTGTCAGGGCCCCTGTGCCTTCCACTGTTCTCAGGGTGGTGGGTACGCCCACACTTCAGATGGTGAAGTCCTCCTAGGATCGTTTACTTCAACCCTTGTCCGCATTTGGGGAGAGGAAGGTAGAGAGGAAGACCTCTTGTATATCTATCATCCATCTTATCTGTGAATATTTCAGGAGATAAAGAACTCCAAGAATATTTCCTGAATTTCTGTAAAATCAGATGTTGCTACCCAGACAGAAACATTAAGTCCTCTTCTTGAATTTAAACATTTTTAGAAGGACCCAGTCTTGAAATGATTTCATTCGCTTTGCATAAATGTTCAATATACTAAATGAAAACGATAATTCAATTTATTCTCTCAGTAGGATTCCTTGTAAGGTACAAGAGAGGTGGGTCAATGCCTACTGACAATTAAATTGAGTCTGTGGGGGCACATCAACAGGAGCATGTCAGACTGGGTGGGTGGGGGTAAGAAGCCTCCTGATGTGAGAGAGAACATCTGGTAAAATCATAGGGTACTCGGAGAATCACAGCCACACAATACAGAGGTCTTCCTTCCCATGTTTGGCTGTGTCTTAAGGGACTTTCAGAGGCACCTGGGTGGCTCAGTTGGTTAAGTGTCTAACTCTTGATTTGGGCTCAGGCCATGATCTCACGGTTCTTGAGAAAACAATACAGGTTTATTGAGACATAATTCATAAAGCATACAACTTACCTAATTGAAGTACAGAATTCAGTGGTTTTTAATATATTCACAGAATTAGGCAGCCATCATCATATCAATTTTGGAATGTTTCCATCACTTCCAAAAAGAAACCCCATATCCATTAACGGTTACTTCTCAGTCCCTGGCAATTGCCTATCAACTTTCTGTCTCTAAATTTGCCTTCTGGACATTTCATATAAATACAATCACATAATAGGCAGCCTTTTGTGCCTGACTTCTTTCACTTAGCCTGATGTCTCCAAGGTTTATCCATGTTGTAGCATGTACCAGTACTTCATTCTCTCTATTGCCAAATAATAGTCCATTGTATGATATTCCACATTTGAGTTATCCATTCATCAATTGGTGGACATTTGCGTTGTTTCCACTCTTTGACTATTGTGAATAATGCTGCTATGAGCAGTTGCATACTGGTGTTTATACGGGCGCATCTTTCATTTCTTTAGGGCACGTATCTAGAAGTAAGATTGCTGGGTCATATAGTAACTCTACATTTACCAGGCTGAGAAAGTGCCAAACTGTTTTCTGAAGGGACTGTATCATATAGGTTCTCACTAGCAATGTAAGAGGGTTCCAATATCTTCATATTCTCACTAATGCTTGTCATTGTCTGTCTTTTTTGTTGTGGTCATTATAATGGAAGGGAGTAATATTTCACTGTGTTTTTGATCTACATTTCTCTAATGACTAGTGATGTTGAGCATCTTTTCATGTGCTGTTTGCTATTAATTCATCTTCTTTTGAGATATGTCTATTCAGATTCTTTGTCCATGTGAAAATTGGGTCACTTATCTTTTTATTATTGAGTTTTAAGAGTGCTTTATGTAATTAGGATTCAAATCCCATCGATGTGACATCTGCAAATATTTTATCCCCCTATGAAGTTTGATTTTTCACTTGGTTAATATCGTTTGTAGCACAAGACCTTTTAATGTTGGTGAAGTCCAGTCTATTTATATTTTCCTTTGTTGATTGTGCTTTTGGTGATGTATTCCAGAAATGACATTTGAGTATAATAAATAAAGCCCTCCCCCCCCCACCCAGGTAAAGCAGGAGTGCATTGGACTGTATTTGTGTCAGGAAAAACAACTACTTGAAGAACAAAGCTTATCCACTTCCTCAAGTAGGTCAGTTTTTACCTGTTTAGAAAGATTTGATTTGTAGAATGCTTCTATGGTCAAACATATTTTAAATTCATACAAGTAATTTTTCCCATATGCTGTATCTTTATCTGAGGAGAGAGGGAAATATTACCAACACTATTTTATATATCTGTAGTCATATGCTACCAAACCAACTTTGATTTGAATGGGAATTCCCTGTATATAATTTAAAGTCCCCCCCCCTTTTAGTGTCATAATATTTTTGTCCATGAGGATGTTAACCTACCACTGTTCAAACTACCCTTTGTGGAAAGCTCAGTGATTAGGCTTAGCCCTTGTCTCTTGATGACTGTAAGTCTCCAATGTTTCATGATTTGTAGAAGTGGGTCAACCCAGACTAGGTCAAGACATGTGCAAATTAAGTAGGAAAATTAAAATGAAAAATAAAAAGAATCAAACAAACACTCATGGGATCTGATTTAATAAGGTTGAGAGTTACTTGTTTTGTTTGTGTCAATGAGGCTGTGAGGCAGGGCAGTTGAATGAGGTTATTTTAGATCCTTTGTACTTGAGTGACACATATACTATTTAGTAACAGTTTTCAAAGACAAAATGCCATTTCTTTTAAATAAAAAAGGAATCAAGAGCCTTTTAGAGTGTAGTGGTTATGCTCTCCAGTTGCTGAAAGGACATGTGGAAGCCTACACTACCAAAAATGGAGTCCTTCATGCAGAAATTGCGTGAATGTGGGCTGTGTGAGTCTGGGCTGTCAAGCAAAACAGAACCAGTAGGAAGGATGGAGTGAGTTTTATTATGAGCAATTGGCTCATGCGATTATGTAGGCTGAGAAGTCCCAAGATCTGTAAAGGGCAAGCTGGAGAGCAGATGGAGTAGTTGCCTCTAAGTTTAAAGGCCTGAGAACTAGGATAGCTGAGGTGGAAGTTCAATTCTGAGTCCAAGGATGAAGACTAGAGAAGACCACAGATACATCCGGAATATTGAATATCTGGGCAGGTTGACACATGCAATTAACCATCATGAGAGCCTCGTAGAGTTCTTAGCTCTGTGTGTGTCCCTTACAGTCTCTATTAAAATCCCAGGGAAATCATTTCTTACACCTGTACCTGGTGCACAATGGGGCGAGGTGATCCCACAAATTGTGATCTTGTAAACAACCTGAAGAATCAACTGTTTCAAAGAGGCAGTGGAAGTTTTCATCTGCTCTGCTTTCCCAACTTATACCTACTCTGCCAATGTCTCAGACCATTCCTTGTTATAGATTCACATAATCTGGGGAAGGCTGAAACCGTGCCCAGGATTCAGGATAGTATATGGATCTACTAATCCTTTCAGTGGGCCATTGGACTCTCCTTTTGTACACATTTGGAAGACAAGTTTCTCATGGCAGCAGTTGCTACTGGTCCTGAATTTAATTATTATAAACTCTTGCATTAGTAAGTGTGACTGTAGCTCGACTGGGCCAAGAATACAGCCTCCAGTCTGTGCCTGGGCTTAAAAATCACCAGCACCTTCAGAAGAGAAGGACTCTTGGTATCACTAGTGTTGCCATTTTGGAAATGTCAATGATTGTTGAGTGTGTCCCATGGAACGCTTTGATTCTGGGATATGAAGTGGAAAAAATGCCATTGGCTTTGTAGGCCTTTCTGTATAACACGCATGCTGTTTCTATCTTCATGTCTGTATCTCAGGAATATTTTAAGCTGTTTTGGTCACTGACCACACCTTCCACTGACTACAGGATGTTAGCAGGCTACATAAACAGAGAACCAATGAAATGGAAGGAAAACAGAAAATGTAGTCCAACAACCATTTAGAATCTCGGGGAGGGGGTTGGAGAGGCAGTGGACAGCAGGGAATAGGCAACACAATATCACGTAATCAGTTTTTTCATTTATTTCCCCCAGTGAATTTATTGGATGTGTGAGCAGGTATCTATGAAGCCAGCTGACATGGTCAATTCAGTCAATTAGCACTGGCTTCTTTTCAGGCTTGTTCTCAGAGGTGCATATAAATTATGCAGGGTTGGCTACAGGCTTTTGGGCAGGTGAAACCTTTGCAAGAAAGCAGTCTCTTTGCCCTATCAAAATGTGCTATATTTGCAATGCCTAAGGCTGTGTAGTTCTCTGTCATGGTAAGGTTGGAACGGAGATGAAATTCTTTCTAGTTTGAAAATCCCAAACCAACACAATTTGGAGCCTAAAGAGAATGGCCCAGTGATCATGAATTCAGCTGTTAGCCTCTTTCAACTAGGCAGAAACTTGAAATATGAGTAAAAGCATATACACATTTTTGCATGTTTTTAAAACAAAAAAATTATGGGGTGCCTGGTGGCTCAATCAGTTAAGTGTCTGACTCCAGCTCAGGTAATGATCTTATGGTCCATGGGTTCGACCTTGTGTCAGGCTCTGAGCTGTCAGCTTCGGATTCTATTGTCTTCTTCTCTCTCTGCCCCTCCCCTGCTCATGCTCTGTCTCTCTTTCTTTCAAAAAAAAAAAAAGCATTAGGAAAATTTTGAAACATTGTGATTTGTGACTATTCCTCAACCATATCTCCTTCAATCAGATATCAACTTATCCTCCTTTGAACTTCCTTGAAATTTTGTGTTCTTTATTCTTATCATTGTTACTTTTACTTCTTCAATCTGATGCTATATTATTTGGGCACTTATTTCACTTTTACTTCACATATCTTTTTGTATTCAGGAATGTTCATATTTATCTTCATATATTTTCCAGCCCACTAGCACAATGAATCATGCATATGTTTTGCAAATAAATGCATGAATGAGTGTGTACACAATTCAATTTGAATCATACTAGATTGCATGTAGAACAAGAATCACTGAAATTCATAGATAGTATACTCTAAGATGCTGGTGGTTGAATTTGAACATCAAAAATATTTGTTTTGAAACAGAAAGAGACTTTCTCCATTGTATATAGAGGGGCACAGGTCCAGAAAAAGTTGAACTAATAATTCATTACCTGCAGATTTATGTAATGTGAGAAAAAATTCAAAATTTTAGCACTTTTGTCTTAAACCAACTGGTTTGGCAAATATCTCTTATTCCATGTCTTAAATTTTGTTTTGTAAACATGCTATGTATATAAAAGGCCTATAAACTGTATATGCCTAGTTTAAAGAATTGTAATAGAATAAACATCTATACATCCGCCATCCAGGTTAAGAAATAAACTACCTTAGAGATCTCTCTGTACTTTCCCTTTGAACACCCCCACATTCCTCCTTCCCCTTCATGGGCAGCCACTGAATGTTGAATGAATCATTCCCTGGGTATTTTTTATACTTTTGATTTCTTTATACTTTTCATTGGTATATATCTACACATAGACAGGAAACAAAGTATTGTTTAGTGTTTTCTAAATGATATGTAAAGTAAGACTTAATATAATAAAATATCAATTATTTCCAGGTTGAAGCATATTTGACTCCTGGGTTGAACTAAATTTACATAGATTCAGTAAATTTCAATGAAAGTCTCAGTATTTCCATGGAGCTTGAAAGTAAGATTCTAAAATTCATATGGAGTCGCAAAGGTACAAAATAGTGAAGGTGCTCCTGAAAAAGTAGAAAAAGGTATGAAGGATGGGAGCCTTTTCCTAACAGATATAAAAGTTTATTATTAAGCTGGATCAGCTAAGACAGTGTGGCTTTGGGGCAGAGATTGACAAGTAAATGCTTGGAGAAGGGTAGTGAGATCAGAAATAGACCCATGATTATATGGGAACTTTATACATAATGGAAACTGCACTGAGAACTAGAAGGAAGGAAAATGAACTCTCTAGCAAACCATTATCCATATGGACAAAAATAAAATTGGATCTTTGCTTCAAACCATACACAGTAATACATGCCTATTGAATTAAAGATGAAAGTTTTTGATGAAAGTTAAGAAAGTAAAAACTATAAACATTTGGGAAGAAAATATAAGAGAATATCATTATCAACTATGGCTATGAATGGCTTCTTTTATGAGATTAATAAAAAGGTACAAACATAAAAGAAAAGGTTGATAAATTCAATTCACTAAAAATAAGAACTTGATTCATCAAAAGATACCATAAAGGGACAAACCATAAACTGAGAAAATATATTTGCAACAAATGTAACTGACAAAGATTTAGTATCCTGAACATATAAAGACCTCCTATGAATCATTAAGCAAAAGAAAAACAAGTAAATTTTTAAATGGGCAAAAGTTATGAATATAAATTTCAGAGAAGAGGGAACCTATAACCTATAAACATACGAAAAGACGCTCAACTTCATTAGTATTCAGTGAAATGCAAATTAAGATCACAGTGAGACTTCATTTCATATTTACCAGATTGGCCAAAGTTAATAAAAGTTCTCTACCACACATTTGTGAAAATGTGGAGAAACAGGACAAAACCGGATCTCTTGTCCAGTTCTAGTGGCTCAAAACAGAATGACGCTACCTAATAAATTTTAAAACACTATATTGTTTACCTTATTAATAGAAAAAAAAAAGATGTGGGGAAGGCAGTGGGTTCCTCGAATTCTCACTTGATGCTCTCAGAAGTTGAATGGCACTGAGGAGAAAGAGAGGAACAGTGGGTTCCTTCTTTGTTGGGAGAACTCTGTGGATTTTTAAAAGCTTGGCATTTTTGCATGGATCAATATGATAGGAAAGTAGGTGAAATTTCATCAATCTTAAAAATCTTTGGTGCTAAAGAATGGATTTATGTAATGAAAGCAATCACAACATAGATCTGCCATCCACATACCTTTTATGGGAGCCATACTTGTGGCTTTAGGATTGTGTCAAATTAGAAGTAGGAGGCACGCCAGAGGTTGTCATGCCTAAAAGTTCTGATCACTTGTTCTAAATGATTGGGGAATTGCAGGTCCTGAATGATGGGTTACAGATGGGCGGTGGGGGGTAAAGGTTAGGAGTCAACCTTTGAGTCACACTACCTGAGTTAGAATTCTAGTTATTGCAAGGGACTTTAAGACACAGCGATTTGACTACATTTCTAGTGGCATATGCTCCAGGAACAAAAAGAATTGCAAAAAATAAAATCTTAAACTGATCGTAGTTCTTATATTATTCATAATAATTTTGGTTACTCTGCACCCTTGTATTATTCTTGTGTATATTGTCGAGTAAGTAAAAGAAGTGATTATGTGTGTACTCTAATTCTATCATTCCTGGTTGTCACTGAGAACTGTAATTCTTCATATCGGAGAGAGGCAATACAGATGTCAATTCAAAGATACTAAGTAAAAACCTTGAGTCGGAATTTGAAGCGGTATTGAAATGAGTATAAACTCATGAAGTATTTTGTGTTGTTTTTACTTGGTTCTGTCCATGGGAGTGTCCTAAAACAAGTGATCAATTTAATAGCAACATGAAGATGGAAATACTAGAATACCATTTCCCATCAGAAGGAACCAGAAACCCTTGGAAAGATGGCTGGGAAAGGCAATGCACAAGATTAACGTGGGAAGCCTTGTTTGAGCCGATAGCATGGCAACTATTAAAACCCCTAGAGTTTTGTCAAAAGTTTCAGAAAACAACTCGATTTTGACCAAATAGGAAATAAATGGACATCGATAAGGATGACTACAATGAAATTAAACATACATATGATTAAACCCATGAGTTTACAATGAATTTATAATGACCCAGAGAAAATAAACATAATTGTTCATCATGATAGGATGCTTGTGAGTCTATTTATTATTTAGGAAATGGGTGTATAAAGGGAAAGAATCAAGGCTGCTGTCCCCATGATTTATGTAATTGGATTACTGAATAGTTGATATAGGAAATTAATCTTTAGAGAAGTGTAAATAAATAATGCTAGTAAATTGTAAGAAGGGATGAGGTCATCAGAATCTCACCATTTGTCAACCTGTGGTGAACTATTGGATCTAGGCATTGAACATCAGTGGCTGTTACATTATAAAATTAAAATTAAAAAATCATACAATGAGAGAGAACCAGGCATTATGTACTTCCTAATGGAAGGAAACACTGCTGCATATGAAGTCACCTTGCCAAGAAATAAAATCTGAATCTGTTCAATCATCCAGGTCTACCCAGTAGTATAAGAAACTCAGAGAACCTAGGGGCATGTTCAACAATACCATGGAACTGGAATTAGTGGAATCCAGATTATTGGAAATTGTACAAGACAAGTGATCTGATTTCCTTAACAAATAAATTATAAGAAAGAAAGAGAGAGAAAGAAGGGGCATTTATAAATTAAAAGAGACTGAAGAGCCAAGTGATGTATTAGCCAGTTGAAAAGAGTGAGTCTCATTTGGATCCTGATTTAAATAAGTGGACTGTGAAGGCTGAACAAGAGCACTAGCTTCTGGAAGTATTTTCTCAAACATAAATTTGCTTTTGCTCTTTAAGCCTTAGTTTCTTCATCTATGTAATGGGGATAATAAGCCTCCCTCCCTTATAGAGCTTTCCATTCATAGGTGGAATGAAATGATGTTTGTAAAGCATTTCACACAATGCCTAATACATTGTCAGGACTCAATGAATGTTTGTTGGGTTTTTTTTTAATTTTTGGTGATATTTAGTATTTTTGTGATCATTACCATGAAATATGGTGTTAGAAGCTTGGTAAAAAGGCTAGTATCAGACTATGTTCAAAACCCTTAAAATTACTGAAATATAGGAAATCCAAGATGGAAAGCCACCCAGATTGGCACTGGGCATAGTTGATATATGAAGAAGATACAAATAGTTTGTAAGAAAAGCAAGACTGAGGAACATCTTTATCCAGAGTTCTGGAATTACCCATAGCCTTCCAAGTGCTCAAAAGTCTGGTGTGGTTTTGCCAACAGCAGGGAAAACAACTACCCAGGAGTAAACATGACTTACAGTACGCTTGTGGTTAAAGTTGAGATTTGTTCAAGGCCTTGCTTCAGGACTGTGTCAGAGTTAGGACACAAATCTAGGTTTCTTGGCTGCTGAGTTCAGGGCTCTGTGTCCTCCACTACACTTCTCATCATATATATGTTTCACTGTAGTTGAAATGACAAAGGAAGTAGAAGCAGAACTACTAAGGGCATATTATGATCTTGGCAATATAACCAGAAGTACTCTTGGAATGGGAAAACGTACTGACAGACCTGAAAAGAGGAAAATAGATAGTCTTGTATTTTTCCCCAACTGACATTTATACCTTTGAATGTTTTCTGACTATAAGACCAGTTGAAAGTTGACAGATGAGCCTTTATAAATGTAATTGATACAAGATGGAAAGAGTACATATGTTGAATCTGCAAAATAGCCTTGTGAATTAAGATTATTATTGTAACCATATTTTAAATGAGGAAACTGGGGATTAGAAAAAGTAAGTGTCTGCCGAGGTCACACGGCCAGAAAGGGCAGAGCCAGGACTCAAACCTAGCCATGTTTTTGAAAGGACAGCATCACTGAAACAAAGCATAACTTTCACAAAAGGGACCTGTTCTGGCATGGACATGATTCTTCCTCACTAGTTAAATGAAACTAGATGTTTCTCTCATCCTTCCTTTAATGAATGTGGCTTTAAACCCTGTAATAAAATCATTGAGGGCAAAGTAAGATTTCAGCTGTCCAGCTTTAAGTGCTTCATGTACCTGTTATTGCTTAATTCCAAGACTCTACACATTACCAGTAGTTTCATCAGGTCCATCCAATTTGCTCTTACACTCCCTGTTGGTGTTCCCATTTAGTTTTTTTACAATCATGATGGATTTGAGAAATCTCATTGAAGACACTACCAGTAATAAAATCAATTTTTCTTTTATAATTTGTTATGATTATCATGGGAATCATATCTTCTTAAGACTGTAGAAAATTCTGCCTTCTGAGGCTCCTGGGTGACTCAGTTGGTTGAGCATCTGACTCTTGATTTCCTGAGAGCTTGTGCTCTCTTCCTCCCTCTGCCCTTCTCACCTACTTGTTCTCACTTCCTCTCACTGCCCTTCTCACCTACTTGTTCTCACTGTCCTCTCTCTCTCTTCCTCCCTCTGCCCTTCTCACCTACTTGTTCTCACTTTCTCTTTCTAAAATTATGAAAAGAAACAAAAATCTTCTCTTTTGGTAGTTTTAATAAAACAGATTGTATTTAGGTATGTCAGTCTGTTTTCAAAACTTGAATTTGAGCCACATTTGAATTAGGGACCTGGAAGAATTGAACTTAAGAATAACCAGTGTTCAGGAATACAGACAAAAATCTTAACTGTGCTACTAAGCCACGAAAGACAAATCATTTTATTTCCACCCATGGCAGAGAATGACTGCAAGCAGATTATAGCTACAATATCTCTCAATACATTTCTTCTCATTGTTATCTTAGAAAGTCATCTCAAAACTTTAAAAGATTTTTTGGCTTTCCTTTGGGCTGTCTGTATTACCGAATTCCCCAGCGTGTGAGAGAGAAAACTCTAGAATCACAGAGTGAGCATTAGAGAATATTCCTTAAATAAAAGAAAAGCCCTTCTAATGCCTTTTCTTTTTTGATAGCTCATGCATCGCTTTTAAAAAATGTACTTTTGTGTCACTTAATTTTGTATGTCTTAATGCTATCGAATAAGCCATGTTTTCTACTAAAGCTTTCTAGGAATTGACCTAGACTGGATTCTCAACTGTTGGCACCTCTGCATCATTAAGTGTCATGGATGGTTCAGAAATAATCTAAAACTATTAAACAATGTCATATTCTCATCAAGTTTATTAATGTGAATGAAATGGACTTTAATGCTATCATGATGATAAAATACCTTAAACTCCTAAAGAGATATTAATGTCATTTCTGCTTACAAATCACTGTAGAACTTTAAAAAAAAATAACATTACTCAAAGAATTTCAAATTGCCATGGAAACTCCAAGTATCATTGAATCCGCTGGGCTAAAATGACCCAGTGTCAGAACTGCTTACACTGTGGTCTGGATCAGCTAGAGACTTTCTCTTGTTCTGGACTCCAGTAAAAAGTTCTAGCCTTGGTAAGTGACTCAGAGCAACACACCCAATGTGTCATGTATTGATTTCAAAATGTTCATTCAAGTAAGTACTCATTCTCTGTTGTAGTGGGAGGGCATGTAAGGTAGAGAAATTTATCTTTCATTTTGGAGGATATCCAGTCTAGATATTGGACTTCCACAAAGTTCATTGAATTAGATCATCTTGGAGTTTATTGCCCATACAATGTCACCAATTATGTCTTACCAGAGCATTTAGGGTACCCGTTATTTCTTGTTTACCAGCTTCTTTCCATATGAGGACATCAATAAAGTGGACCCCCATGATGTTCTAAAAAATGGCGAGATAATCAAAGTCTCTGTGAACAGAATTATGGCAAAAGTTTGGATGGTTGAGCAAGAGAGTGAAATTATCCTCCTGACCAAAAAGTGAAAGTAAACCGCTTCTAGTGATTTTTTGCTTCATGCTTTATGAACTAAAGACTTTCCAGATCAATGCTGTATACCAGGTGTTTCAGAATGTGTTGATTTGCTCCAGCAAAGAGATCACATCTGGAGTAGCAGATTAATTTCATGATTCAGTTGATGATAATTTACTCTCCTTCTTCAAGACCCATCTGCCTTTTGCACAAACCAGAGAATGACATGAGGATGCTAAGAATCATCACCCCTGAATCTTTCAAGGTTTTGATAGTAGCACTAGTTTCTCCCCAGGGATGAGTTACTGGATCTGGTTTACTATTATAGTAGGGATAGAGGCTCTATGAGCCTCTATTTAGGTGCTTCCTATACCTGAGGCCTTATATGGTGGACCAGGGGACTAATGTGGGTGTTTTGGTAGTTGCTGAGCATGCCTATTACAACTAAATGTTTAACTTTTCTGGGGGAAAATAGCCATAGGATGAACTATACTGGTTACAAAATAGACAGGGGCCAAAATTTATTATCAAACCCACTTAAGCTTTGGTATATCCTAGGATATTCTTTCATTATAAAAATGAGGTCAGAGCCAGTATTCAATCATCCCTGAAAGGTCTGATTGCTTCCCTTCTTTTTGGACATCATCATTGTAGTAAGTGATGACAGGTTTCTTTGAGGAGGATCAGAAAGATTACTTAAAAAATGTAAATGTCACAAAGTTGAGAGGGCCTTCCTTAATGGTACAGAGTTTTCTCTTTACTCATAGACCAATATGAAATAATAAACTCTGGAATCAATGAGACCCCAAATCTGACCTCTATATGCCTCCTATAGGGACAACTTTAGAGTGTGAGCTATTCATTTTGACTCTAGAGACCTTATGACCAGTTATCCACAGCCAGGAATATTTTGTATTTGTGTAACCACTCTGATTATCACCAAGACTTGCTCCATATATGTGAAGTTTTATTATGAGCAATTGGCACATTGAGGCTAAATAGTCCTACAACCTAATGCTTGAAACCTAGCAACCCAGGAAAAACAGTGGTGTAATGTCAGTTTGAGTCCAAAGGCTGGAGAACCAAGGGAGCTAGTGGTATAGATTCCAGCCAGAAGGCAGGAAAAGCTTGATGTCCCAGCTCAGCCAGAAAAGAACAAATCCTTCCTTTCTCTGCTTTTTGTTCAATTCAGGCTCTCAGTGGGTTGAACGATGCTAACCCACATTGAAGAGGGTGATCTACTCTCCCGAGTCCCCAGATTTAAATGATGATCTCATCTGGAAACTCCCTTACAGACACATCCAGAAATAATGTTTAATCTGAACACCCATGGCCCAGTCAAATTGAAACATAAAATTAACATTATGTTTCCTGTAATAAACTCATTGTCATACTTTTATTTCCTTTCCTCTATCATATCCAGGAATTTCTATCATGTCAAAATTTTTCACAGAACCTACACTAAGCCTGTATTTCAGTTGACTAAAACATGTATGATAGGGGTAGAAAACAAGCAGTATTGTCACCTATTTTTCAGATAACTTCTATGGGTGATATTGTATTAGGGGATTTGAACAAGGCATGATCAACCTCATCCAAGAGAGAGAAGTCACTTTTACTAGTAACAGGGCTCATTAACCCTTGGAATTTAGGAAAAATGAACTTATCAAATCCTGTCATTCAAATTCTCAGTGTTCTACTATTTCCAAGTTTTTCACATGTGTTGATACTGGAATTTAACCAATGGATTATCTAGCATCTGTGAAATCTGAATGTGAGCTGATTATAGCTGATGCCAGGCCTGTGGCCAGAAGACGTGATATATAATTTAGCACATAGAAGCTATAGCTTTTTGACTATGCCTTGAACTGAGAATTTAAAATGTTGATTGTATTATTTTCTTCATCCCTCTGTCTCCCCCTCCCTTCTTTCCTTCCTTCCATTTTTCCCTCCTTCCTTCCTTCCCTACTTCCTTCCTTTCTTCCTTTTCCTTGCTCAGTCCCCATATTTTCTATGCTATTCATCATGGTCTTTAGAAGCTGCTCTTTATTCCTTGAAAATTTTGACTTCACTAGGTACTTGATTCAGGTGAACACAGTTAATAATTTAAGTAATTGCTTTTGTCATTGCATGCCACAGAATGCCAATATTTCATCCTCCAAGATGAAACAGATATCCATTAGTTTCAAAACCCTACCAGTTTAGGTAATTACAGATTCTCATTTCCTTGAGGGCTTAATGCCTGCAAATTTTTCTGTTATAAATTACTTTATAAACCAGTTTTCTTAGTATAGAAAATAGAATCCATTCTACATAGTTCAAGCACAAAGGGATTTAATAAATATATTAGCTAACTTGTAGAATTTCCTGGATAGGCAGAAAGTGAGGCTTGACTATTGTACAGTTTGGAGGTATTTGGGGTGATTGAATGAATCTCAACTTCTACACCAATATTCCTCATCCTCCATTCCTGCTTTATTCTTCTAGCTTTTTATGACACTAAAAATATTATATAAGTATGTGTATAGATATAACATACAATTTTATTTTTTTTATTGCTGAATTCTATGCACTAAAGTGAGAGTGGGAAATTTGTTTACTGTTGTATGCTCAGTGCCTAGAAAAGTGGCTCACAGTAGATACTATAAATATTTGTTGAAATAATGAATAAGTAGTCCTTGCTTTTATGGAGTTTATATTGAGGAGAAAGACATCAAGCATACAAAATCTCAAATAAAATGTAAAACTGGAGTCTGTTGTTAAATTGTGCTGAATTGTTCTATTGTTAGTTTGGTTAAGTGAGGAATTATTTTTCCCCAAATCCCTTTTCTCTTTAGGTTGTGGGACCACAGAGGTGGGAGCTACATGGAGGCAATAGCCATTATACCCCTTCACAAGATCCCCTTTGCAGTCTCACTTTGGCAGCTTAACTTGTACGATTTCTTGGATTACCTCATGATAACTTACCTTGGAGTAGTAGAGGTGAAGAAAAGTACAAGTGGGAAGATTATGGGTTTGATTTTGGATGTATTAAGTTTGGGGTACTTTTGAGACATCCAATACAAGATGCTCTTTAAGCACTTGGGGTCTAGAGCACAGTCCTCAGGTCTGAGTTATAGGAACAACACTGGGGGCATTTGCATATATGGAGTTCAGTGGAGATGATCATACTTTATATATGGAAACTCAAATATAGCCATTAAGCCAGAAACTAAAGAGTAAAGATTAAAAAAAAAAGTGCGGTGCTTTATATAGTGTGGGATTTACTTGCTGCCATTTCATTCAGTGAGTACATGGCCTGGATTGAGTGGGGTTTAGGAGATATTAGTCAGCTATTCCTTCATTCAGTCCAGTTCCAGTGTGAGTATGTCACTGAGTTGAATGTGATTCTAATATTTAAAAATACCAAACATAGTTTCCACACAATGTAACATTTAAATACAAGTCAACTTTTTCTGGACATCAACTAAAGAATCAGCGATCTTTTAAATCTGGGATCAAAAAAAATTATCTGTGTTGAATTTAAGAGATATGTAAGTCTCAAATATGGCAATTCTTGTGGGATTTTTGGGGGCAAATTTTGACAAGCTCTTTTACTTGACAGGCTGATATTAAATACTAATCCTCATGTAAAAGGGAAATTTCACTGTAGCTGAGTGGATGAGATTATATAGGAAAAGAGAATATTGGGAAAAAAGAGAGCATCATTGGGAAACTCTAAAACTTTTTGGCCAGAGTAAGGAGACTAATCGTAAGAGGTAGGGAGAGTAAATGGTAGAGAGCCAGAATGTGAAGTGTCGTGCCTTAGATGTGAAAAAAAATGTTATGAGGGATAGAGTGAAAACTTATTTTTCAGTAAGTTTGATTTTTGATATTCTGGGGAGAGTGTTTCTTCAAATTAAAAAAATAAGAGCTTTCACTAAAAATGATTTTATTGCATAGTTGGGCTCTCATGAAGTAAGATCTTCAAGGAGCAAATAGAAAAAGAAGGGAATACTATAAACTGAAATTAAAATTTAAAAGGGCACATTTAAATAAGTTCTCTGTAGGGCTTTTTATACAACTTGTGTAATTTTCCTCTGTTGCCCTGTATCTTTGAGGACATAGGAATACTTTTACTACAATAGAAAAAGTGCTTTGTGCCAGTGACAAAGTGAAGGAGTTGAACTCAAGACTTCCAGATCTAACCTGTAAGACTGAGAATGAACTGGAATGATCCCAGATAGGTAGAACATCTCGCTTCCAGCGGAAGCAAAACCAAATAATCTCTGGAAGGATGTATTCTCAGTTTAGGCTCAGGCTTCTTACAGGTTAAAATCAACCAACATGAGCTCACAAACCATCCTGAAGGGAAACAAGATAGATTTAATTCTTCAGGGATTTCAGATAATGGACTTAATGTCTAAGGATATAAGATAAATATGTGTTTTAGCTTTCTATTGTTATTGTAACATATAACCACAAACTTGGTGGTTTCAAACAACACAAATTTATTGTCTTATAGTTCTGGACTTCAGAAATCTAAAATCAAGGTGTTGGCTAAAATGTGTTTCTTTTAGAGGTTTCAGAGGTGAATATATTTCTTTGCCTTTTACAGCTTTTAGGGGCTGCCTGCATTCCTTGGCTCACAGCCCCTTCCTTCATCTTTAGTGTGCATCCCTCCAATTTCTGGTTCCATTGTCCCATCTCCTTTATTTGCTTTTGTTCTCTTGCTTTTCTTTTACAAGAATGCTTATGATTTCATTGACCCCACTCAGATCATCCTGAATAAACTCCCCTTCAAGATTCTTATTGACATTTGCAAAGTCCCTTTTGCCACGTAGGATAACATATTCACAGGGGTGCCTGGGTAGCTTAGTTGGTTGAGCATCCAACTTCAACTCAGGTCATGCTCTCACTGTTTATGGATTCGAGCCCTGCATTGGGGTCTGTGCTGACAGCCCAGAGCCTGGAGCCTGCTTTGGATTCTGTGCCTCTCTCTTTCTCTGTCCCTCCCCTGCTCATGCTCTCTCTCTGTCCCTCAAAAATAAATAAAGCAAAAAAAACAAACAAGCAAACAAAAACATATTCACAGATTTTGGGGATTAGAACAGGGACATCATTGTGTATATGAGGGGTGCATTATTTTGTCTGCCACACTATGCATGAAAGCTTAAAGAGTGTTTAAAGAATAGAGTTGCAAAAAAGAAAAGCACCAAGGAAATATATAAGAATAACCACAGATTTGAAAAGAATTAACTTAAAAATTTAAAATAAAATGTGCTTGTCCATTAAAAAAAGAAAATTTAAAGCATGGGCCAAACAACAGAGTAGATGCAATTGAAGAGAGAATTAGTAAACTAGAAGATAAAACTGAAGAATATTTTGGGATGCCATTCAGAAAGCTAAAATGGAAAATATGAAAGAGAGGTTAATAGATATGACGTTAGAATAACAATGTCTAATATGCTTCTAATAGAAGCCCTAGGAAGAGGAAAATAAAAACACTGGAGGAGAGACAATATTTGAAAACAATGTTTGAGAATTTTTCAAAACTGATGAAAGATATAAAGCCATAGATCCAGGAACAATGTTTACCAGACAGAATAAGGTGAAAAGAAACCCATCTCTAATTAAGAGATTGAGCAACTGTAGAACATTAGAGAAAAGAGCTCTGAAACGTAATCAGGCAAGAAAGGCAGATTACCCCTGCCCACCTAAAAGAATAGGCTTTTTTTTTAACAGAAAAAAATGAGAAGCAGAATAATTACACATAATAGCAATATTACATATATATTGAATTCAGAAAAAAACTGTTCATCTAGAATTGTGTCTCTCAAGAGCAGAGTAATATAAAGTCATTTACATATAAGCCAATATTGATTACATACTGTGAGTATTAATCACAAATAGAACTGAAGAATCTTCTGAAAGATATATTTCAAAAAGAACAGTTATTCTAGGAGAAAGTTCAGATATGCAAAATGGAATTGGGAGAAAAAGGAAAATTTAAACATGTAGGTAAATAAACGGTGTCTATTGTAGTGATAATGAGTAGCTTATTGTGGTTTAAAAAGACACAATTGAAATATTGGAGAGAAATAGCTTATAAGCCAGAACTGAGGTGAACAGAGTTTAAGAATTCTAAGAGTTCTTGATCACAGTAAAAGGAAATCTTTTTAACTTCAGATTTGTTATATGTAAATGCTAAATTTCAATGGTCACCTCTAAACAATAGAAGTAGTGTATGTAATTTTCAAACAAGTAGGGAATAATTAGAATAAGAAAACTATTCAAACAAAAATTCTGTAAGAAAAGAAATGATGAACATAAATCAAAAGGAAAAATTAAAACAAAAGCAGTTCCACAATAAATTTAAAGAGACTACACTTGATTAAAATACAGAGTTTGTCAATGAAGCCAGCATTATCCTAATACTGAAACTAGGCAAGGATGTAATTTAAAAAAGAAAATTATAGACCAATATCTCTGATAAACATAGATGCAAAAATCTTTGACAAAATATAGCAAACTTAATTTAGCAATCATTAAAAGGATCATACACCATGATTGAGTGGGATTTATTCAAGGGATACAAGGATGATTCAACATCTGCAAATCAATAATTGTGATACAACACATTAATGAAATCAAGGATAAAAATCATATTATCACCGCAATAGATGCAGGAAAAGCATTTGATAAAAGTCAGCACCCATTTATGATAAAAACTCTCAACAAAGTGAGTGGAGAAGGAGTGTACTTCAACATAATAAAGGCCATATGTGACAAGCCCACAGCTAATATCCTACTCAAAATCTTTCAGCTTTTCACCATTAAGATCAGGAATACCCATTCTATCTTATTCAACATAGTGTTGGAAATCTCAGGTAGAATAATTAGTTAAGACAAAGAAATATGATGCATATTAACCAGACTTATTTGGTGATTATTTTGCAATATGTACACATAGTGAATCAAGATGTTGTACATATGAAACAAATGTAACTTTATGTGCCAATTATATAACAATAAAAAGACACCCAATGAATAAATAGCCAAAGGGTCTGAATAGATGTTTTTCCGAAGAAGATATGCAACTTGCCAATAAGCACATAAAGAGATGCTCAACATCATTAGGAAATGCAAATCCAAAATCACTGTGAGATATTATTCTACAAGCCCTAGGCTGGCTATCATAAAAAAGACAGACAATGACAAATACTGTAGAGGTTGTGGAGAAATTGTAACTCCCATTCATAGCTAGTGGGTCATATAATGGTGTAGCTGATTGAAAACCAGCTGGGAAGATAGAATAATCATTTGGCCCAGCGATTCTGCTCCTAGGTATATACTTAGGCGAAGTAAAAACATATGTACATACAAAAATTTATACATGAATAATCATAGCAACACTATTCATAACAATCAAAAAGTTGAAACAACCCAAATAAACAAAAGTGGTGCATATACACAATAGAATACTATAAATAATATTTATAAATAGAAAGGAAGTACTGATTCCTTCTACCACATGGACGAACCTTAAAAATATTATGCTAAGTGAAATAAGCTAGTCCCCAAATATCATATATTGTATGATTCCAACTATATGAAAAGTTTGGAATAGGCAAATACATTGAGACAGAGAACATTGATTATTCTGTGCCAGGGCCAATGAGTAAGGGTTTATCATGAGGAAATCGGGAGTGATTGCAAATGGGTTTTTTTGTTTGTTTGTTTGGTGGTGGACAAAAATGTATTGACATTAGATTCTGGTGATGGTTGTACAACCCTGTGAATAGGTAAAGAAGTATTGAATTACATATTTTAAATGGGTGAATTTTATATCATATGAATTATGTGTCAATAAATCTGTTAAAAATGATCCAAAACAAAATAAAACATAACAAAAATACAGAGTTCGTCAAATAGGATTAAGAACAACAACAAATGCAGCTATCTGGCCTTTTATTTATTTTTAATTTTTAATTTTTAACATTTATTCATTTTGAGAGACAGAGCATGACTGGGTGAGGGGCAGAGAGAGAGGCAGACACAGAATCCGAAGCAGGCTCCAGGCTCTGAGCTGTCAGCACAGAGCCTGATGCAGGGCTCAAACTCACAGACCACGAGATCGTGACCTGAGCTGAGGTCATTTGCTTAACTGACCGAGCCACCCAGGTACTCCTATCCAGCCTTTTAAAGACAACCTAAAGGATAAAGACATAAGCAGGTTGAAAATACAGCAAAGGAAAAAGATAAGCAAATCCAAATCAAAAGCAAATAAAACTTACTTTAGCCAATAAAACTGACTTTTGGATAAAAAAGCGTGACAAGAAATAATGGAGGTCATTACATAATGATAAGAAGTTTAATTTATCAGGAAAACATAGCATTTCTGAACTTGCTTCTAGTAATATCATTAACAATATAGTGTGCTAAAACCTGATGGAACTTCAGGGAGAAATTGAGAAATGTACCTCTAGAATAGGATATTTTGACATGTTTTTTTCCTTCATTGGTGGATGAAACAAAAAAAAAATCACTGAAGACATAAACTATTTCAACACTGTAATCAACATGCTTGGTACATTGGACATATGTAAAACTCTGCTCTCAATTATTAGAAAGCACATATTCTTCCTAAGCGCACATGAAATATGTTTATAAAAATTGGTTATGTGTTATGTGACAAAGCAAGTTTCAGCAAATTTCATGGCCCATTATCATATAGATCATATTCCCTGATCAGTTTTATTAAATTCACAGCAACCCCCAGAAGTAGCCCCTATATTTTGTTTTATTTATTAAAAATTATTTTTGCTGTTGAGGTAAAATTAGCATGACATAACATTAACTCTTAACCATGTCAAAGTGTGCAACTCAGTGGCTTATGCTACATTCATAGGGTTGTGCAAATCATCACCACTGTCTAATCCCAGAACGTTTTCTCATCACCAAAAGAAACCCCATATCCATTCACAATTATTCTTCATTTCCCACATTGGCTCCAACACTGGTGACTATTAGTTTGCTCTCTGTCTCTATGGATTTGTCTATTCTGGACATTCACATAAATGGACTGATATAATATGTTGTGTTTTATGCCTCACTTCTTTCACTTAGCATAATGTTTTCAAAATTTATCTAGATTATAGTACATATAGATACTTCATTATTTTTTTGCCAAATAATATCTCATTGTATGAGTATACCATATTTTATTTATCCATTTATCAGTTGATGAACACTTGGGTTGTTTCCACTTTTTCGTTATTATATATAATGCTGTTGTGAACATCCATATATGTTTTAATATGGACACATGTTTCATTTCTTTAGGGTAAATATCTAAGAGTATAGTTTCTGGGTCATATGATAATGCTCCATTTACATTTTCTGATAAACTACCAAATTGTTATCCAAAGTGGCTATATCATTTTATATTCCCACTAGTAATGTATGAAGGCTGCAATTTCTCTATATCCTTAACATCACTTGTTATTCTCTGTTAAAGAAAACAGATTATCGCCATCCTAGTGAGTGCTAGCAGGTTTAATATTTCATTATGATTTTGATTTGCATTTCCTTAATGACTGATATTAACATCTTTTCATGTGGTTATTGGCCATTAATATATCTTCTTGTGAGAAATGTCTAGTCAAGGCCTTTGCCCATTTTTGTAACTGGGTTGTTTGTCTTTTTGTTGTTGAGTTCTAAGAGTTCTTTATATACTTTGGAAACTAGACCCTTATCAGATATATAATTTGCAAATACTTTTCTCCCATTCTGTGGGATGCTTTTTACTCTCTTAAGAGTGTCCTTTGATACATAACAGTTTTTAATTGGGAAGTCTTATTTAGATTTTTTTTTCTTTTGTTACTTGTGCTTTTGGTGTCATATCCAAGAATCTGTTGCCGAACCTAAAGTTATGAAGATTCACTGTTATATTTTCTTTTAAGAGTTTTATAGTTTTACCTCTTAACATTTAGGTCTTTGATTCATTTTGGGTTAATTTCTGCATATGGGGTAAGGTCAGGTCCAGCTTCATTTTTTTGTTTATGGTTATTCAGCTGTCCTAACCTCATTTATTAAAAAGACTGTACCTTCCCTTTCCTTGGCAATCTTGTTGAAAATCAGTTGATCATATGTGTATGGGTTTAATCTGTATATTTTTGAAGAAAGTCTCTAAATAACTCACAGGTCATAAAACAAACATTGATGGAAAATCAAAATATTTAAATCTGAAAAATAATGAAAACCAGATGTTTTAATACTGTGAGAATCCTGCTTAAGCAAGGACAAACTAGCTTGTTTCCTATCAAACCTCCTACCAAGAACAACTAAAAAAGTGAAAAAAAAAAGAAAAAAATAATCTGTTTGAAGGTAAGAGCTTGTCAGCGTAAGACCTCAGATAGAAGGAAAGCCCAGGAAAGTGAGTCACCCATGACATCATTGTCCTTCTCAAGGCATTTGCCACCTCAGAAGCAATGGCTGAAAGGTTGAGCTGAAAAGCAAGAGAGAGAGAGATAGAAAATATAGGAGAGACATAGAAAATATATGGGACAAGGTAAGACCTTCTAACATACATGAAATTGAAGTCCCAGAAGGAAAGAAAATGGACAGAAGCAATCTTTAAGGAGATAACAGGCACAAATTTTTCAGAAATTACAGGCATCAGACCACAAATGCAGACAGGATATGTGCAAAGAATATCACACCTATTGACACATCACACTCAAACTGCTGAAAACAAGAGATGAAGATAAAGTCATAAAAGAGCCAGGGGAAAATGATGTATTACCTTCTAAGAAGCAACCATAGGATAAGACTAAAAAGCAGCACTAGATATAAAGGGGGCCATTTTATGAAGATCAAAGTGTCAGTCCATTAGAAATATACATTATGCTAAATTGGTATTAGTACAGAACCAAAAGGATAAATAAGCAAGCTCATAATTATAGTGAGAGATCTTAACACACTTTCCCCAACAACTGATAAACCAAGTAGAAAAATAAAATATCAGTAAGGCTATTGAATTCAAAAGATTATTAAACTGATGTAATTTACATTTGTAGCACACTGCACAACAATGTGTTCCAATTATTCTATTTTTTAATTGCACTTGGACTACTGACGAAATTTACCTAGACACCAATAATAAAATATAACTGGAAAAGGTCTCCTATATTTTCACATTATTAAATCAACTTCTAAGAATTCTTGGGTCAAACAAGAATCACAACAAAAGTTAGAAAATATTTCTAAGTTGAAGAGGATGTAAATAGGAGATAGAAAAATGTGTACGATAGAGGTAAAATCACATTAAAAGGAAATATATAGGCTTTAATATACATACTGAAATAAAAAAGACTAAAAACCAATGATGTATGTCTTTATTCAGGAAGTTAGAAAAAATTGCAAATTAAGCCCAAAGGAAGTAAGATAAAATAAAAAGGGCAGAAATTAACAAAATTAGTAAAACCATATGCATGAGTACATCCTTAAATTCAAATTCAAAAATTGGTTACTTCAGAACATTAGTAGACTTCTATGTTTCTGGGAGGGTCAATTTTGGATAAAAAAGGAGAAAATAAAAAGCCAATATCAAGGATTTAAAAAATGACATTGTTACATCTTTGACAGACACTTAAAAAGAGAAAATGTTATAAATAATTCTACTTGAATAAATATTTAAAAAATTGAATAAGGAAGATAATATTTAAAAAATACAAAACTAGTACAGAAATAAATAAATAATTGTATAGTTATAAAAGAATCTCAAATCTACTGTTTTCTTTCCCGCAAAGAAAACTGCAGACGTGGATTGTTTCATCTGAGTGTTCTATGAAGGAACTGCTAGCAAAAATAACGTAATACAAATTTATCTTTTTTCCTGGTCATTAAGCTGTGTCTCAACCCCAAGTCCATTCTTGTATGCTTTACTTTCTGATGCCAGAGCTGGGATTTTGTGATTTACAGTTCTTTTTCATTGGCTGGCTTCATGTTAGGCTCTGCTGAAGTAGAATTCTAGGGGAAGACTGGAAAAAGGATATGGGGAGATAGGGTGATATTATATAATATCAAATATCTACTCCTGAAACCAAAACCAAACAAAAAAACCAAATGAACCAAAAATAGAAGACATCAGCCATTTGTAATGTGTTGACCCTATTTGGATCCTAACTCAAACAAACTGTTAAATATGCATATATATTATTATTTTATATATTTGTGTACATATACATTACGTTGTATGCATGTGTGTATATATGCATCTATATATACATACGTATACATAAGGGAAGTGAGAACACATTAAAAAATCAAATATAAAAAACATATATTAATTAAAAAAAACAGATTATAAAACCAAAGAAGAAAGAGATAGTGGTCAACAGAGGAGTCAGTAAGATGAAGACCAAACGTAACCTATGAGTTTATGATGTAGCCGTAGCTGCTGAAGAATGATGAGGCAGAAGCCAGATTAGAATGGATTTACAAGTGAGTAGAATGAATGGAGACCAGTGGCATGGGCTGGGGCTCACTGCTGCTGGGCTCGGATGGAACTGCCATAATAGACTTTGAGTCATTAGCAGCTGGCTGTATGTTGGCGTGGCTGGCACAGGGGAATGGGCTGACAGCATGGACCCCAAGATCTAACTATTAGGAAGCTTAAGTGCAGATTAGATATTAATTCAGGGCTTTACCTGTAGTTGGCTCCATAAACCATACGCTGGTATTGCAGGGCTAAGATTCTGACTCACTCTAGTTGCTTTCATGTCAAACCTCATAATCCAACAAAATTATCCTTGGTGATCCAGACCACCTGATTATTTTCCATTCAGTCTGTTTTTCTATTAATATAGAGATTTAGTTTTATGCCACAGCAGATGTTTATGCCTCTGAGGGAGTCTAATGTATTTAATACTTAATTTTAATAGTGGATAGTATCTGGTTACAGGATTAAGTGGCCCAGTCCATTAAAAGAGGCTTTGAGACCAAGCTCCTGGCTCTAGCTGTATATACTTGGGATCTGAGATTTGGCAGAAAGGAAAGTTCTGCTCCCCGAGGCTGTGTCCAGGAAGTGACTTTCATCTGAAATGCGTTCAGGGCAGTCCTTCTGGATATCACATCTTGTGTTGTGTTGGAAGATCTTGATTTTACAGAAGAGCTGTAGCAATGTTTCAGATGAGCTCACAAAGAAGGCCATGACAGGGACTCTGTCAAGGAGGTAACCTCAAAAATCTAGCCAAGGGAAACCTCCCCTCCTGGGGTTGGTACTAAACATTCTGTAAATAATGTACACACATGCTTAAAAATGAAGGGGTTTGGTTCAGTTTATCAAGTTTGCTTCTTTGGATAAAATTCAAGTAACTCATGAGACAATGGACCTTCCCTTGGTCCTTTGAGAACAACCAAGAAAGGTAGAGAGGCACAAAGCAATTCATGCATAGCTCTTGAGGAATAACTCAGGGAGAGAGTCATCCAATAAGAAGCCTACTTGCTCCTCCATGAGCAACCCCCAGATTGCTTAATTCTCAACCACTTGATTGCTTAATTCTCTCAGGATTGCTTAGTTTCCTCTTTCCCGGAAAACAGGGCCTGTTTTCCTTATCCCCAGAGGTTCCTTCTCTCAATAATGGCTTGTTTCACACTCTCGGGTAAGGATGCTGGATAGAGAGGGAAAGCTGGAACAAGGCAAGCGCAAATCTAATTTGATCTAACCAGTCACAGTGGTTGGCACAGGGTCACGGTGGGGAAGCATACGAACAGGAAATGTTAGCTAACCAAGAAAAGAAATCCATTCTAAAGTGTCTCCTTCATATTTCTTTTGTTCATTCTCCCTTTCTCATTTTTGTTCACAGCAGGAAGTATGTGTATCCTGTGTTAAAGAAGCTATCAATTGTTTTTAATAACCCAGGAGTGAATTTCATTTGGTAAGCTTGTCTTCAAGGTAAAGTATGCCCTAGAGCACACACAATAGAGAAGTTTAAAGAAGTTTTAAGATTGTCTGTGTTCAGATACCTCATCCTCTCTATGAAGGGACAATATCCAATATCTCTGGGCAACGTCCTGATATTGAGTCATGTGGTAGATTTTTACAGTAATGACTTCCAAAAAGTCACACTTTCCAGTGTCCAAGTGCTTACATATTCATCTTCCATAGGGACTCTGAACTTAGCCACTGGCTTGCTTTGGCCGAGGGGACATCACAGATGAGACCCAAGTAGGGCTGTGTGAAGCACTTGAATATTGGGGCTTTGTAATGTTGCCCTGAGCTGTTGGGCTATCGAGGCTCACATAGAGAGGCTGAACCCTGCCCACCGTCTCAGTGGAGACCAGTGGCTACCTGTCCAGCCAGCAGTCATGGGAAAGCGTCAAAGAACCATCCAGTCAACTTTTGGATCACAAAAAATAATGTCATGTTTCTTTTAAAAGTGGTAAGTTTTGGGGTGTTTTGTTGCACCACAGTAGACAACTAAAACAGGCCAGAATCTTATATTTTTTGTATTTTGTTCATTTTTTTTGGTATCTGTTTCAGAGTAATGTGTAGACTTATAATTATCCCTGCCCATATACATTAAAATATAATCAGGAGAGAGTAGGGTGATGGCTGCCAAGGCTGTGAGTGCTGTGAGTGGGGAGATATTGGTCAAAGAGCACATCCAGTTATAAGATTAATATATTCTAGGGACGTAATGTAGAGCATAGTGACTATGGTTGACGATACTGTATTGTACCCTTGAAAGTTGCTAAGGGAGGAGATCTTAAATGTTCTCATCACACACATACACACACGTACACATGTACACACACACACACACACACACACACACACACAAAGCTAATTATGTGAGATGATGGAGATGCTGTGTAACCTTTTCGTGGTAATGATTTTTGTAATATATACGTATAGCAAATCATCATGTTGTGTATCTTATGCTTATACAATGTTATACATCAGTTATATGGTGATAACCCTGGAAATGAAGAAAAACTATGATGATAGAGAACTGAGACTGCTCTTCATAATGCACAGCCCAAAGCTGTCCCATCATTCAGGACTCTGTGTGCACATACTGTATAATTAAAGGTGGTGGGGGGTGACAAAGGTTAAATGAAAGAATATCTGTAACTGGGAAACTAGAGAAGACATTGGGGTGTGTATGTGTGTGTTGTGCATGTGCACATTCAGAGGGAATGAGAGAGGGAGAGGGAGATATCAGGGAAATGATTAGAGGAAGCTAGTTAAATAGAAATGGTTCTCTGTGGGTGGTGGTGTACTAAACGGCGCAGGTGGTAGAGACGTGCTAACTTCTGAGTTCAAGACCTAACGATTAAAGCAATCTACATGTGGCATCTAAGCATTGGCTCATAATTAAAAGTCAGATTCCCAAAAGCATTGGTATTCCGGGGGATTGGTTCCTAGGCTTCTTTTCACTTTTTCTTGAGATTGTTTGAAATTCTTTGCAAATTAAGTGTGTAATGCTGGAATGCCAAAGACAAATGAGACATTAAAACAGCACATAATCTTATTTTGACGTCAAACTGCTTGTCGACTGTCCTGTGGTATTGTTTATTTAAGCTACAAAGAACACAGAAAAAATGGACTTTTCCCAATGAATAGGTAAAGACAATATATTAAAAATATTCAGTAGAAATCGTTTGTAAAGCAACACTTAGCCATATTTTAGACATTCTCTCTAATGTGTGTGTGTATGCATATGTGTATGTGTGATTATAAAATACACTTTCTTTAGCTAAGAAATTCTGTAAGCTGCAGTTACACCACCACTTGCACACTGTCATTGAGCACATTGAGGCTTTAGCAGCAGGACAGTTTATGGTCACCCACCTTCTTCTCCGAACAGCTTCTTTCTGTGTATACATCTAATTCCATTTGCACTGAAACAAAATGAATCCTCCCGCAATAAACACTTCCTGCAGATCTGCAAAGTGGTGAGGAAACTATGCATAAATGTACACCTAATTATGTTTCATCTATGAAAAGCAATTAAAATGTACATGCAGATGCATCCACACATACACACGCATGTGCATGCACGTGTGTGCACACACACGCACACAGAGCTACATTCCACATATTAGAAGACACCACCCTGCTGCACCCATTTGGGACCTAAACTCCAGCACCGAGACCCACATTCTTGTTAGATGGGAAACACGGGACGCAGTATTCATCAGTCCTTCTCACCGCTTCCCTCCCCGCCTTGCTATTATAGTAGTGATGACTGCTTCGGGAGAAATCGCTTGATGTGAAGCAAAACGCTATTTGCCAAATGCCCCAGCCAGAGCCCCCAGGTTAGACAGCTTTCTTGCTCCCCTGAAAGAGAAGACATAACCGGAAGGGAAGCAGGTGTGACTGTTGGCATGCTGTGTCAGGTGCACCTTGAGGTATAATGATACCCGGCGCTGCCAGGAATAGGTAAGAAAAACTTCAATGGCTTTATTTCTAAACGATTTGCTTAAGGACCCTTTGCGCTCATCAGTAATTTTTAAATTACCGTCTCCCTCTTCCCCCTTCTTGACACTGTGCACCCTCGCAGTTCCGTCACTGGGCTCCACCACCCAACAGCACCTTCCTGGTGAAAATTACAGAATCAGAAAGCCAGTGTCTATGGCGAGACAGCTCACAGCGAGCTTTCACTGAGGCAGAGTTGAACGATTACACTTTTGTTTTAAAGTGGTGTTTCTCAGAGTGTGGTCTGGAGACCAGTGCTTCTGCCAAGGGTAAACGGCACTCCAGGGGCCATGTCATATGCTTGCACTTGCTCTTCCAAGGCTGTGCTAGACTTTTCCTGGGAAATTAACACATAGCAAAGTTTCTGTATTCCTAGGAAAACCAATCTGAAGCTCAATGAAACTGATTTTCTTACTAGTATCTTGACGATAGCTCAGGACATGCACGGCCCAGTCCTTTCTGCTGGAGCCCAACTGCCTTGGAATTACTGGTGAAAGTTTCTTGTGAAACTAGAGAATCATAAAACCCCTGGGAAAATTCTGGTTTAGTAGGTCCAAAGTGAGAGTAAGGAAGCTGTACCTTGTACAAGCACCTGTCAGACCCTTATGCACCAGTTTTGACAGCTCCTGTTAGAAGATAAGAAGTGAAGGCTCAGATACCATGATGAGTCACACCTGAGACACAGGATTGCTCTTGGATAATGGTTTCTAACTCACCGAGGATAAGTACTCACTTATACTTGTGAAGTCATTTGTATCATCAAAGTGCTGCTTTGTGTATTTATATATGACATTTGGTCTTCAAACTCAGCAGAAAGCCAACATATGTTAAATGTCTACTACTGGCCCCTACTCTGGCCCTAGTCTTGCTATCATTAAATCATTTTATATACATGCTGGACAGTATCGCCATCTTCATGCTACTAAGGAGAAAGGAGATGGAGAGACACAGATGTTAATTATTAACTTTGGGCCCATAATCTTTTCCCCATTATAGATGCTACCTTTCTTTCCATATAATTAAATAAAGCTATTTGTAACTGGACACACAGACCCAAGGACTAATGACTATGTTATCTGATCTTCCTTGTAGCTAGATACGGGCATGTGATTGCACTTGGTATGTAAAGGGAAGCCACATACAGCTTCCGTGGGCATCCCTTTGATATTTTTCATTTTATTTTATTAGCTTTTATCTTTTAAAAATTTAATGTTTTATTTATTTTTGAGAGAGAGAGAGAGAGAGAGAGAGAGAGCGAGCGAGCATGGGCAGGGGAGAGTCAGAGAGAGAAGGGGACACAGAATTCGAAAACAGGCTCTAGGCTCCAAGCTGTCATCACAGAGCCTGATGTGGGGCTTGAACCCACAAACTGTGAGATCATGACCTGAGCTGAAGTTGGACGCTTAACCGACTGAGCCACCCAGGTACCCCTAGCTTTATCTTTTCTATGTACAGATTGCCTAGCCTGAATAGTTATCAACACTTGGTGAATCTTATTTCATCTCTTTCCTCTCCTCTACCCACTCTCCAAACCTGTTACTCTCCACTGGTCATGCACCTGTCCTTCCTGCCAGCTGGAATATGTATATGACAAGTGAACCTTGAATGCATGTCTTGTACCACAGGTGGAAGCCACAGGGTGAGGACAGCAGAAAAAAAGAAAGAAGGATCCTAGGCTCCTGATGTCTTTATGAAGTCATCCTCACATCCTGGACTATATACTACTAGATTTTTAGGTATACAAGGAATATATTTCTACAGAATTAAAGCCACTGTTTTATGACTTCCAGCCAAAATTATCTCAAGCATTTACAGTGGATTAGATGGAAGACCTCTTTGGGCCATTTTACCAAAACAAAGCCACACCAAACCATTCTTGTCCACATTCCTGGTTTAGCAAATTCCATGTCACACACACACAAAATTAAACCTTTGATAATTGAAGATGCTCATGGGTTCCAAATCATCAATCTGATCATCAGTGAATACTTCACTGTAAGAAGTTGAGGATTGGGTGAATAATTAATACAGTTAATGAGTTGAAGCAGAGACTACTTACTGGTGGTTCCCTATTATGTTTTTCATTTATTCCCCCTCTTATGTTAGGCCCCAAGTTTTCAGCTGAGCACATGGCCTTATGAAATAGAACTTGCCCCTCCTTGCCATATTTATAGTATGGGGCCATTGGGGTACTAATTTCTGAACAATGGGAAGTAAGTAGAAGAGATGTACACTTAAAGGATGTGTCCATAGCGGGGTAGATATGCTCTTCTTATATTCCACCCTCCTTTTCTTAGTGCCTGGAATGCAGATGTGCTGATCAGGGCTTACAGGCACCTGGGACCATGATGTAGAAAGTGCATACTGGGAAGGGTGAAACACCAAGTTAGAACAAACTGGGGTACAACAGCCAGCCCAGCCCTGAACTGCTGGTCTCTAAATTTTATTTATATGAGAGAGAAATAAATTTCTCTTTTATTTTATTTTATTTTTTTTTAGTTTTCTCTTGAAGCCATACCTAAATCAAACTGATTAATATTCACATACATATTCTTTCTCTTTAAGCATTAAGCATGACTGCAATCCTGCTTATTTGATTTTTGTTTAGATTAGCTGGATTTTTGTTCAATTGGTGCCTGACATAATATTTTAAACAGATTCTACCTTGGGTGTATTATTTATAGTTTATTATTATGAATATGTATTGAGAAGGCAAAATGAGCTATTAAGCTTTGGCCTGGTCTATACCAGAAAGTAGTATTGGTATAGTACACTTGGAATAAACAACAGTCTTTCCTGTCCATTTGCCACCACTATTAGCTAAAACCTCTTTGTTCCCAAATCTTGTTTGGGGATTCTCTTTGGAGTCTCCAGTGTAACTGCAGACATTTGGCAAGAATCGCTAAACTTTCTGTGAATTGAAAAATAGATGAACGGGGATGGCGAATCTCTTTTATTCTGTTCTTCCAGGTCTAGGCTATAACTTGGTCCATCCTGCTGTGTGCATGGGGAGCCAGATCCAGATGAAATGCATGAAAATGCATGAATGCGCTCTCTCAGTCTCCAGTTAGGTAAACAGATGGCACTCACAGGTGATCGGAAGGACAGGTGAGGTGAGGGTGCTTATTTTTATGACTTCCTCTCTACCCTGTCACTCCATGTTTTGCTTCTCTTGGTTAAAAGTTTATATCGGTCAGCTACTGCTGCATTAAAAAGTTTTTCCCAGCTTAGTGACCTAAACAACCATTTATTTGGTTCATTATTCTGTGGGGTTGAAAATGATGCTGGGCTCAGTTGGCTAGTTCTGGGCCTGGGTTGGCCAGGTCATTTTTGAATCTGCGGTCAGTTTGTAGGTTGGCTGGGTACCGGCTGGCCTGGAATGCTTTCACTTCACAGTTTGGCAGATGGCTGGCTGTCAGTTGGGACAACAGGGGAGAAAGGGACATTTGTGTCTTATCATCCAGCAATCTAGCTCAAGGTTATTCTCATGGCAGCCAGTCAGGACTTCAAAAGAGCAAACCCACCACGTGTCTTGAGGTCTCCTCTTCTCTTGGAGCTGCCTGGCTGTCATTCTACTATATTCCATTGGCTAATCAAACATGAGATAAGTCTGTATTTAAGGGTGGGAGATACAGACTCCCACTTTTAGTAAAAAGAACTACAATACTACAAATGGCATGGTTCTGGGAAGAAGTAAAGAGTTGTGGCCATGTCGACGATCTAACAGAAGGCCATATCTCCTGTCCAACAACTGTGTCACACAGTTTTTTCATTGGCGTCTGGAAACTTCTCTGTCTGCTATTCTTTGCAGGATAGTAATGGCCCTATGACATCATCGTAAGTGTCCAGACACTTCATTCAACTGTTTTCAGTTATCCACCTCTGGTTTGCCTTCTGTTCCCTGCCAAGATCCAGGCTGAAATGTTGGAATCTTCCTGTTAAACGCAGAAAACTGCACATCTGTTTATACCTTTGGAAATATCACTTTTAGGGGTTGGGGAAAGGCTTTAAATCTATATAGACAAAATGTGAGAGATGTCAAAATTAATCAAACAATGTTTTTGAAAGATGGGATACTTTCCATTTTTATAGATGGAAGCATGGAAATCTTGAATAGAGCAGAATCATCTGAAATCAAGTGTTGGCAGAAAGGTGAGCAAGTGAGGTGTTGCTGCAGGACCCCACACAGAGCCTCAGGGAACTGACGCCCCAGGGACCCAAAGGCAGAGATAAAGGATGGAGTAAAAACAGAAGGAATGAGTGGAGGGCTGTGCAAGGGGTGGCAGGATCCCCATGATGTCTTTCAAACCCTTTTAAACCCTTGCTGAAGATAGAATTTTCTAGAGGTGCTAAATCTACGTAGATTTGGGGACAACTGGCATGGAAATGAGCAGGAGCAATTTGTCTTAATGGTAACAGGGGGAATAAAGTGCAAGTGCATACACTAGAATGTCACAGCCCATGGCTGCCCCTGTTCAACTCCCAGCCCTCTCGGTTCTGAGAATGCTTGCATCCAGGTACAGACTGCCTCTATCTTGGTGGGGCAGAAGATTCATACGTTCTTCACCGCAGAAGTTGGCTGACCCTAAAGAAGGATCTATACACACTGACATTTGGCTGTCCCCCCCCATGAAAAGGTCAAGTCCTAATGTGTGATGTGTGACTCATGTATTGAAAATCCGCCCTCACCCGCAGACGTCCCACTGAGCTTCTCAGTGCCTCAGTCCTCAGTGTTCCAGTAAGCCAAGAATTCCCACACAACTGAGAAAAGCCCCGAACATAAAAGATGGTGACAAAAATCAACCAAAGTGAATAAAAGTAAATTTGAGAATAAAGAAAATGCAGGGAGCCAATGGAAATTTGAAAATGAAACAAAATAAAACACACAAAATGACATAGTTATGGTCCATATTCACAGACACACAAAAGCAGTTATTATATTCATAAAACAACAGTAGACAACAGTAGGGTAGTTTTACCAAAAGCAACAACAATGAACCAGACAGATAACATAAGAGAACCAAGTAGATGTCTTGGAATGTAAAAGTATAACAGCAGAAATGGAAAAAAAATTCAGTTGATGAGTTAGAAGATAAGGTTGAAGGGGCGCCTGGGTGGATCAGTCAGTTAAGTGTCTGACTTTGGCTCTGACTTTGGTTTGTGAGTTTGTGCACCACATCAGGTTCTGTGCTGACAGCTCAGAGTCTGGATCCTGCCTCAGATTCTGTGCCTCCCCCTCTCTATCTACCCCACCCCTGCTTGCACTCTGTCTCTCAAAAATGAGTAAATGTTAAAAAAATAAAAAAAGAAGATAAAGTTGAAGATAGCTCCCAGAATATATGAAATGACAAAACAATAGAAAATTGAGGGTCCATTTAGGAGCCCTGATTTCAAATATAGGACTTTTAAAATGAACCAAAAGAGAAAATATGGAGGGTAGAGCATAGAAATAACATTTCTCAGAACTGCAAAGCATGATTTTTTCAGAGGCGAAGTGCCTACTCATTACAATTAATGGAAAATATTTTGCACCACGGCATTCATTCACTGTGGGTTGAAAAGTCAGAAAGAGATCCTGAAAGTTTCCCAGGCTGTCCATGTACACAAGATCAGGAAACAGATTGGCCCTGAGCTTCTCCAGAGCAGCAAGGGAAGGTGAGACAAGGTGAAGATAGAACAGAGAGATAGGGAGAAACAAATTTTGATAAGGCAGGGTCTGAAGATACAGGGAGAGACCATAAGCCAAGGATGTAGATGTGCTCGGTAGATGGAATGGATGAAGAAGTGGATTCTCCACTGGAACTGTTCCAAGAAAAGCAGTCCTTTGGATCTATTTCAGACTTCCGGCCTCAAGAACGGAAAGATACTACATTCATGTGTTAAGCCATTAAGTTTGTAGTAATTTGTTATAGCAGCAAAAGCCAAATTATTAACAGTGTGCGAAGTAAAGACCTTTCAGATACTCACGCCTCAAAATGTTTACCTCCCATTTCCTTTTATTGGGAGTTTACTAAAGAACGTGTTCTACTCAGTGAGGGCCCAAGCATAGACAGAGTCTGAAATGGGGCCCGGGGAATGGAGACCAATAGGAAAGAGGAGAAAGGCATGCCCAGGCTGAGGGTGCAAGGGAAGACCAGGTGTAGGGCTCTGCTCCAGACTGAAGCAGAGCCAGGAGGGGAAAACAAGCCTTGATGGTTGGTTGTTTATTGGCCTGCACTGGGTGAGGGTTGAGACCTCAGCCTTAAGAAGCCAGAAATTCTGGGTCTCAGCTGTTTCATCACTTACTCACCATGCCAGCCACTCACTTCACTCAGTTTTCTTTTTTGTACAATGGGAATAATGATAGTTCTGCCACATAGTGTCGAGGTAAGATTAAATTAATACATGTGGCGTGCTTGAAATAGCTTCTGGTAGTAAGGGCTCAATTGTCATTACCTTTTTGTTATTAAAAATGTTTTAGAGTCTTGTTGGATATTTTAGGGGCGGAATTACTGATAGGCGTAGGGAATATTGAACAAACATACCTCTCCATGAGACAATTATAGTTTCGTAGCACAAATTCCAGATGTCAAGGCCATTTACTGTCATAATTATATAAGCATTAACTATTGATTTAACTAACACT
Source organism: Suricata suricatta (assembly GCF_006229205.1). Classification (NCBI taxonomy): domain Eukaryota; kingdom Metazoa; phylum Chordata; class Mammalia; order Carnivora; family Herpestidae; genus Suricata; species Suricata suricatta. The sequence continues at coordinate 29,330,626 of NC_043700.1, forward strand.
GTGGTTTAAGTGTTTGGGGAGGTTGCTAGAGGGTGTTTGTGTGTGTGTGTGTGTGTGTGTGTGGTAGGGGAAATGAGTTGTGTGGATAGGCCATCAGATGATAAGGTATCAAATTGTAAAATCAAAATATAACAAGCAGGGGTTCCTGAGTGGCTGTGTCGGTTAAGTGTCCAACTATGGCTCAGGTCATGATCTCATGGCTCATGAGTTTTGAATGCCACATTGGTCTCTGTGCTGACAGCTCAGAGCCTGAGGCCTGCTTTGGATTTTGCATTTCTGTCTGTCTCTGCCCCTCCCTTGTTTGTGCACTTCTCTCTCTCTCTCTCTCAAAAATAAACATTAAAAAAATTAAAAAATATATAGCAGAGCAAGTGTATTATTTAGATACACCGAAAAGAGGTAACGTTGATTTTCCCTGGGGATTGAGATTCCAGCATGGGTCAAAGTCCGACAGGAAACGATTGATTTCCACTATAAGCCCTATGGCATTATTTGACTTTTTAAAGTATGCATATGTATACTTTGATAAAGATGTTTAGATGAATAATTAAGTGAACATGTGATAGAACATATTTAGTGAGGTAGGCAACCCACATATGCATTATTACCAATAGTGATAGGATTAATATTCTTTGACTTTATTGTCTGAAAATGTGAGCCATAGAGCAAAAATTGACATCAGAGTTTAGGAAACAGCAAATAGTTCGGCAGTCTTTAGGTCTTGTCCCTAGTGATATTTTAGTTAATGTTGCTCAACTTGGGTGGCAAATAAAAATACTCTGGGGTATACATTGTGGTTATCTGGGGAGTTCTTAAAATTCCTAATGTCCAGCTCTGCCCCAGACCAATTTAAATCAGAGTCTCTGGAGGTGAGTCCAAATATCAGTGCGTGAAAACTCCCCAGGTGATTTATAATGTGTGCTCAAGGTTGAAGACAGCTGTATGAAAATATTTGAGTGGTGTTTGATAGGATTTTTTTATTTTTAAAATTTTTTTACTCACTGGCAGCACCCCACATTCATCAGCTTGGTAGGAACAGATGTGGAACTGGTGGTAACTCACAGAAATAAATAAACATAAAGTATAAATATATGTGTGGGTGGGTGGGTGTGAGAATGTACTTCTTAAATATCGGAATTTGTATTAGGATCACGTCGGAGCACTTCTTTGGTTAATTTTGCTGAACCATATATAGCTTGACACCAGCTTTTCTAGTTATTTAATGCATGGGTCAGATTCCCAAGTCCTAGAGGTTTAAATACTGATTGCTATTGTTGAAACACACTGATCTGTATGAATGCAGGATTTACTAATGAACTAATGAATAATAACAAAATTACACCAGGAAGACCCAGTATTAATTACCATGTAATTCATACTGCATTTTATAAATCAGATGCAAAATCCAATAATTATAGGACAATTGCTATGTAATTACCTTCACTCCACATTAGTAATTACAGGGTAATTTTGTAAATAGTTCACATCATACACCCATAAAGAGAACGGCTATTACTTTGCACCCTGGAGTTGAAAATAACTGGCTAGTTATTCCAGCATTGGTTAGAGAGGAAACAATATATGATCTTCACTCTACAGTGGAGGATACAGAAGTCATCTCAGATTTAGTTTGTGACCTGCTCAGTATCTGGCATTGTTCTAAGAGGTATTTATTGATTCTAGATATTGATACTAGATTGATACTAGAGATATTTATTATGTAATGCAATTGGTACAGTGGGAGTTAAGCTTCTGTCTCCTGTTCTGTAATATTCAGCATATAAATTAAATCATATATAACCAAGCAGATGCAAGTAGATATCTATGAGGAGGAATGAACTTTGAAAATTGAGATCAACGAGATCATGGTAGAAAATGCCGCTCTTCCTTTGAAGATACTGCCTGAACAGTTTTATTCAAGCTGATTTTGATTTGGCCAAAGGCTTCTCTGAAAAGGTAGCTCTCCACAGGCAGTGTTTCTCCCCCCCCCCCCCCCGCCCCTCAACTTTTCAGTCCATTGGCAGTACAGTGTGTTAGGGAGCAAAGAAAGACTGATTTAGGAGGCAGAGAAGTGGGTAGAATTGCCATGAAATAGGGGAAAACCTAATACCATCTCCTGCCCAGCAAAGGGTATACAGTCTAAGCCAGATCTAAGGAAGAACCAAGAAGTCTACGCTCATGTCTAAATACAGCTGCGACTGATACGGGATTGAGTCTGGAAGAATTGTATGTGGGTGAGTTTCCCAAGGTTCATATGGAGATCCTGCGTGTGTCAACAGCTGAGTCATTTCAGGGATCTCATCAGCATGGCAAAAGAAACAGTGATAACACAGAGATGGTTTTGCCAGACCTCTGCCACCCACACAAAGCATTACTCTCTGTCAGCTCCCTGGAAAATAGAGATATTCCAAACAAGATAGGATTAAGAAACATGTTCAGAAAGCCTCTCTCTCCATTAGGGTCATAGGAGTCCTCAGGCATAGAGTTGAGGGAGCAGTTTCTTCTGAGGCCCTAGGCTGAGGTTCTAGATTTCCTGCATTTGGAACAATCTATTGTTAATTATTTAAAGTGGTGAAAGCGACAACGACAACCAAATTTGAAAGGTTATAAAGATGAAACTCAATTAAGTTGAAACCCAATCTATTAACTTTCAAAGTACCCCCATTATATAAGGATGGCCAAACCTCCCTGTCAGAAAAGCATCTGGACACTTATAATGGGAAGCCACAGAAGTGTTCAGATCAACTTTGAACTACACCAAAATAAAATGCAGACTCCCTGATTCCTGTCCACTCAAATGTAATTTGGTAATTATTAGCTAATTGATAAAGCAATGAAACTGCATAAAGGATGCAAACTCCACTGAGGCAAGACTTTCTTAATGGAACAAATGGTTCTATAAGTGTATCCTAACCTTCCTGAAGCTTGAAATGCCTCCCTAATTAAGAAAAAGCAAAAGAACCCCAAAGTTTGGCCTTCAATGCCCTCCACAAAGTGTCTTCATGTTAACTGGAGTCTTTTTCTCCCACTGTGCACTTTGTGTATCCTGCAACTCTGTCATCTAGAATACTCATCTTTTGCTAAGCAAACCCTGCAATTTCCTGTTACTGGGTTCTTCCCCTTATCTGAAACGGCCCATCCATCAGCGTGTCTCCTGCCCAAATCTTATTCTTTAAGGCCCAGCATAAATGTTACCTCTGCCAGGAGCCATTTTCTTATCACCCCAATAAAGAGACCCCTCTTCCCTCTTGAAAATCCTAGACCTATTTTCTCTATATTTTTTGTACACACCTTCTCAATTGGTGTATGAGCTCCTGCAAGCAGGTGCCAGAATGTACACATCTCTGGATTATTCCAAGATATGTATTAGTTGTCACAAAACAATTAAAAGCTAGGATGAATGTTCTTGTAGCTATTTCATTTTTTTAAAGTTTAAGCATTTTTAGGCTATATAAGTTACTGGACCCCCGGAGTGCTGATCTATGGAATAAGTATTTTTAGTGTAAGATTATGACTGAGAAAAGGTCCATTTTTTTGAGAGAGAGAGAGAGAGAGAGAAAGTGAGAGCATAAAATGGACCTTTTCTTTTTTTTTAATGTTGATTTATTTTTGAGAGAGGGAGAGAGAGAGAGCACACAGGTGCATTAGTGGAGGAGAGGTAGAGGATGAAAGAGAGATGGAAAATCTTCATGCTCAGCATGGAGCCTGCCACAGGGCTTTATCTCATGAGCCTGGGATCATGACCTGAGCCAAAATCAAGTCGGATACCCAAACACTGAGCCATCAAGAAAAGGTTCATATGGGACACCTGGATGTCTCAGTTGGTTAAGTGTCCGATTTCAGATCAGGTTATGATCTCAGAGTTTGCTGAGTTCAAGCCCTGTGTCAAGCTCTGCTGTCAGTGCAGAGCCTGCTTCGGATCCTCTGTTGCCCTCTCTCTCTCTACTCTTCTCCTGCTTATACTTGCTTTCTCTCTCCGTCTCTCAAAAATAAACATTAAAAAAAGGTCCCTTTTACGCTACAGGTATTTTATTATCATATTGGTGATTATTAATAACTTGCCTTTTGATTGGCATTGAAGATTCAGTGTGGGCATTTGAAGTTGGCCTCTTTGTGTAATGTTAACAGATCTAAGATTATATAATTAGATGTAGATAGTGCTCTTTGGAGGAGATAAGGTATAGTTCTCTTAAGATTTTACAAGTGACATCAGATTTAAAAGCAAAAACGGTGAAAAAGAGGTCTGGGTACTGTTGGAAGATCCCAGATGGGCGTTCAGGAGAGCAAGGCCTGCCCATTTCCCTCAATAACCAGCCATGTGAGTTGGAGCAGGGCCAGGGAATAAAATGGGGGGGGGGTTCACTTTATGTGAGCTCGAAGACACCCGTTAGCTCTAAAACATCATGGGTGTTAAGAAAAGCAGGCCATGAATAAATATCTTGAAGAGAATTACTATAATGAAGGCTGTGATAAAATCTAGAACTATTGGGAAAGGTAATTATGGAAGCAATGATTATGTTTTTCTGAGACTTGATACTAGGGGAAAATTATGGCGAGATCCCCTCTCTTTTTTTCCCTACTCCCCCAGCCACTTTTCCTTGTGTCAGTCCAAGGCCATTGTTCTCATCCCAGTGAAGACAGAGAGGAAGGTGGTTAAGGTCCTGCACCTGCTGTAGTATTGGATGGAGAGGCACGTGAGGCCTGGCAGCTTTCCAATAGGCCAAAGAAGAAGGAGGTTTCAGTGTGAGGTTTTAAAGGACTCCCACAGGTGACTGGCCCTTTAAGTGCCATCTGGCTTACCTTCCTCTCAGGAGAGCATTGTGTAGTTAGTATAAATCATTGGCTCTAATTACTTGAGAAATGTTTACCATTATAGTTTCCATCCTCCTGGTACTATATATAACCTTTAAAACAACTAAAGTTATTGTAGCTCAAGTCAGTTTCTCAGAGCATGTGGTGTTAAACTGTTTCAATAATGAAGTCTTTAAAGGGCAGAGAGACCAGCCTAGGAAGAGAGGCACTGGACCTGCTTTCAGTCCGGTCACCTTCATATCCTGGGCAACATGAGGCGCCCTATGGCACGGAGGAACAGAGCCCACCCCTGCCACGGCGGTTGAGAACAAGTGGTTTCCCCAGCACCTACCACAATGCCTGGCACATAGCTGGATGTTAATATACACCAACGGAAACCCAATCCTAATTGTGTTATGGAGTTACTAAATATATTGCACATTGTTATCAGGTTACTCTTTGCATCTCAGTGGGGGTAATTAATAAGTGCATTTTCTGAATTATCTTAATGTAGCATGAATTAGAATCTGGTTACTTGGAAGGTTCAGACTTTGAGAAAAATAATTCAAGGTCTTAAAAGTAATATATTTTAGAAAATAGCAGGTTAGTGGTTGTACAGGTCACTTCCCTGAAATAACCTAGTTTTCTGTCTGAGGTAAGTCTACCTTCATTTTTACTTAACTGTTTCTGATCTTCAGGGTGGTTGAAATGCGATTGACTTTCTCTTCCCTTGACCAAGACTTACCTGAACTAAGCCTAGAGGTGACTTGCAAAACCACATCAGGATTTAATGAGGCGCTGAGTATGGCGATGAAACCTATGTTTTACAAATGAAGGAATAGATCTTTGTGAGTGGAATTCAGATTTGTTTCTTTGTTTATTGCTTCAGGGAGATTTCGATGGGTGGTGCTTTTCCAATGACCTCCCAAACCGTTGATTTAAATACACCAAGGAAATGTAGACAATATTTATTTGTATACCTTAGGAAAAGTAGTCGGTCATTGATTTAGGGCCCTGCCCCAAAGTGAAAGGTCACTGTGTTGAGTATAGTTCAAGACCACTTATAAGTATGCTAAACAGTAAAACAAGATTGGAAAGTGTCAAGACTGACTGTCCTAGAGATAATAATAATAGAACACTACTGTTTTGTTTAATGTTTTATTTATTTTTGAGAGAGAGAGAGACAGTGTGAGCAGGGAAGGGTCAGAGAGAGAGGGAGATACAGAATCTGAATCAGGCTCCAGGCTCTGAGCTAGCTGTCAGCACAGAACCTGACATGGGGCTCGAACCCACGAACTGTGAGATCATGTCCTGAGCTGAAGTCAGACGCAGAACCAGCTGAGCCACCCAGGTGCCCCTAGAACACTACTGTTTTTCTAGGGAGTGTCCCTACCTACAAAATGAAGCCACTTCTCCCCAAACTACCCAGTAAAGATAGCCAGCAATAGAGTAGATGATGCTCCCAAATAATTCCAAAGTAATTTTAGATGCTCAGTTGACTTACCATCCTAATTATGTTTTGTATCACTTGATACCCGATAAAAATTTGGCACATGTTCGTCGTGTTTAGGTTGATCTAAAAATATTTTAATTGGAAAGAAAAAGAACATTTACCATCTACAATGCAATTAAGAAAAAGGAGCTCTCTGGGTGGCGTGTGTCCTCTGATTGCAGGTCTGCGTTTATCTCCTGCCCTTAGAGGACAATTCGTTACCTACCAGGAGTGTTTCCGACTGTGGGCATCCCCCCCTGCCCCCCGGGTTGTTCCTTAAGCCACAAAAAGCTGCACCCAAGCTTGTTTGACGTCTGTCCTCTCAAGTGTCCATGATGCTGGGCCCCGAGGGAGGTGAAGGCTTTGTGGTCAAGCTCCGTGGCCTGCCCTGGTCCTGCTCTGTTGAGGATGTGCAGAACTTCCTTTCTGACTGCACAATACATGATAGGGCTGGAGGCCTTCATTTCATCTACACTAGAGAAGGCAGGCAGAGTGGTGAGGCTTTTGTTGAACTTGAATCAGAAGATGATGTAAAAATGGCCCTTAAAAAAGACAGGGAAAGCATGGGACACCGGTCCATTGAGGTGTTCAAGTCCCACAGAACCGAGATGGATTGGGTGTTGAAGCACAGTGGTCCAAACAGTGCCGACACCGCCAGTGATGGCTTTGTGTGGCTTCAAGGACTCCTGTTTGGATGCACCAAGGAAGAAATTGTTTAGTTCTTCTCAGGGTTGGAAACTGTGCCAAACGGGATCACATTGCCTGTGGACCCTGAGGACAAGATTACAAGGGAAGCCTTTGTGCAGTTTGCTTCACAGGAGTTAGCTGAGAAGGCCCTAGGGGAGCACAAGGAGAGAATAGGGCACGGGTATATTGAAGTGTTCAAAAGCAGTCAGGAAGAAGTTAGGTCATACTCGGATCCCCCTCTGAAGTTCATGTCCGTACAGCGGCCAGGGCCCTATGACCGCCCTGGCACAGCCAGGAGGTATATTGGCATTGTCAAGCAAGCCGGCCTGGAGAGGATGAGGGCTGGTGCTTATAGTGCAGGCTGTGGGGGCTGTGAGGAGTACAGCAGCCTCAGCAATGACTATGGCTTCACCACTGATCTGTTTGGGAGAGACCTCAGCTATTGTCTCTCGGGCATGTATGACCACAGGTACGGAGACGGCGAGTTCACTGTCCAGAGTACCACTGGACACTGTGTCCACATGAGAGGACTGCCATACAAAGCCACAGAGAACGACATTTACAATTTCTTTCTCTCCACTCAACCCTGTGAGAGTCCATATTGAGATTGGCCCTGATGGAAGAGTGACGGGCAAAGCTGATGCTGAGTTTGCCACTCACGAAGAAGCTGCGGCAGCAATGTCCAAAGACCGGGCCAACATGCAACACAGATACATAGAACTTTTCCTGAATTCCACAGCTGGGGCCAGCAATGGGGCGTATAGCAGCCAGATGATGCAAGGCATGGGGGTGTTGGCCCAGTCCACCTACAGTGGCCTCGAGAGCCAGTCTGTGAGTGGCTGTTATGGGGCTGGCTATGGAGGCCAGAACAGCATGGGTGCATATGACTAGTTTTGTAGGAGCATTTGAGTTATTGCAATCCAATTTTCACAGGCAGCCAAGAAGCAGTGAAAAGCAGCTACTCTAGAGGAAGTTGTGGGACCCATTTTGCACCATGAGTTTGTGAAATCTGGATCAAAAAATTACCTCTTCAGTGTTTTCTCATGCAAACTTTCTTCTAGCATGTGATATTGAGTAAACTAAAACTATTTTCAGCTTTTCTCAATTAACATTTTGGTAGTGTACTTTAGAGTGATGTTATCTGAGTTAAAGTAGTTTTGAGTACATTAAGTGGGTCTTTGACACCACATCACCGTGAACACATTGGGGAGATGTACTTTTTTTTGAAAACTCAAGGTGCTAGATCCCTAATACAAAGAGGAACATTTCTCATGTTTATTCATTATAGTTTATTTTCATTTAAAATCTTTTAGGTTAAGTTAAGCTTTTAAAAATAAGTTAGTTTTGAAAATTGAGACACATTACTAATACTGTAGGAATTGGTGAGGCCTTGACTTAAAACTTTCTTTGTACTGTGATTTCCTTTTGGGTGTATTTTGCTAAGTGAAACTTGTTAAATTTTTTTGTTAACTAATTTTTTTTTCTTAAAATAAAGATTTTTCCACATGAAAAGAAAAAAAAAAGAAAGAAAAAGGATCTGTCAGAAAAGGACGGCTGAGGGGCGCCAGGATGGCTCAGTCAGTTAAGCGTTCAACTTCTGCTCGGGTCATGATCTTATGGTTCGTGAGTTCAGGCATATTGGGCTCTGTGCTGGCAGCTCAGAGCCTGTAGCCTGTTTCAGATTCTGTGTCTCCCTCCCTCTCTTTACCTCTTCCCTGCTCATGCTCTGTCTCTCTCTCTCCAAGATAAATAAACATTAAAAACAAAAATAAAAAGGACCACTGAAATACAGCCCTAAGCCCTATTTCACAGCTGCTGTAAGTAAATTATATAATCTTCTGGAAAACAATTTGACAATATGAATGAAAAATTGGGTAATGTACTTTTTTTTTTCAATATAGCAATTCCCATCCTAAGAATTTATCATGAAGAAATAATGTTGTGTCCATAAGGATGTGTTGCATATACCAAGACTATACCACACAGTTTGGTTTACATTACCAAAAATTGGACTCAAATTAAATGTTCAGCAAGAGAGACTTGGTAGCATAAATTAGCAATCATTAAAACTGATGATGCAGATCTATATATTTTTTCAAAATATATTGCTAAGTGAAAAAGTAGTTTTCAAGCAAAATGTATGGTATGAAACCATTTTCTAATTTAAAAAATTGATTGTTTTCATCGATAGCAAAAAGTCTGGCAGGCTATAAATTAGTTTTCAACTGTGGTTATGTTTAGATGGTAGAATTATGGGTGATTGTGTTTCTTTTACTTATCTATATATTCTATTTTTTTCTCATAAGAATCACAAATGACTTATGTAATGATATACCCCAGATATTATCCTTGTAAGACCTTTGGAAATGACAATACTACCAGTATTTTTTTTAGAGAGTAGAGTCATATTATTATATGAAACATGTCAAAGAAAGAAATTTAATTTCTTATTCAAGAAGCATTTCTATAGCACTTACTATATTATTATATGCCAGACACAATTACCTGTCTTCCTCACTATCTCACTGTTTCCCTTTTAAAATATTCTTTTTTTTACTTTTATTTTTAAAATTTTTTTCCATAATACTTTATTGTCAAATTGTTTTCCATACAACACCCAGTGCTCTTCCCCATAAGTGCCCTCCACCACCACCACCACCTCTTTTCCCCCTTCCCCTTCCCCTTCCACTCTCAGTTCATTTTCAGCATTCAACAGTCTCTCAAGTTTTGCATCCCTCTCTCTCCCCAACTCTCTTTCCCTCATCCGCTCCCCCTAGTCCTCCATTAGGTTTCTCCTGTATTCCTGTTAGACCTATGAGTGCAAACATATGGTATCTGTCCTTCTCTGCCTGACTTATTTCGCTTAGCATAATACCCTCAAGGTCCATCCACTTTCCTACAAATGGCCATATGTCATTCTTTCTCATTGCCATGTAGTACTCCATCGTGTATATATACCACATCTTCTTGATACACACATCAGGTGATGGACATTTAGGCTTTTTCCATGTTTTGGCTATTGTTGACAGTGCTGCTATGAACATTGGGGTACATGTGCTCCTATGCATCAGCATTTCTGTCTCTCTTGGGTAAATCCCTAGCAATGCTATTGCTGGGTCATAAGGGAGTTCTATGGATAGTTTTTTGAGGAACCTCCACA